>NC_092817.1:219667750-219973610 GCF_023375885.2 Dermacentor andersoni
TCAGGCCACATTCTCCAATTCCTGTGTACGAAGTTAACATTACTTGGTGTGATGGGAAACTACGCGCGGTTTTTTTTTTCTTGGAGCCATTCGTCGCCGCTGTTCCAGAATTTCCGACACTTTACTCTACCGAAATGTCCAGCTTCTAGAGATGCGAGTACTAATTAATAAAAGAAAAGATGGTTCACAGGTATGCAGACGTGATTCAGCTTTCGCGACTGGTATACAGGCGATACGCCAAAAAAAAGGCCAGAGAGAAAGGACAGCTCTTGGACATTAGCCTCTGAGTACTTATTGCTAGGTGAAAGCTACTTTTCTTTTAGCTTTATTGGTGAATGCACTTTTATGAGATAAATGCAGCCTCAGTGATAATTGCAGTGATAAATGCGGCCTCAGTACAATTCTTAAGCTCGAATTGATTGTACGAAAATGGGGATAAAACGCGATAGCGCTTGGAGTATATTCGAGGCAAGAAAAGATACTCAACGTATTTCTATTTGATTACATTGTTATACAAAAACGGCGTACTACGCAGCAGTTTTTATTGTATGCGTGTCAAAAGACGTTACGTATCTACTGTGTAATATCATAGCAGCATGCATGCCTTGCACCGTCAAAGAGTATTGACGGTTAAGAAGGCAGCAAAACTGTGGTTGACGAAACTGGCGTTTTATTGGGCGAACCTTTGCCCTCAAAAGCAGCCTGCACTTAAAGCACAACGATAGCGGCGAACACAGTTAGCGATCGTCAAAAATCTGATCAGCGGGTAAAGCGCTTCGGCTTTTATATATCAGCCATCGGAGGTTCCGAGAAATAGCTGGTCCCGCGTGTCTTCCAGAAAGTTCCACACCATTCGCGACGCGCATACATGAAATCAGATTATACAAGGTTCGGTGACAACAGACAGCGGATATAGAACCATCAATAATATTCGAGAAACTTTCAATACATGCAGGCGCGTCCTGCGCTGTTCGTCAACATTTATTAGGCGGTGGAAAGCGGCCACCCGAAAAAGATAAAATACACATGTCAATGCCCTCCTCTCAAAAAGCATCGTCCAGATGCTAGAAACATAACAGGTGAACGAAAAACAAAAATGACACTTATGAAACAAAAGTAACAAAAGGACAAAGAAGTAAAGCCCAAAGTAACACATTCCAAAAAACAAATTCCAAAGTTCAGGTATGCAAAGTCCCATAGTTTGTTAGCGCTGGTAGAACGGCTTAAGCCGCACAACGTAGACTATTTCAGGTCTTGAGCAGCGCCGCTGTGACAGCGAAATGCCGTCGGGCACGACCTCATAGTGGAGTACGCCAATGCGCGCGATTATCTTGTAGGGTCCGAAATAGCGGCGTAATCGTTTCTCACTGATTCCTCGTCAGCGTATCGGTATCCAAACTCAAACACTGTAGCCGAGCCGGTACTCGACGTAGCGTCGTCGAAGGTTGTATTCTGCGCTGTCGGGCCTTTGCTGGTTCTTGATCCGCAGGCGGGTGAGCTGTCTGGCTTCTTCGGCGCGCTGGAGCTATGTGGCGACGTCGACATTTTCTTCATCAGTGAGGTGCGGTAGCGTGGCGTCTGGAGTCGTCTTCGGGTTCCTTCCGTAAACCAGCTTGAAAGGCGTCATCTGCATTGTTTCTGGTGCCGCCGTGTTGTCAGCAAAGGAGGTTACGTACGGCAGGATGGCATTCCAAGTCTCGTGTTTGACGCGACGTACAGTGCTAGTATGTCGGCGAGAGTTTTGTTCAGCCGCTCCGTAAGACCATTCGTCTGCAAGTGGTAGGCAGCTTTCCTCCTGTGGCTTGTCTCGGTATATTGCAGAATAACTTGGGTGAGCTCTGCTGTAAACGCGGTTCCTCTGTCGGTGGTGAGGACTTCTGGGGCACCATGTCGCAGCAGGATGTTCCCGACAAAAAATTTTGCTTCTTCTGCTGCGCTAGCTTTCGGCAGAGCTTTCGTTTCAGAGAAGCGCGTGAGGTAGTCTGTCGCCATGGCGATCCGCTTGTTTCCAATGTTGGCAACAAAGAAGTGTTCCATCGCAAAAGGGTCCCAACCAATCCGCCCCTATCGGTCTGCTGAACCGGTCGGCAAGGTGGATCGATCGGCTGTAATCCAGTAATCCAGCTGGCCTCGTTGGCGGTGTCTTATATATCGGTGGCAGTCACAGCAAGCCTTGACGTAACGGGTGACGTCAACGGTCAGGAGCGGCCAGTAATACTTCTTTTGTATTACTGTACTGTATACTGGAAAACCCGAGGTGCCCGGCTGTCTGATCGTTGTGCAGTACTTCTGAACGGAGTGCTGCTGGCACAACGAGAAAATAGTTTCCACGGGCTGATGAAAAGTTCTTCTTCACCAGGACGCCATTTTCCAAGAAGAACGAAGACAATGCGCACCTAAATATCCTCGGGGAAAGTCGGCCTTGCCTTCCAAGTACTCAGCAAGGCTTCTTAGCTCGGAGTCAGCTCGCTGCTGCTCAGCAAAGTCGTCTGTGCCTATTGTTGCTAAAAAAGCATCGTCGTCTCGGTTATCCTTGTTCGGCGGGTCCACGGGAGCGCGAGTGAAGCAGCCGGCATCACAGTGTTTTCGTCCGGACTTGTAAATTATAGTGATGTCATATTTTTGCTATGTGAGGCTGCACCGTGCGAGGCGTCCTGAAGGGTCCTTTAAGGTCGCTTGCCAACACAAGGCGTGATGGCCGCTTACGACTTTAAACGGTCTGTCATGTAGGCAAGGGTGAAATTTTGCTGTAGCCAGCTAGCGTAAACTATCACCCGTTCAAGTCCATCTTTCATCTGGACTAGGACGGCGCCGAGGCCCTATAGTCTACTGGCGCCAGTGTGTATTTCCGTATTGGCGACTTCGTCGAAGTGTGCAAGTACCGATGGTGAGTGCATGTGTCGTTTGAGTTTTTGAAATGCATCGCCCTGCGGCGTTTCCCACATGAACGCGACATTACAGTTAGGTGGATGTGTCAGCGGTACAGCGATGCGTGAGAAGTCCTTGACAAGGCGCCTGTGGTAGGTGCACCTGCCAAGGAATCTACGCGCTGCCGTCAGCTGCTGGAGCTTGGCCATGGCAGCTGTCTTCTGCGGGTCGGGGCGTACTCCAGACTTTCTGATAATCTGTGCCAGAAAGAGCAGCTCTTCGTACGCAAAATTACACGTTTTCAGTTTAAAGAGAGTGCGGAAGACTTGATTGTCTTTCGTACGGTTTCAAAGAATCTGAAGTGCTCGTCGAAACTTGCAGAAAAAACGACGACTTCATCCAAGTGGACGAGACAGATCTGCCACTTCAACCCTGATAACGCCGTGTCCATCACGCGCTGAAACGTTGCAGGCACCGAACACAGTCCGAATGGCATGACCTTGAACTCACAGAGGCCGTCCAGCGTGATGAAGGCTGAATAAAACCCCTCCATCTCCAAAAGTAGCGATAACGACTTCCCTCTTCCTCCGCTGCACCCCCGCCGTCTGCGCGGCCTCGACAGTGGCGCCGCCTATGCTTGCCTTTATTTATTTATTTATTTAATAACGTTACTGCTAAAGGCCCTCCAGGAGAGGGTATTACATAGGGGGGGCGGGCCGATACAGGTTTTAATAAACGCGATACATTTCAGTAATAAGTTCAATAAAACAAGGCATAACACAAAAAGGAAAAATGAACACAAGCAATAACATCAAATTTATACATTTCCGTCACAGTGAAGAAACTCTTGGAATTTTATGATGTCGGTTTCTGTGGCGATGGCTGATGGTAAATTATTCCATTCGATGATAGTACGGGGAATGAATGAATTGGCGTAAGACGAGGCATGACACTTCATACGTTTAATTTTGAAAGAATGATCACGGCGTGGAAAGATGGCATGAGGTGACTGAAACAAATCACTTCGAAGGGAGGGGTGGTGATAAAGTTTATGTGTTAAAGTGTTAAACGAGCAAGTTTGCGGCGATATGACAAATCTTCCAGTTCGGCACTTTTTTTTATGCTGTAACACTTGTGAAGGGTGAGTAGTCTGAAAATATGAAGTGAACAGCGCGGTTCTGCAAGGATTCGATGTTATTGATAACGTAGGCTTGCTCAGGGTCCCAGATGGTCGCAGCATATCCGATTTTAGGGCGTATTAGAGTTATATAAGCCAGTTTTTTAACGTGCATAGGGGCGTGTCTGAAGTTACGTTTGAGAAGACCAAGTGAGCGGTTAGCAGACGCTAGGGTGAGGTCGATATGGGGATGCCATGATAGGTCAAACTGAAGGTGCACACCAAAGTACTTGCATGTTGTTGTTAGTTCTACAGTATTGTCATTAAGAATATAAGTGATTGGAATGCGATCTGTGCGACGAGTGAAAGATATCTCTTTTGTTTTAGAAACGTTTAATGACATTTATCAGGATGAGCACCATAAGCTTAATGCGTTGAGATCAGATTGTAGGCATTGGCAGTCACCGTCACTAGTAATGTTACGGTAAATTACGCAGTCGTCAGCGACAAGTCTAATTCTAGATGTTACACAGGCAAGTAAGTCATTAATAATAATTTAAAAAAAGCAAAGATCCGAGCACACTTCCTTGCGGTACACCAGATGTCACATAAGCAGAGGAGGAGTGAGAATTATTAACCGAGGTGAACTGCGTTCTAGATGACAAAGTTTTTAATCCAAGTGAGCACGATAGGGTTTATGTTAAGCTGTGCTAGTTTCAGTTGAAGTCTGTGATGAGGAACCCGATCAAAAGCCTTTGAAAAATCAAGAATCACTGCGTCGACCTGAAAGCCCGCGTCAAGTGATAATTGTAAGTCGTTAACGAAGCCAGCTCGTTGAGTGTCACATGAAAATCCCTTGCGGAAACCGTGCTGATAATTGAAAATAATGTTATGATCTTCGAGGTAGTTAATGACTTGGCTGTGAATGATATGCTCAAGAAGTTTGCAAACGGTGATGGTTAACGAGATGGGTCGATAGCTCAATGGAGAGGAACGTTCACCTGATTTAAATATAGGTATTACTTTGGCTATCCGCCAGTCATTCGGAATTAGTCCATGTGATAATGATTGCGAAAACAAACAGGACAGCACAGCGCAAATGCTTTGAGATGTACTCTTAAGTATATTATTGTTAAAGCCGAGGTGATCCGAACTACTAGTAATTTTAAGATTGTTTAATAAAGCTAAGATACCTGTTTCATTAATCACAATTTCAGGCATGCAAATGTAATGGATTGTATTTAAGACAGGGGATGAGCGAATGTCTTCTTTGGTGACTACTAATGAAAAGGTGTCATTAAAAGCCTGGGCACATTCAGACGCACTAATTATGACGCCGTTACTGTCGGTAAGCAAAATGTCAGGATGAAAGCTAGGATTTATGATGCGTGAGAACTTACGAGGATTGTTGGTTAGCAGAGGTGATAGGTCGTGATTGAAAAACTGCCGTCTAGTGGATTTTGGGAGTGACTGGTAGTCCTTGTCGCATTTCTTATACTTGTCCCACGCGCTTAGAAGACCATTTTTTAGTGCCTGCCGATAAAATCGCTTTTTT
Source organism: Dermacentor andersoni (assembly GCF_023375885.2). Taxonomy (NCBI): domain Eukaryota; kingdom Metazoa; phylum Arthropoda; class Arachnida; order Ixodida; family Ixodidae; genus Dermacentor; species Dermacentor andersoni. Next base: position 219,673,291 of record NC_092817.1, read on the forward strand.
ATATTATTCATACGTCGCAACCTCTGATTGAACCACGGTGCACTGCTGCTACATCGGATGGTCATAAGTGGAACGAAGTCATCAACAAGCTTATTAAAAATATTCTTGACTAAATCCCAATTCTGCTCAACAGTGCGCAATAAATATTGATTCATGAACTGGGTTGTGAAATAATCTAATTCGGAATTTATTTTTTCATAGTTAGCTCTGTTGTAACGCTTGATTTGTTTAATAGTAGTTTTCCTTTCGTTAAAGGAACCTGTAATGCGTCCTGTTATTACGCCGTGATCAGAAATGCCGTCTAGATGAATAATGTCTGAACAAATATCGGGATTATTCGTTAATATGAAATCCATAATGTTGGCGGTACACGATGTGCGACGCGTTGGACTTGTAATAAGTTGTGCTAGTGAAAAATCAAGATATGACTGAAGAAACATGTTAGCTTCGGTTTCACTCGCTGTGACGGATTGTGAAAACCAGTTTATACTAGGGAAGTTGAAGTCTCCATATATGAGTAAAGTACACTTAGGGAAACGCGTACATATTTCACACAGGATTCGATGAAATTCAGACGAAAAACCATCATTCATATTAGGAGGACGGTAAACAGAACCAATAATTACATCAGTTGAACAATACTTAAAAGAAACCCATCCACATTCAAGAAAAGAACTAATCATCACAGACACGGTTAGCAAATCATCCCTTATCCCCAAGAGTACACCACCTCCTTTACGGTACGGTGTGTCGCATCGAAAGATGTTAAAATGTGTCTGGCTGACAAAAATTGAGTTATCAGGAATAATATCAGGTTAGCCGTAGCAGGCGACGGCTAACGCGCAACAGAGCACACCTGAGGAAAAGTTCGTTCGATCCCTGCGGAGCAGCTTTTGGTGCGAGATTTTGTTTCGTCAGATGGTAACTGGTCCTAATAACTAACGCCTAGTTGGAAATGCGCTAAAAAAGATCGAGAAAAGGACCATTATTTAAGACGTAAAGCGCCCGCACGTTGAGAGTTCGTGTTGCTGAAACGCGACGCGTGCACACGGAGACCTCAAACACGCGCGTAATTATTTATTTTATTTATTGATGCTGCAACCCCAGGAAGGGATTTTCGCAGGGTTGGCGTACAGATACAAGCACGGACCAAATATTTTCAGGTTTTGACTGCGTGAAAGTGTGCGTCCGTGGTTTCGTAGGGTCGTCTACGTACCTGCAGGATACTTTTGTTCGGCCGGCGCGTGAGAGATTCCAGCTGTCTGGGGCCAGCAATGCCTACCAAAAGGGCCGCTTCTGCTCCGCGCCTTTTCTAGGTGTGTGTAGCCGATGCACGGGGTGTGGCGGCCATGAGCAATGTTTTCACACGTAGATAGTATTGATAATTTGAACAGCATACTAGCACATGAAATCGTTTTTTATTTATTATTACAGTGCAAATGGTTGGAATTTAATACCAAGAGTCAGATGTTCCGAACATAATTATCCCCTCCCTCATTAGCATTAGTAAAGCTTTTGTTGAAACGCTTATTTTATATCTATATACTACTTGCGTATGTATTCTTTTGTGTTGGAAGTTTTGGCAAGGTAGTAGTGTTGCTTTAACTGAAACACCCAAGCCACACAAGACAGAGAGAGAGAGAAGCGTTTATTATTTGAAACAGTGACCCGAGCGAGGCCCGGTATCACCCTAAGGTGGGAAAGCTCCTTAGTCCAGGAACCCTGTGGCTTCTACTGCCCTCTTAGTCCCTGGCGAAGAGTTGTCGTTGGTCTTCCAGGTCCCCGAGGGCGAGCTTGGCCTCCCACGTTTCGAATAAATGGTTTGCTTCTTGTGCTCATTTTGCGTCCGTTTCCGGTTGCATTTCACTGCCTTCCTGCCACAGGCATTGAAGGAGCAAGTGCGCCAGAGTGTCGGGTACGTTGCAGAGTGGGCAGAGGTAGCTGTGGAGCGTCGGGTAGAGACGATGCATTATCGTTCCATGAGCGTACGCGTTACTTGGCAGGCGTCTAAGGATCATGCCTTCTCTGCCGAGTTTAGGGTCCAAACATTGTCAATCCGCCCGTCCGGTCCGCCCTCGTCCGCCTGCGTGCTGATGGCTCTCTAGTGGAGGGCGACGAGCGATCGCAACTATCCCGTCTGCACGCCTGCTCGTCTCTCATTGGCTGAACCAAGGCGGACGGTGTCGGGTGTTGTCACAGCAAACATGGCGCGTGCTCGAAACGAAGTGAAGTGGGGGTGCAAGGCCTAAGCTACAGCCGCGTCAGAAACAGTCTATTTTTCTCCTTCTTATGATTTTTACTAGAGTTTTTTGGCACCCACGGAGATAGTCACCGAAGGCAGAAAGCCGGTGCACCTTTCCAGGCGTCGTCAGTACGTGCGATCGCCGACAGAAACAGACGGAGCGCAGGAAGTGTACCGTGTTTACGAGAGCGTCGGAATAAATATTTGAAGCCGTCGACTTCGTGATCTTTTGTTCCATGCGTCGCGTGCGCGTCGCAAACGAGAAGTCCATCACATATACGAGCATTCTGAGCAGAACACATGTTTGCGCGGCGAAATAAGTATTGTCCGATCGGCGTGCCCAGCGTACGCGATTGGTATCTGTTCTGTGTATGCGGTTCGCTGCCGCGAAGTGGTGAACTCCTGTCCTTCGCAACTTTCAGATGTAATGATACGATCAGTAGCGATAACTTTTTATTGCCTTGTTATCGCTGTCATTCCACGTGTGCTATACAGTGTGTGAGCCGTTTTGCCGGCTGCGATGCGCCGTGGTGACCGCTACGTTGGATCTGTGTTCTTGATGTTATAAAGTGTGTTCTGTACTGCGTGTGAGCCGTTTTGCCGGCTGTGATGCGCTGAGGTGACCGCGATGTTCGAGCTGTGTTCTTGGTGTTATGAAGTGTGTGCGCAAGCTACAAATCGTGATATATATGTGCGACGTGTCGCAGCGTTGCTGGGTGTAGAAGTGCTCGTTCTACGCGATGTGCGCGCGCTCAGAAGTGTTGCCGATCGCGTTTTCATATTTAGTACCCTTATAGATAAGCCCTATCACACCGGCCTTCTCTCCTTCGTGCATGTATCGTTTGTTTCAGAAGTTACTGCACTTTTGAAGCTGGTTCTATTGTGGTGGAGTTTAGCGAACATCATAATAGTTACGTGCGTCAAGACATACAGTGCTGTCCTGAAATGTAGACACGCCTGATAATGTCATGAATGAAAAGTTCAGGCCGCCTTGCTTTTTATCATGTGGATATCGGTGTGAATAGCAATATTTCTAGATTTCACGAAGTAAATTGCTTTATACTTTGTGAAGCAAGCTGCTTACATACCTAAAAATCCTAACTGCTTCTTTTTGGCTGATGACTAAGCACAGAGCATGTAATGGCACCAGTGGCATGGTAGATGAATATGTTATAGGCAAGAACTGGATACTTCCTTCTTATTAAGCACAAATTTTAAGTTTGCGGACAAAAAGCAAGATAAATGTAAAAATGAACACGTAAGACAAGTAACGACAAGTAAGTGTCACAGGGATAGTGAATATGACATTCTGCTAGCAGCCAGCAGAACTGCGTGAAAAAAATTTTGCCTAGAGGTCTTCCACAATGGTCGTGTTATTAATGCAGGCAGAATTCGGTAAGCGAAAGTTTGCCGTTACTTTATATATCCGGCCTATTTAATTATCTGGTTCGTGTCACCTGTTTTGGCACGAGCCTTCAGTTTAAAGCGAACAATAGCACAAGTTCCAGCTTTATGCCTGATAAGTGCTTTATTTTCTACCCTCGTGTTCATTCTGCCAATAGTCATTAGCAAATAATGTGCATTAAACTGACTTGGGCCTGCAAAGTATGTCTAGTGAATGTTTTTCCTGTGCACTTTCATCTATCTGTAAGCTTACTGCTGCCTAACATTCGTGGATGTTGGACACTATAAGGGGCTATCTCACTAATCGTTATATTGCACAGGCCACGGTTCCACTTATTAACTGAACCGTTTTCAGCTGTGCTGCCAGAATGTGGAAAGAGGTGCCTCGGCTCTTCTCATTATTTAGCATGTTCATGGCCACAATGCATTGCCCCTGAGAAGTCAGCTGCTATCACAATGTAAAACGTGCCTATTGGCTGCCATGAGTTTACCCTGAACACAAATTTTCACAGTTATGTCAGCATTCCTTATGTGATCGAAGCCAGCTAATGAGGATGAACTGCTGGCAAAACTTTCAAGTGACTCTGCCGGCAGAGTGTGTGCTCCCTATATTATGTTGGCCACCCTGTTTTGTCAGTGTGCTACATTTTTCTTTTTTTGACATGAATTTAGTACTCAGCCAGATAATATGTTGTCAAACCATCAATTTTAGGCCCACACATATGGTCACTTCTTTGTCATTTTCTGGAAATGACACCCATGTCTAGCTTAGATTAGCAACATCAGCTTAACTTATGCATGGAGTTGGGTTGCTGCATGTGAGAAAAAAATCACTGCGTAGCTAATAGGAATTAGACTGGTACGAAAAAAGTTGTCTTTATGTCTTGTATAAGTTGTGCTGTTCATTTGACGCACACAGTAACACGTAAACACAAATGTATGTGTACCTTGCATTTACGTGCATGTACGTGTGAATAAAACAGCACAACTTCTAATATTAAGGCATGTTGCACCAACTATGCCCCATTAAAGATGTTTTATATGGTATTCAGCTGATCTTATTTAAATTTTATTACATGGTGCAGTTACAACATTACATACCTGTGTGTAAACCAATTTATCGACTGTATCCACTGCATGTGAGAATGAATATTTTAGACCAATGCAGTACCTGAGGCAGCAGCTTTTTATTTAGCTTTTGCCATCGCTTATTAGAGGGATCTTGATTATGCCATGCAAACATCTCGTATAAAGGTTTCTGTTGAGTATACCAGCAGTGAAATACTGAATGCAGCTGTAATTCTTTGCATACTAGTGAGACGAATCCCACTGCTCATCGTTCTGTCACGTGTTGTTCTTTAGTCACACATGGTGGCTCTATTTCGTGGCATGAGTTCTAGGCTCTTTTTCACACAGGCCTTTCGATAAAGTGAAATCTGCCTCTTCAACAGTCAGTTTAGTGAAAAGCCACCACTGGACCAATAGCTCAAAGACGAATTACTGCATGCTTTTCGCCAATCGGATGGCGTCCGGAAACTATGTGCGAGACATCACTTCAGCTACACCAATAATCACACAGCTCAACCTGCTACATGTAATTAAGTCATTGATATAGGCAGAGGAAGATGTTGCACGTATACAACAGTTACTCATCCCTTGAAATGTGAATGACCCAAACCTTCGCGAGCATATTGATCGCAACCATCCGGCAGCACAACTGGGAATCCTTCTGCTGTCACAAGTGAAACCAAGTAGAATAGTGCCACCATCGCAGCTGGTTTGTCGAGATTACCTTGCCTGCAAGTTTCTTGTTTATATTGGGTAGCCTTCCTATTTTATGAATTAACACCTTTCACAACATTTACTGCGCTAATGAAGGCACAGCACAGATACCAGTACTGAAGAAGGTATACACAAGTAGAGCAGAGAACTTATGGGTAAGTTCAAGAATATACAGGTAAAACTACGTCAAACCAACTATTTTCACATTAGAAGATGTACCACCGGCAATAAATGCACATTCAGAACATGAATAAGCGCTATGTGGGGAAGATTGAGACGTGTGATTGATGCCAAGAACCTGTTTGCCTTTTGAATATTGACATAAAGAAAAAGTCCAGCCTGCACTTCTGTGTCCGAGGGTAAAATATCAAAGGAGAGCTGCAATACGGATTTTGTATGCAGCAGTCCCTTATGAATGTGCTACTCTAGTTGTGCCAAACATAGCTACCTGTGTGCAAAGCATTGGACAAGGTACCATATGTATGTCTGACACATTAAAAATCTTTTTTCATTGAACATTGTAAGCTCTAAATGTGAAATGCATGCAGTTTTCAGCAACAAATAGCGCATATATATATTTGACCTGCACCACAATGAGCTTATGTGAAAAAGAAAATTTGTACACCTTAGTGCTATGTTGCTTTTCATGGTGTCTAAGTCTACACATACAGTGTTGAATTTACCGGTTGCTTCACATGTTTATAGCTAAAAACCACAGAAAACTACTTGCATTGCGACCTCCAGGTCACAACACAAGCATTTATGTGGTATCCTTCTTGTCCATTGACGTGGCCTTGCACTATAAACGTACAATGTCACACCTGCAATGCTGACCATCCACCCTTACATTTCAACCTATTTTAATGTTCAGCAGTTATACTTATAAGTACATTCTGACAACAAATCTACACCACATTAATTTAAGCGAGATGTAAATGGCTGTTAGCGCATAGTCAAGCTATTCTAGCGTGCGAGCAGGAATACAGCATTGTACAGTGGCACCGTATAGTCCAGGCGCAACAGTGAACAATTAGTAAACAAAGCGGCTGATAATACTATGCTTACCCATATGTTGGAGCATTATATTCTCTAACCCACATGCAAAGTTGCCTTTAGTGTACTGAAAACCACAGCTTTGATTTGCCAAGTTATATTACTGCTCACACACAGTGCTGAAACAGTCTGTATAAATGGTGAAATGGTGAGCAATGCGCCAAGGAATGAAAGATTACTTGTGATGTGTGGACTTGAATAATAGATGTGAATGCATACCCAATTCACCAGTATGTGTGTTTTCTTCTGCAACAATTCTACATTTGGCACAGAGGCTGAGCCATTGCGGCATCTTACTGCAAATTTCTGTGCTCTCACAGTGCTAATGGGGGTATCATTCATTTGGCTACCCGAATAGTGATTAGATAACGGAGCACAACAATCTTCCAGTTTTACGCAGAACACCTTGTGCTATATTCACGAAACTGAACCTAAGGAACTATTCGTTGGTTTGTTATGCAATAAAAAGAATGGCAATGAATGTTTCCTCACGTTTTATGTGGCCCTGACTTCCGCCATATGAGCCTTCATTTCATTGTCATGTGTATGGTAAAGCAGCTACTAATTAAGAAAGACAAACACAAAACTACTAACTACATCACAACCTTTTCACACCACGAGAGGTAACTGAACTTACTGCTAAGCTAAGTCACTTGATAATCTCGGTCTGCTTTCAAATAAATGCCGGTAGTTACTAGCTGTGTGTTATGCCATGCATTTTTTCATTTTCCTAAAGTATGGCTGTGCATCAGCTAGCTAGGTTGTTAATGCATAAATACATAAACAACATGCAGCCCATGCCCAACTAACTCAAATAACGTGAGTAGAGCTTACAGTAGTTCATGTATCATGTGCATCCTGTGTGAGCTTATTTTTTATATGTAGAGCAATCAAAATAGAACACGCATGTATGATACTGACAGTATCGAACAGTCTCAAGTCGATCATCCTTGTTTGCTGCCATGGGTGAGAGAGGGAGCATGCCTGCCATTGTACTGCTTAATTTTGTGCACTTTGGTAATGTTTTGTACATTGTTGAAGTGTTAAATTAGGTATGTCTAAGTAGTAAAGTGGCAACAGATTGGCCACCCAGGCTGGCAATAAAGAATACAATTGTTTGATTTCACTCATTATAAGTTCTATTATCAGCAAAATATATTATTTGCTTTCAAATAAATACTGCCCTTGGAAACATCTCCTCAGTATATATCTGCATACGGTCACCGCTACACATACATATTGCTTTTATGCCAGTCATAATGAACTGTACACTCACAGCTTCACCTTCAATTCCTTGCTTCATTAAGGTAACCACTTATGCACAACTTTTTTGCACACAGTCAGAACTTCATTCATCGCTGAGCACATCATTTAAGGTTATATTTTGTTTGGAAAGTTTATAAGCAGCAAGTATTACATTTTTAATATGCATGTTTGATGCCTCATCTATGGTGGTTTTTTTATTTTTATTTACAGCATACTGCAGACCCTAACTGGGTCCTTGCAGGAGGGGCAACACAAAAAGAACGACAATAACAACTGCAAAAAGCACAGCAAATTACAATGCAGTAATGAGAATATATAAACAATGACACATAGCACGAACAGAAAACAATAACTCTGCAACTGTCAATAAGTAATTTCGTCCAAGACATCAATACTGGTTAGTAGATCAGTCGGGAGTAAATTTCATTGAGTGATTGTGCGCGGAAAGAAAGAGAACTTAAAGCATTGACTCTAGCGTTGTACGGTGCTAGGGATTCTGCGTGATGATTTCTTGTTAGGCGTGTTGTGGTGGACTTAATAAATGGAGCAGGACTCATGGAGAGTTTGTTATTTTTGATTAAGAAATGTAACTTCAATCTTTGAATTTTTCTTTGATTTCCAGCGTCTGTATGTTGTTGTGCCATGAGAGTGGCGGGGGGGGGGGGGGGGAGGAGTCAGTAGCGCGGTATTTGTTAAAGATAAATCGAACAGATTTACGCTGGATCATTTCCACGCCTCGATGTTATCTTTTGTGTAAGAGTCCCAGACAGTGCATGCATATTCGAGTTGAGGTCTGATTATTGAGGTGTAGGCTAAGAGCTTTGCGCTAGTAGGGGCAGCTTTTAATTTGTGCCTGAGGAGGCAAAGTTTCTTAAAAGCTGACGTGCATATGTTTGAGATATGTTTATTCCAACTAATATTATTGGTTATAGTAACACCTAGGTAAGTGTATTCATTAACTTTTTCGAACGGCTGAGATGGAAGGCTATATGAAAATGATAGGCTACTCTTTTTGTTGGAAACTTTCATGAAGACTGTTTTATAATTGTTAAGCTTCATGTCCCATCGATTGCACCAAGAATGAATGTTCCGAAGGCTAGAATTAAGAATGACTTGATCTTCAGAGGTCCTAATATCATTAAACAATACACAGTCGTCGGCAAAAAGCCTAATCTGCGCTGGTTTACTAATCATATCAACAATGTCATTTATGTAGATTAAGAAGATTAATGGTCCCACCCCACTTTCCTGTGGTACGCTAGAAGTGACTGGGAGGTGGCTGGAACTATGAGAATCAATACTGACGAACTGTGTTCGGTTAGAAAGGTAAGCAGACGCCCAGTTAATTATGAAAGAAGGAAGCCCAGTAGATTCAAGCTTACATATTAGTTTGTCACGTGGAACCAGGTCAAGCGTTTTTTAAAATCTAGAAAAATAATGTCAATCTGCCCGGACCCGTTTAGTGTATCAGCAAGGCAATGAACTACAGATGTTAGTTGGGTGGCGGTTGAAAGTCCCTTTCTAAATATATGTAAATAAAGCAAAGGGCATTTCATGCATCCAAATGCATTAAGCACACTCTTAAATTTGGCAGAATGAAAAAAAATGCATGACCAAGCGAATGCAAGCATGTCAGCAAGCTGTACACGGAGCCTCACACGCGTGCTCAGTGGTAAACCGGGGTGTCTTGGCGACCTATGCAGCTGTATTCCGCGACAGATGTGCGTGTATTTCGTATTCTTGCAAGCTGTCACTAGCACTACAGAAGCTGCGCCATCGCGCCGAACACGGGGATTTCGGACGAATGCTTCCGGCGGCAATGTCACGTTCGCGTGACGTATAACGCTGCACGTTGGATAATTCGAGAGATTTTGCTCAACCAGCTAGGGCAGCGCGCACTCAAAGTAATCGTCCGAGAATATGCCGCATGTTGCCGACATGATGCGATTGCAATACATATTTAAAAGGTGGCGCAGATAAGATGCCTATGCTGTGTTTTGAAGGATAACGGTGGCAGTGCAATACATGCGGCTGCAGAACAGAATGTGTTAGCCTAGAGTCGCATTTTCACACACGCGAAAGCTTGAAATGACATCTACAAAAATGGGCCAGAGTCGTCTGCTGCAGCGCTTCCTCTACGTAAAGCAGGCGATGTATGCTGTCAAAGGTAGTTGCCAACCTTAAGCACATTTGCTCCGCCGAACGGTTACCAGCTGTCAACAGGCCGCGTCGCCCAATAAAAGTGCGCGTGCGATCCGCTCGTGCGGATTGTGCGTGCACCGGGTTTCGCGCAACCACCCCCCTTTTGAGTGTCCGCACGCGGGCGGACAAGGGCGGACGGACGGGCGGATTGACCATGTTTGTGCCGTTAGGGTGCGGTGGAGAGCGCACTTGACGCTCGACCGAATAGTTGGTGGGTACGGCCTCCGCCTCTTCTGTTGCGGGTCGGAGAGCGCGTGGGGAGAGGGGTGCCCGGCTATCGTGCTCGCGGGCAGCGGTGTGGGCCGCTTCGTTCCCCTCTAGTCCCTCGTGTCCGGGTACCCACGTTACGCAGCTGAACGGGAGCGGAGGGATCCGTCTTTTATTGCGAAAGCAATACTGCTCGCACTTTCGGCCCATCGGTGGTCGTGGCGCCTCTTTACACAGCTGCGCGTCACGTGACCATGTGACGTCACGCCAGACCGAGAGACGGGGCCCCAGCTCGCGGCATCGATGGTGGAGGCGAAGCCTTGCGCGCCGCTGCTGCGGCGCTACCGAGAGAGGGCGCTCGCTGGTGTGACGTCACGCCAGACCGAGAGACGGGGCCCAACTCGTGACATCGATGGTGGAGACCAAGCCTTGCGCGCCGCTGCTGCGGCGCTACCGAGACAGGGCGCTCGCGGGTGTGACGTCACGCTAGGAGGATAACTGGGGCTACAGCTCGGCTCGTCGCGTGGTCGGCGCGCTGCCTTGCGCTATGTCGGATGATGTATAGCCATAAGTTTAACAAAGGGCTACCATGTCCACACCATCAGCCGAACCAACGCGCAGCCAAGGGTATTGCTTTCGCAATCTTCCAGGCTTAACCAAGCTAAGCCTTCAGCCAATTTTTTTAGCATCTTGAGTGCGTCGGGCGAGATGCGACGCCCCTCGAGAAGTTTCTACAGGTGGCCTGCGAGTCGGTGAATGTAACTGCTGCGTCTGTGCATGTGGTGGTGGCGAGAGCGATTGCCGCTTCTTCAGCCGTTTCCGGGTCGCGTACCTTCACGGTTGTCGATGCTAACTCGCAGCCTCGGGAGTCTACGACGCTGAGAGCGTACGCGGTACGATGCCGATACTTGGCGGCGTCGGTGTAGCGGGCATTCGGGTCGTGCTTGAAACTTCATTTACCACACAAGACACAGAAAAAAAATTATGCAGGTCCCACGCACAGTTGGAATCGATGTAAGGGAAGCATTCCGTGCTGGATGCTTTGATTGACGATAATTAGCGGTGATGTTGACGGCTAAAGCTTAATTTCTTCAACGTTTAGCCTAACACGAGAGTGGTGAGTTGATGTTAAACGTTACTTTGCGGGTACCACTGCTTTTTGTCTGTGTCTTTGTTTTTGTCCCCTCTGGCCTCGCACGTTATTAGAAAGGGAAACGCTGCAGTTTCTGCAATGCTTCTGAGGGGAGTCACGGATAATTACTGTTGTTAAGTGGCTAAGGTGCTGACGATCAGGGAGCTCCAGACGGTATTGCGCACATTCGACGCGGTGGGGTGAAAATGTGTTTCTGCCGTCGCCTTTCCTCTCTTACTCTCGCCTATCATCCATTTCATCGGGCGTGGAGGAAAGGGCACTCGGAGAGCCTTTCCCGCTCTCTGGCTTGTGCGATTCGGCGCGGCGCTGCTTGAAGGTATTGCTATCGCGGGCTGCGGAACGATTTCGAGACGTTTAAGATCTTACTTTGTGAAATGAACAGAACCGGAATCTATATTACCAGCATGGAAATTGTAAATCTGCTCACTATCTGATCGCTTGGCGTAGGAACTAAAACATCAAACATATGAGTGCATGCTTGTGTACGGCAAACCACGAAACATCTGAGCGGCAGGCGCTATCAAATAATTGTGATATCGGCATCCTTTTCACGCATTTCAAGTCTAGTAGGCTTGAAATCACTATATGTCTACGCTAGCTTTCCTGCATGAGGCCGATGGCGCTGCTCAACACAGCGATCACTGAGGTTTATATTTAATTTAATTTATGCGTGAATTGCCAGACATACCACTCAGGTCTACGACCGAATGAGTTATGTCAGCAGCCACAGAGTGTCCTGCTTCTAGTGACTTTAAGATGTGTTTTTTTTTTTTTAAGAATGACGCAGCGGAGTTCGCAGCACCTCCCAAGTGCACATCCCACGAATTGGGGCCATGCTGCGGGCAGGTGAACCAGCATGATACATGTATAAGCTATGTGCTTCGGCACTGCCGTTTTTCCCTGTACAGAACACACATGGATAGGTGTTTGCTTGAGGCGTGTTGCGCGCCATATTTCATAACGTCTAGATGGCACATCGCATTGTGGCACAAGTATTAAACTTGAATTGGATTATAGGGCTGTACGTGCCAAAACACCAATCAGATTACGAGGCACGGCATAGTGGCGGATTCCGGATAAATTTTGACACCGTGATGTTCTTTAACGTGTCCCAAAATCTAAGTGCGCATGCGTTTCCTATGACGCCCCCGTCGAATTGCGGCTGCGTTGGTTGGGATCAAATCCACGGCGTCTAGCAATGCCATAACCGCGAGACGTGGCAGAAAAGGACTGCCGAGGACGAGGAGGGCGGGTAGAGAGCTGGGGAACGCTGGGTTGAGACGTTGAACGCACGGAGTTTAGACCCATGTTCTCAAATTCTTGTCTGACTACGGCCTGAATCATCGAAATCGTGGTTGCTGGCGGGTCGGGAGGCGTCGCGGAGAAAGTTGGCGAACAGGCGGCCTTGAGCTCGCGGCGAACAATACGGGTTACGTCGTCACAGGTGGTGGTCTGACGCGATCGACCCTCACATGTCGACGTAGCAGCAGTGTTGGGTAGCCGCATGATGTGGTGTGGTACGGCGGCTGTTAGCTTGTTCAAGACGCCGGCATTCTTTTATGATGGCGTCGATAGTCGAGACGTTGCCGAAAACGAGCAAATTGAAAGCGTCGTTGGCGATGCCTTTTAGAACATGTGACACTTTATCTGCTTCAGACATAGCATCGTCAGCTTTGCGGCCTAGAGCCAAGACGTCGAGGATGTATGAAACGTACGGCTGTGTAGATGTCTGAACACAAGACGCAAGAGCCTTTCTCACGGCAACTGTGCGGTCAATGGGGTCGCCAAACAGTTGCCTAGTTTTTCTTTGAAACTGTCCCAACCGGTTATCTCGTCTTCATGCGTTTGGTGCCACAAGCGTGGGGTGCCGCCGAGATAAAAGATGACATTGGCGAGCATAAGCGTTGGGTCCCACCTGTTATTAGCACTGTTGTGTTCGTAGAGCTTGATGCAGTCGTCAACGTCTTGTCCCTCCAGGCCAGAGAACACACCAGGGTCGTGATGTTGGGCAACGGTGACGATTGGAGCAGTTGGACAAGCCGAAGCCGTTGCAGAGGTGGTCTCGTCACCGGGAGGCATGGTGACAAGCTCGATGTACACTCTAAAATATTTAACACCCTTAAGGGTGTAAATGACTTGTCCCATGGGTTACACCTTTTGGGGTGTATTGCTACACCCCAAGCAGAGGGGTGTAAATTAACACCTCACAAAGGAAAAGCTGTTAATATGACGTCACCTTGCCTATGGGTGTGCAACAAACAACACCCTTCCTGTATGGGTGTAACACAGACACCACCCTTTCAATATGGGTGTAGCATGGACAGCAACCTCCCGAAAGGGTGTTATCACTGCATTTTAGCGTTCACTTCAGCCATGCAGTTAATGGACAGACTAGCTGTTGTGAATGCTGCCTAGCCTTAGCTATGATACTACCTTGTTCAGTATGAGCCAGAATGTGTGAGGCGTCGTCATATCGCGCTTCTGCTTTGTCATGTGGTAGCATATATAACGTGCAACCCTTTCAAGAAAAAAAATTAAGTTTCACGATCGCAGCAATGCACACATCCTATGCTTTTTGTCATCTTCCTCTGCAGTGATAGTACACTGCCGGCAGGATGCAGAGCGCAATAAGAACGCACGCTGCACTAAGGACACAGGATCTCCCGCTCCTTGGTGAACCAGTACTTATCACTCCATGGAAACAGCACACAACCGAAAGCATGATATTACATGTATTTTTGAAATAATTAAAAACCTCCACTTTTCTTGGTCAAAAATTTTCGCAGCAACACCAGCTTGACCAAGAGGGAAAGCCACCACAGCTTGTTATTGTAGCTCATATTGAGTGCAATAGAGCGCAAGAAATGCATGGATTGGCGACGGTAACCAGTGCAGTACTACAGAAGCATACGTTTGCCTGTCAAGCAGTTTTTTGCCGTTTTAAGCACATATTTGATACCTCTATTCAGCAAAGCTGTCATTTATCTCCACGGGATGCTTCTACTAGTACCTTCGCATGTATAATGACCTAAAGGTAGCACTGAAAGCCAAAGAACAAAGTGCAACAAAGCGCTTCTTCTTAGAATAATGTTTCAGCATTTACAAACAAAACCGCACGTGTAGCTGTGCGTGCTGTTTAATATATAAGCATGCAATAGTTCGTGAAATTTATGTATGCTCCATTTACTGCCAGTGACCTGCTTTTAACCAATAATTTAGCTTATTTTTCACCATGTGCTTGCACTGAACATCCCACAGGCATTGTAAGTTAAGCTACCACAATAACAATCAGCTAGCCTAAGGTTACCTAATTGAACAAAATCATCGTAAAATTTGTGACGAAATGTCAGAAGAAAAGTATTTATTATTTCATTAAAGAGAAATGGTTACATAATAATGTTTGCACATTTTAAAAGTAAAAAGGAAGGTAAGGAGTAAAACCATACCAATACAAAGACATAAGCACTGAATATTAGCACAGGCTTGTTCAATTAAATTTTAAGCAGAAAAGTTTTTTAAAAAACCTCACTACGAACTATCACATGTTTTCATTCGAAAAGCACTGCATCTTATCATAAAGTACGAAAATAACTGGCCACATAAGAAAGAACAAGTCTGAGTATATCTATGTGAACAAAAGATAGAAAGTTGGACGAGTTAGTACGGTAACATGATCTAGGATTGTAGCGCAAAGTGACACGGACACAGTCTAGAAGCAGACAGGACGAGCGCTAACTCTCAACTAAATTTTTATTGAAACGAAGAACATATATATATATATATATATATATATATATATATATATATATATATATATATATATATATATATATATATATATATATATAGGTGATTGCAAAAAACCGCAGCATAAGAACATGACAAGGTATGAAGACATCAGTTAAACATATCAGGAAGTAGGGAAGTCAAAAAAGGAAACAACGAAAAGACACTACTTCAGATTAACGCACGTGTTGTGAAGATACTGAAATTCGCATTTTACCAGAGACAAAGATGCATGGCCAACGCAAGTTTCTCCTAATCTTTACCGTAGAATGCCTCGATTATTTCCTGTGTGGTTTGGCATTTTCAAACAAAGGTTTACAAACGCAATTGAAACGATGTGACGTTAGATGTGAAGCATTAGGGTTGTTAAGTGAATGTTTGTGTTCTTTTAGTCTTATAAAAATTCGCCTGCCGCTCTGTCCAATGTAAGCCTTACCGCACTTGAGAGGAATCTGATAAGCTATACCAGTGTTTCAAGGCACAAAAGGAGACACGTGTCTAACGCCGCAATCATCTTTTCTTTTTTGCCACCCTGTTCAGCTTTCCTATTTATCATAGGGCACATGATAGACAACTTGTGGGGGGCCGACAAAACTGTATGGACGTAATATCTATTGGCTATGTTCCGTAAACCATGGGATAATCTATGTACATAGGGCACCACAGCAAACCTTTTTTTTTGTTTTTGTTCTTGTTCCTTAGCGGAGCTTTTTACCCATTTTAAAAGCTTTTCGCAGGTTAGTGATAATAAATGCACAGAATACCTACCCTTCTCGAGCCTATCTATTTGTTGTGAAAAACTTTGTTTCATATTGTGTGGACATGACTAGCTTACTCAGCTCTTAAGTCTGTCATTATTAAGTCATGTACACACAATATGAAACAAAGTTTCTAACAACAAATACATAGGCTCGAGAAGGCTAGTTATTCTGTGCATTTATTATCACTAACCTGCGAAAAGCTTTTAAAATGCGTAAACAGCCCTGCTAAAAAACAAGAAAAACAGGAAAAAGGTTTGCTGTGGTGCCCTATGTACATAGATTATTCCATGGTTCACGGACGTGGCCAATAGATATGGTGTCGATACAGTTTTCTTGGCCCCCGCAAGTTGTCTGTCATGTGCCCTATGATAAATAGGAAACTTCAACAGGGTGGCAAAAAAAGAAAACATGATTGCGGCCTTAGACATGTGTCCCCTTTTGTGCCTTGTAACACTCGTATAGTTTATCAGATCGCTCTCAAGTGCGGGAAGACTTACATTGGACAGAGCGGCAGGTGCATTATTATTAGACTAAAACAACACAAACATTCACTTAACAACCCTAATGCTTCACGACTAGCGTCACATTGTTTTAATTGCGGTTGTAAACCTTTGTTTGAAGACACAAAAATTCTTTCAAGACAAATGCCAAACCACGCAGTAAATAATCGAGGCATTCCACATAAAAATATTAGGAGAGGCTTGCGTTAGCCATGCATCTTTGTCTCTGTTAGAATGCGAATTTCAGTATCTTCGCAACACGTGTGTTAATCTGAAGTAGTGTCTTTTTGTTGTTTCCTTTTTTGACCTGCCTACTTCGTGATATGTTTAACTGATGTCTTCATACATTGTCACGTTCTTATGCTGTGGTTTATTGCAATCACCGATATATATATATATATATATATATATATATATATATATATATATATATTTATTTATATGTTATTCGTTTCAACAAAAATTTTGTTCAGTTAGTGCGCGTCCTGTCTGCTTCTAGCCTGTGTCCGTGTCACTTCGCGCTACAATCCAAGAACATAAGTTAACAAAACATGGCTAGTAATAACTAGTGCGCACTGCACAAAAGTTGAACATGAAAACTAGTAATAGTAAAGACATACTTCGCTCAGCTGAACTGCAAGATATTGCAAATATCACAAAGACAGCATAAAAACTGGGCAGGACGGAGCACTGACTGTTAGTTACAGTTGCAATATGCACACCAAATCTAGACATAAAAAGTAAAAACTAAACTGCCGGAAATGGTCATGTCTCTCCAAGAGACCACTGAGGAACGAAAGGTATACTTTTTATAATTCCATCACATAGATTATTGATTTAATTAAACTTTAGACACATGACCCCTTGTGTGTCACAAATGTCCTGTTCGCATTACCTATGCATCATTACCAGCCTTGTTGAAATAATGACTTGCACTAATGCTTTGAAGAAACACCGGTAAAAATGCTGCTTGTTCTCAACTTTCTGCTGTGACAGCTTACTTGTGTGCAGTTATGAACGCAGTTGCCTATAGGGCTCAAACAATATGTTTTGGCTGCACAGGTACCGTCTACCGAACACCTCGTTCAAGATAGCTTGCATCTCGGAGTGTGCAGCCACATTTTTTTTTTTTCACCTTGCCAGTTGATAAAGCCTCGGCAGCTGCAATCACCTGCGACTGCTCGTAAAGGTGCCATAAAGCCAGGCAGCAAACAGATACCACGTAGCAAAACTTTCAGAGTACATTGTGTGAGTCGAGGTGTATATATTGTGTTTTAGTTGGGCAGCATTGCCACAGTCAGAACTATTCATTGCAGCTCCTAAATTTCAACCACATAAACAAAATAAATTAGGACACTTCCTTCAGTACGATGGCAGATGCTCAGCTGCAGGCTTTCTAGAACCATGCATTACCTTCAGACAGTGCCAGTACAGCCCGTAGCGCATCTTTCAAGCACTCCAGACAAGTACACCGATTACATTGTACACAGATCATCTGGTGTGCATTTAGCTATAGAGGCAAGGTAGCCCCTAGAACACGTTTAGTGACAGGCATGCTGGACGCTTTGTCCCCTGAAATGCAAGTGCCATTTGGTACTTCAGTTCCTGTAGTGCCCTTTACTACATCTAAACGAGTATTTAATACATAGTAATAACATGAAGACGACAAAAAAAGCAACCAGCCATCAACTGTGTGGCAAATCTGGGTGCAAGCTATTCTCTTATCAAATATACCTGTAGGCATTGCAACCAATGTGCTCCCAAGATGTATGAGGCATTAGTCATTGCAGAGCTGTAAGGACATGACAATCCTAGGATGATTAGGTTCTTGAGGCTTTTTTCCCCACTTTTCATGTTTTGAAACGTGTATACTGTAGTCATGAAAACAAAAATGCTGCAACTGGCGTGTGGTATGTTTTGCGCCTTATTTCCAAGCAACTCAATGAAATGAACCACGATGACAAATTGGAATGCTGTTACCTCATCAGACATTCAAATTTCTTAAACACTAACAAAACCAGATAGGCATTAGAGTGAGCATCACTTAAATACATTACACTGGTTTAAAGTTATTGCACCGCTTTGTGCCGGGTAAAAATGTTAGAAACATCAAAAATGTTCAGGTTCTACGGCCAACCGTGAAAATTAAATGAAAACATCATTAAGCTTTCTTAAAGGGGTTCAGAAGCTTTACAACTGGCAGTCTTGGCGATGGACACGCTGATAGACGAGCAGCCATTCCACTGAGATGAGAATGTTGAAGGCTTCGCATGGAAGCCTGCGAGACACTGAAGAGTAGTTCTTGGTCCACATGAAGGAGGTTGCTTGCATACACGTCTGGGCCACCAAACTGAATGCATGGTGTTACCGAAACTTTTTCTCCCTGCGTTGTGGTAAAGAAAGCACGGTTGAATTTAGACGATATTTATTATGCATAAAAAGAGGTGTGGCGTGCAGACAGGACACAACAGTAGAGAAGTGGACAACGCGAACGCAAAAAACACGAAAAATTGCATGAAATTGTTTTAATACACAAAATTTTTGTGCTATGTGCCATTCATTATGAGGGTTCATAACCGCAACATATTTCATATATAAGCAAGTAGAATTATCAGCTTGGTCAGTTTGTACAAGCTCGTCTGAGGCAAGTAATAGAGTTTCACAGACAACCTCAACATTCTTGATTGAAAAAGGAACACCTCAGATGACATGCATTTCTGCGAGTGGGAATTGCACAGTTCAAGAAAAACAAATTAAAACTGGCGCACCGATCCTGAAAAAAAGAATAAGCACCTTCTCCTGCAAAAAGCAAATTAATTGATAGGTTTTAATAGCACAAGGGCATCGTTGGCCAAAGAGCACCCAGTCTATACTGCACAAGATAAACTTAGCGCATCTTTACAAAGCAAATATATAAAGATCACTGATGCCTCTCTGCACTACAGTTGCTTCGCTCTCGAATGAAGTCATTTTAATGCATGCGCACGTACATACACACGCTACACCTAAGTGTAACAGCTGCAGAATTAAAATTGGGCAGCAATGATGTCGCAACCTTTAACCCTTGATCCCGAGCTGTACTAGTTAGTGACTGGAGGTAGTACCAATATCGCCAATGAAGAGTCGCACTCTTTCTGCCTGATGTTATGCTGCTGTTATTGTCAAAGATGAGTTACAGTAGGCATTGAGGGAAAGCTGCCCTCAAGAGCAGCTTTTATTTTTGTGTTATTTCTAACCAGAGACCAATGAAGTAATATATTTTTAGAATGAGCATGACACCGAAAAAATGAGTACATAAAAATTTCGAAAATGTGGTACATTATTTCGGAATTAACTTCGGGGTTAACAGGTAAAGCGGCAAATCCAGAAACTAGAACAAGTTTTGACATGTTTGCTACCAGTGAATGCTAGAAAATATGTTTGCATTCTGTAGTTTTGTCCAACAATGCAAAAGGGATTCGTAATAACTAAAGAAATAAATGGAAAGGCATCATGAAGTATACTTCGTGAATGTAATGCAGATTCACTCAGCTTGTGTTACTATATAATCGCCACTCAATTAACCTTGTGGGGGTTCCACTCTGCGTGCGGCTAGGGCTGAAGGCGAGCTCCGGATCTAGCCCCACGCAGTCGCTTCGTGGTACTCCCAACCCGTAGCGCGGGAATCGCGGCTACGCCGGGTTCGGACGAATAAGGCAACCAGCGGTGTCAACGGTAACAACGTTTATTGCTATTAGCAATAGCGAACACTCGCAGAGGGACGTCCTCTCCGTAATAGTAATAAATAGTCTGGCCTCGTTGCCCGGGATAGTCAGGCAACGTGGTCACTCACGGGTAGCAGCAGGTACTCCAGTCCGGCAGGTTATCGGTCCGGCCTCAGAGAGAGCGAGGGTCTCCCCCGGTCGCGCTGTTTTGTACCTTTTTAGCTGGGCGAGGGGAATGTCCTCCTCGCCCGTCAGCTGCCTGCCCGCGAGTCGCGGAGGAAGGGCGCGTGCGCGTCGCGAGAGCGAGGGAGAATCGGGAGAGGGCATAGTGCGCCTCTCCCCCGTCTATGCCGGCTCTCGACGCGACGGCGCGGGGGAAGATGGGCGCGTGTGCTCCCCACAACCTGCACTTTCTGAACTGCAGGCTTTGTACTGGGCGAGTTCACAGCATTCCCTGCACTTGGTCGAAAGGTAGTGCATGTTTACGCAGCAGGTGTGGTGCCGCTTCTGCGCGAGCGAGGTGCAGAAATCATAGAGTTTCATGCAATAATTACTAGAGCGAACTCTGACGCTAGTGTCTACAGGAGATGAAACAAGAACGGTTGTACCAGCATGGGAATTATTGGAAGTACATGGATTTGCCTAAACTTCGTCTGTTTGGCTTAAAATGGCTTTGTGACTTTGTAAACTAGCCGTTTTCAACAATATACTGTGTAATAAATAAATAAATAAATAAATAAATAAACATCATTAATATCGTCCGACGACAGGATTCGAACACAGGAACTCTAGAACAGAAGTCTGATATTGAAACCATTAAGCCACAGAGGCATGTAAAGACAAGTGAGTGCAACGCCCTGGTGAATTTATCGCGGGCATACCACTGCCTTGAGACGCTTGGCGCGTTTCGATTTGGACACCTGGACAAGCTCAATCGTTGCAATTAATAGCAATTATGCGTGTTGGCGGCTTCTTCTGCACTTCGAAGAGTATAGCCTGCGCTGAAATTTACGACAATAAGATTTATATAGCGTATAACATACAAAGCCACACGAACGTCTGAATTCACAAGCACGAAGATCAGAGAAGTCTATGTGCTTCCCATCGTTCCTATGGTGGTACCACTGCAGCCCAGAGTTCCCTCTAGTAATTACTGTAAGAAACTCTATGGCAGAAATAACGGAAGTGCCGGGCATTTTGTTCTGAAGCAATAAACTAAGTTGTGCTGTCCCATAAATCTTACTGGTCAATAATTCCAAGTTTTAGTGCAGTCACATGTTTAGTAGGCAATTTTGGTATTTTGCATAAACATTGCAAAGCCAACGGTGATGAAAGTTCACTCTGCTAAATTGGTTATGATCGAGTAGCATAGACTACTGACGCAATCGCGGCTATTTCTGGAAGGCTAGTGAAGTAATTTTATTATTAGCAGCCTTTAAACAGCATTCGAGCATATGACACATACACCTCAGATATGCAGATATTTCCTTGACTCAGCAAGAAGCGATGCCTCATGTTCCACGAGGCTACTTCAATCAACGCAATATTGGTGCTCTCTAAGAACAATTCCAATGCAGACGATTTAAATATTTTTCAGGGGCAACAGTTATGCCTGAAATCATGTTAGATTACAGTTTTTTAAACACGTGAGCAGACCATGTTAGAAGTGCTTCTTAAACCGTCCTATTAGACTGGTTATATCTCTGTACACAAAGGCTACTAATTAGGTCCCATGCTATATCATCACCTTAACAAAAACTTCACTTAGTAATACACATGCTGTGATAAGATTTCTTTGAGACCACATTGAGATGCTGTACAAGGTGAATTCATTGTTTTTAAAATGAAGCTCCGGTTCTTCCAAACGAGAAGAAAGCGAACTGAGAGTCGAAATTTTTCCTAATCACAGCTGGGAGATGCCAGGGAAGGCACGTGGAAACCTATTTTCAATTTTCTATTTAAATGTACAAACGATAAAGGCAAATGAAAATGGTAAAAAAAAGACAGCCATGGGTGGAGAAAGAACCTACAACCTTTGCATTAGGCATGCGATGCACTAACCACTGTGCTACCAAGGCAGTATTAAACCATCCACAATGGCCCCTCAGATTGTCGACGCTTGAACGCGGCCGTAGTACCACAGTGGTTAGTATATCACATACGTAATGTCAACGTTATGGGCCCGTTCCCCACCCACAGGTGGATGTCGTTTCACCCACTTTCATTTCCCTTGAATTTATCATTTTCATACTTCACTTAAAAAACTTAAAACATGTTCCTGTATGCTTTCCTTGGCCTCATTATCTGCTGGCTTCGTGCAGTTCTCTTACTTCCAACACTTATACATATTCTCATCTGGTAAGTAAACAGCTTTTGCATGATGCTGGAATGCAATATAAAACATTATTGCAGAGCCGTGTTATGTAGAAAGCCTTGCATTGCCCAGGCAAGGTGTAATATTGTAAATTGAAAAAAGAACAATTCCCCCTCTAGACAGCAATGCTGTGTACTGCTGTGTGTAACAGGGTTTAAAGAAAACAACTTGTTCAGAAATAAAGCCACCAAACAACGGGGAAATATGAAGATTTGTGCAGTTGCATGTTAAAAATTTAGCACAGCAACAGATCAAGACATAATGAAGGAAGCGCGAGAATGGTTTATTTTGGAAACACGAGGCAATATACTTGAAACATGCATATGAGCTTACATGTGAAGAAATATATATTGTTTATGTAGCAGCTAAACTACGAACAGGCCTAGAACACACTGATACAAGGTGTCGAGCATGTAAATCTCATCGTGCCCTTAAGTCAAAGAAACATGGCTTTCTCATGATTCGCTACACATGGCTGGCTCACACAACTTAGCCGCTTCTATATATGCCTTGTAAGTACGAGGTGGTCTGTGTGACTTGTGCAAGCTTTAAATATGTACAAGTGCCACGTAGCTGGACAGAACCAAGATAATGTCATTTGCCATCGTTCTGAGAAATTGAAACCAATTTTTTGCATTTTTCCTAGTTAGGTAATTAGTTATTAATGAATATTTAACTGCTGAAATATTATATTCAAAGTAAAAGTGTCAGTGCGAAAATTGTAGAGTATCCTGAAAAATTCCCAATCCAGCTTTGTACCGCTCAATGGGTGCAATACAATTTTTTTTTCAAGCTTGAAAGAAGCCTGTGAATACATGCAAGAATTGCTGTGCAACTAACCACTCGTGCACCTGAACACCATTTGGCTCCTTCTTTCATGCTAGAAAAAAACAGTTTTGAGAAGAATATTTTAGAAATTGATTATTATTATTGACTGTTTAAGTCAAAATGCATGAAATAGTGTGACTGCCACCTCTATTTTCGGCGACATGACTTGACTCCCTTTTCATGCCCAAATCCAGCTATACATGGTGCGTCTTTTGAGCTGGTTTTGTAATTTAGGCTAGTTTTGACTAATTGAAGCTTCGCACCCTAATTTATTCATTCATTCATTCATTGTACCCTCAGGGCCGAAGCATTACAGAGGGGAGTGGCAAAAAAAACATTTCTGTGAGAAGATACACTTATACGTGGAGTTATATAATGTACCAATACAAATACATATACTCTAATTAACAAACATTTTCAAATCAATACAAATCACCAAACTACAAAACAATGTAAAATGAGTAGATGATAAAGGTAAGCACAAGCAAACAAGAGCAAAAAACGAGAAATAACATAAGGTAAAGAACTAATTAGTTACTGTTACAGCCCTTTTGAAATGTTGATGGTCTCTAATTTCTGCAGTAGTGGTAGGTAGATGGTTCCACGCTTCACAAGTCCTGGGAAAAAATGAATACTGAAAAGTAGAAGTCCTGCAAAAGGGAACGGCTGCTTTATGTCGGTGGTCAATGCGTGATGATACGTACTGGGGAAGAAAGATGAAATCATCGTGTAGTGAACGATGGTGAAATATGCGGTGAAAAAGACACAAGCGATAAAACTTACGGGGAGATGCTAGTGATGGTAGTTGAAGGCTCGATTTCATATTAGTCACACTTGCGGTTCGAGCATAATTAGACATACTAAAACGTGCAGAGTTATTTTGAACCATTTCGAGTGAGTAGATTAGATTGTCATAGAAAGGGTCCCAAACAGAGGCGGCGTATTCCACCTTCGAACGAATCAGTGTTTTATAAAGTAAAAGTTTAAGAGCCTGAGGAGCGCGTGAGAAATTCCGGTGAAGATATGCAAGTGTTTTGTTGGCGCTGGCGATTACGGATTCAATGTGATCATTCCAGGTTAGTTTTGAGGATATAGTGACGCCAAGATATCTATATGACGATACTACTTCTAAAGGAAAGTTATCAAGATGATATGAAACATTTGCATTAGTAGATCTAGTTACACGCATGACTTTGCATTTTTTAGTGTTTAATTTCATGCACCAAGTCTTACACCAAGCGGACACAGAATCAAGATCAGACTGTAGAATAGTAGTATCGTTGGGACTAGTTATTTCTCGAAATATTACACAGTCATCTGCAAACAAGTTGATATCGGAAGAGACGCAGGAAGGTAAATCGTTAATGTAGATTAGAAAGAGGAGAGGGCCAAGTACTGATCCTTGTGGTACTCCTGAGAAAGAGGGACTCGGAGGAGAGTCAGTGTTATTAACAGAGGCAAACTGGGAACGATTTAAAAAAAAATTCGAGCCATACAAGCAGTTTGGAATCCAAATTTATTAACTGCAACTTATATAAAAGGAGATTATGGCATACTTTATCGAAGGCTTTAGAAAAATCTAAAAATATACAGTCAGCTAAAGAAGAACGGTCGAGGATGGCATGAAGACGGTGAGTGAAACATACGAGTTGAGTATCACACGAGGATGTCTTGCGGAAAGCATGTTGCGAAGGCGAAAAAAATGAATTCGATTCAAGAAAAGAAACAAGATTTGAAAATAGAATATGCTCGAAAATTTTACACGGAATGTTAGTTAGCGAAATAGGGCGATAATTTAGAGGCGAGCGTGTATTGCCAGGCTTGTGAAGCGCAACCACCCTCCCTATCTTCCAGTCAGCGGGGAGGGAACTGTTCTCTAGCCCTTTCGCTGTCGGACGTTTCTGGCCGTGACGCACCCCCAGTGTCGGCTTGGTTTCAGGGAACGAGCATAACAGGGAATGAACATAGCAATTTATTTTTGATTATGATTGGTATACAAATAACATAGTCAATGCAATATGCACATTTCAGTGTTCTGCAGCTGTTGTTAGTAAACATCATCATCATCATCATCAGCCTGACTATAAAATCTGTTCAACATCCGAATCTGTCGATGCGGAACCCTCTTCGTCTCAAGCGACTTTGTCCGAGTCCGAATCCGAGCTCGGCTCGTATTCTGAATCGGAATTCAGCCACCGCTCCCTTGAGCAGACGAAGGTCCCGCGCGCCGAGCCATCCGAAAGTAACCGCGCGCAGGGAGGATGCGCTTTCAGTCGCCCGCGCAACGGAGAGAAATGGGACGTTGCGTGATCAAGAAGACAGAGGGAGATGGAAAAAGGCTAAACAAAGTTCGAAGGGCTTTATGTTTACTGCTGCAAGTCGGAAGCGAGGGTGCGGCGAGAGAGCGAAAGCAGCAATCGAGTCACCCTTTTTGGAGAGGCAACGGCACGTGCGCCTGAACTTGACGCGCCGTAGCAGGCACACCAACAGAAGAAAAATAAAAACCTTCAAACCAGCGGAGATTGCAGAACAACCCTTGAACCCATAACCACACGCGCGCGACGCATGATCCAGCGAACGCGGAGCCACCGCGCCACTCAGCAAAGAGAAAGTGGGGAGTGGCAGTCGCACCGTACTCTTCAATACATGGGTTAACACAGGTCGGAGCGAATATACGAACTTGTAGAAAGAGTCAACAAATGGCGTGGCCAATCCAGGAGCGCCTGCTTTTGCGCTCAGGCGCGAAATTTTGAACGCACGATAGAGAACGTACCGGTACGTCAGTGACACCGTGGGGGGGAAGCGCGATGACGTACCGGTACGTCAGTGACAACGAAAGGGCTAGAGACTGTTGAAAAATGTTTCTTAATATAATTGATGACTAACAGACTGTATTTATAAGAAACCTAGGATTAATAAAATCGTACCCAGGTAAGGAGGATGCTTTTAAATTTTTTATAGCTTTGACCACTCCATTGTAGTCAATTATAATGGGAGACATTGCTATAAATCCTAAAGGCTTAACATGAGGAAGCATTGTTTGTGTTGTTGTAGAGAAGTTGCTGACAAAGACTTCATTTAACACACGGGCACATTGCGCATCAAGTATAGCATTCCCAGCAGAATCAACAAGACTGATTGCGCTGTCACTTTTAGAATGAAACACGCGCCAGAACTTTTTGGGATCGGATGTGAGCATTGACGGTAACGTGTCATTCAGAAAAGTATCTTTAGCATTCTTTATGGCTGCTATGTACACGGCGGAAGCTTGTTCGTAGGCTGCCCAGCGGTCGTCATCTGGGGACCGTATTGCTGAGCGGTATGTGCGTTTTTTTTTTATTCGACAAACGTTCTATATGGCGGTTGTACCATGGTGCATCAGCGTTTACAATTATTGTACGAGTAGGTATGTATTTATTTGTTAATTCTTGAACCTTATATAAAAATAAATCCCAGTTTGATTGTACCGTTCGCTCTTCAAAACCATCGAGAAAACCGTCAAGAGAAGTGCAAAGTTCCTGGTTGATTAGTTCGAAATTCGCTTTTTTATAATCTTTTATAACTTTCTTTCTGTTTTTTGCATTTTGGACGTGAAAGGTTAATGCGAAATTATAGAATAGAGTGGTCACTTATACCGGGCAGGTGAGTGACGTTAGAAATGTATTCAGGGTCTAGTACGAGATCAGGAATGTTTGCTGTTGATTCAGCAAATAATGGAGTCTACAGCCTAAAAAGAAATTGGTACATAAACGGTCGTTGTCAGTACTCCATAGTCCTTTAACTTAGTGCAATGTGCTTGTGAGCGAAGAAGTTGGTAGTTCTAAGCAGTATTTCTCATTCTGACCTGGTGTTCTGGCCGCGTTACTATGGTGCCATGCTGCTGTCATGCTGGTCACAGCTTCAATCTAGGCTGGCAGCTGCCCTCCAATGGGGGTAAAATGAAATAACGCTTATGGGCACTTAGATTCAGGTGTACGTTAAAGAAGGCCAGGTTCCCAAAACTTTAGGTTGTGACTTTGGAATGTAAAAGCTCTAATTTAATTTTAAAATCTAAAGGTGCTTTATTAGGAGCACGACATCATCTTGAGCTTTTGCTGCACTGCCATGGTACCAAGAAGCTCCGAGTAAATAAAAACAATTTCCTAGACAATCTCCATTTCTTGCAAACATTTACAAACACTTCTCTGCATGCACCCCTGTTGCTGTTATATTTAGTTCCGTATGCCAAGACGGGTTAGGATGTTAGAACAACTTTCAAACCTGTTTTTTTTTTACCGCTTTAAAGTTGTTGGTTATTTTGCATCTCTGTGTGTGCCGAATGCACATATCAGTGCATCAATTTCTTCAGGAAGTGCACTCTTTATTTGTGCATGCAAAAAGGGTTCAGATGAACTGCTTTGTGAATATCTGTATAACAAGCAAGAACAATTCTATGTAGGCTGCACAAAGAGAAATGATTGTTTTGTAAATATGTTATTTAGTTCTTTAAAAAAAGGCAGCTGTAAGTATTCTGTATCAAAGTGAAAATTGCCCCTACCTGGCTCTGCTTCATTTTCCGATGCTGATGGTCCATTCGGGGGCACTCAACTGACAGGCTGCACTTTGGCCTTGTCCGGTGTGCTGTCACCAGGTCCAAGGTCGATTGGCATCCTCACCAAAAGTCGAGTCCTAACTCTATAAAGGAAATATCTCATCGTTTTGCTATCAGTTTTGTCATCTTGTGTATTTCACACACGGCCGTCAGTGAAATATTCCGTCACATGGATACTGAAAAAAATTCAAGCATTTCCTGGCAGCCAAGCTGAATACAGAATAAATGGAGAACATTAAAGAGCAAATACAGTTGTCACATTAGATTGATCAAGTGCAGCAGAAATGGAAATAAATCAGTGATACTGTGTCTGTTGGCTTTGAATGCAAGAAACGTAAAAACATGAACTTGCAGCCACGCCACTTTGAATTTCCCGCGTTTGCTACACCTCACAACAAGTTTCGCATCGTCCGGTACTCGAAGATAGTAATCGCTTAAAATTAAGATGAATGAGTGTCGGCATAAATTAACAGGATACTTAACCGGGCAATATTTGTGCATAAAAGAACTCACGTAGCGAAGCTACTGTCAAATACCCGATGACGAATCTGCGGGCGGTGCGGTTTGGGCGAAGAATTCAAAAAAGAATCCGAGTTTCACTTGTTGCGCGCCTACTAAGCTAAGATAGAATTTGAGTTTCCTACTTAACTATACTGGATATTTACGCTCCGAATAAAACGCTGGAAATTTTGTTACGTCACATTGCGTACGTGTGAAAGTGAGAAAATTGCTTTTATTGTATTCTGCCCAGGCGGCATGTAGCAGCTACCACTTGCATGCAATAAAAGCATGAGTGTTACTCGCGGCACGGAAAACAAACACATACAGCGCCAACGTTACGCCTCTTGGAGTTAGAACTAAGCACGATCAAGCCAGTTGTCTAGCCTTCATAACGCCACGAACACGACCAAACATCAAGCGAAACAACTGTCAACTGTCAACTGTCAAACAACTCTCCAAAATTATTACCGCTTCCATTTACATACCTATCGCAGCCACAAGCAAAAGTCAATGGGCTAGCTGTCCACAAGCCGCAGATTAGACTGACAGCGACATATTACAGCAGCGAAAAACAATTTCCACGCTAACTTAGCAGCCGCGGTGCGCGCTAAGTGCCGCAGTTCTCGTTTGCCGCTCGAAATTCACACCATGATGACGGGAACTGCATCTTTCACATGAAATATTGCACGCTTTGCTCCGGAGCTCAATAGGAGGGCGAAACGCATTCGCACGTACCGGAAATCCGCATGTCGGAAACCCGTCGACGCTTTCGAAGCCCATACGGCCGCTTCACTTGGACGGGAGGCATTTCTATCAAACATTTCACATGCAACATGTCTCACACCGATTATGCGAACACGAGAAAATGACGCAAGCCGCATTGCGACGCCATGCATCGACCGATGAGCTGCGTGCGCGGACTTGCAGAGAACAGAACCATACAAAACGTTAGGAGCGAGAAGATTGCGGCTCTCGTTGCGGAGACGAAGCAGCGGTGTAGCCATGGAGGAAGGAACCAATGTTGCCAACTGTTGGTACCGACGTTATGCCGGCGGCGGTGACTTTAGTGGCAGGGGCGTAGCAAGGGGGGGGGGGGGGGGCGGGCTTGTGGGGCTTCAGCCCCCCCCCCCCCCCCGAAATTTTTTCGGGCTATGATGCACCGCCAATCAAAACAACCCACGGCGCCAGAAATCATTCTGGATTTTCTTTAGAATGTATTTTTGGCGCCCGCAAAAATATTTCGGCGCGAAGATTGTGAACTCGGGCTGGATTTCGTGGCAACGGCCATGCACCTGGAGTCACATAACGCATAGATTCCCACCCGATCACAAAGTTTCAAGGGCGCTTTGATGGCGAGCGGGCCCGCCGCTGCATCTCGCAGAGGCCGCGGAATCTACGGAGCGCGTGGATTTCAATTAAGAAACTTTAGAGGTATAAAGATCACATAATGTTTTGATGCGAAAGGGGCATTGACATTTCCAAAGTCGTGCTTTAGATTTTCCATTCCGGATCTTTGTGGGTTTAATGTTCTATTAACATTTGATGCCAAAGCTGCATTTACTTTTCTAAAGTCGTACATCGTACCATACAGCGAAACGAGCCAAATCAATACACTGTCAGACAAGTTGGAAAAGCAGCAGCGAGGTCCGATGACACGAAGCGTTCTGATGGTTCATATTTGGCATCATGTCACAGAAAACAATATCAACATCTTTTTCACCTGCGCCAAAGCATCCATGTCAAGACACTAAAGCCAGCAAA
The DNA here is from genome assembly GCF_023375885.2 of Dermacentor andersoni. NCBI lineage: Eukaryota > Metazoa > Arthropoda > Arachnida > Ixodida > Ixodidae > Dermacentor > Dermacentor andersoni. The sequence goes on from NC_092817.1 coordinate 219,703,406, forward strand.
GGTAACTGCGTTCTTATTTGTTTTTTCTACTTTGAATTTTATTCGCGAGGACACATTGAACCTCTCGAATTTTTTGTTCTCGCTACCCGCAGGCTACCAGAGCGAGCCAGAGGTTATGCGTTTTCATGTGTTGCCCTGACAACCGCGCGGCGCACTGCGGTGCGCGTTCGTTTTTCTCCGGCCGAGCGGATTTTGGCCTCGGAGAGTTTTGGACGCTTTCTGTCTAGCAGACGAGAAGAAGCAGCAATGGTCACTCGCCGTCACCATTGTGGGGACTCGACAGATTGCAACGCGTTCGCTTGAGGGCATCACCATCGTTTCGATGTTATCGCAACGTTTATGAAAAGTCTTATCTCGCCAGCGTAGGATAACGAGCAGCATGCATATGCTTCTCTGTGGACCAAGCGTCTCACGTTTTCTTGGATATTCCTTAGGTAGCTACATTAGGTGCCCCAAGTAGGCATTCAATTGTGGCCAAGATGCTTTCCTTTGCGTTTCTTCATTTCGCTCCCCCGCCCCCCGCACACACACACACGCACAAAAGACATTGTTGCCGCGCAGCAAATTGTCGCATGCTCGAAGTTCGATTTTGTTACTACTTTTGCAAAAAGTAATGGGCCATAGGACTCTTCACTTGCCTGATACTCTTACTATATTGTTGGGATAGCAATTAGGTGGACACTCAAGGCGCATTCCTGCTGTCGCCGTCGTGTTCCGTATGAAGTCCAAGGGCGATAACATCGTCAGCGCGCGCCGCATGCTGTATGTGCGAATGAAAGCGTAGCGGGAGGGGGAAGCCGACGATGGTGGGTCAGTCTTGTGTACGCAACGGGGAAAAGCGGCAAGGAAGCGCGCCGCCTTCCGTCGCGCGCGCTGCATCGGGGGAGTGGAGGGAGGGGGAGTGCGGGCCTTAGGATTCCGTGATCTGTGAAGCTGTGATCGCGCAACATGTTTAGTTGCCTTGTTTGACGCATTATACAGCGTGTTTTAGCTAACTTTAGCCAGAGTTTAAAGATATGCCGATGCTTTCTAAGACGACGCGACCAAATGCATGTATCTCACTTTTGTATGCACTGTGTAGCTATTTCTGTATTTTGTTTAACTAGAAAATGAGTCAAGATTATTTACTAACTTCTGAAGCAACGAAGCTAGGAAACAAATTAGAATTAGAAAGTTTCAGAGGGCTTTGCAAAGCGTCCGAATAAACCGTTTCTGTCTTTCTGTCTATTAAATATTAATGTTTTTCAGCTCACTGCGGAATCCCGCGAAATGCACAAAACGCAACGTGACATGCCCGTCGTGATTTCACTGCTCCCAAGCTTTCCGCGCTCAAACAGCCATCGGTGCACTAGCTGCGACTTAAACATCCACAGAGCAGCGACGCAAGCGTTGGTTGTTCGATTTAAGCTAGCAACCGTCATCTACTGTGCTGTGTAAAGCGACTGATGGACGTGGTTGTAGTGGCAGGTGACAATTCCAGACAGCGATAAACAGACTATCGTGCATCGGCCGCTAAAGCACGAGCAATTTCGTGATGCCTTTTTCCAACGAGGAAAAAGGAAACACGATCCTTCCCCTAGTAGCTGCAAGCAGAGAGAGACGGCAGGCTGCAAGAATATTTCGAAGCTGGCACCCGGGCACGCGACTGAGCCCGATGACAATATTCAACACCTATGAGTTGCTGAAGCAAACCGGCAGCTTCACAAGAAAGAGGCAGATAGCTTCATTTATAAATAATGAGCTTCGCTCCAACGTTTTGCCTTTCACGGCGGCTAATCCACACGCTAGCACGCGTCACGTGGCGCACAGCTCGGCGTGTCCAACTCAACTGCTTGGGTGATTTTGAAAATAGCTGGACTGCACCCTTATCACCTGCAGTGGCATCAATGCCTGGAGTCAAGGGATCTTCCAAAGAGACTCAACTTTGAGAATTGGATTTTGATTCTGCAGGAGTAGGATTCTGACTTTCTCACCAAGGTATCCGGACTGACGAGATGAACGTTTCTTGAAATTGCCAAGTAAATATCCACAACGCCCAGTACAGAAATGAGAAAAATCCCCATTGGCTAGGAATATCCCGCCGCCAATATCAGTGGTCTTTTAACGTTTGGTGCGGAATATATGACAGCACACTCATTGGCCCAATTTTTTTGACAGCACTCTGACCGGCAAGAGGTATGTCAGTTCCTTAAAGCGCAGGTTGAAGACTTCTGCTGCAACATGCCACTAGCCCAGCTTGACGCAATGTAGTGTCAGCACGACGGGGCCAGTCAAGCACGAGCAAGCCTTGATGTTACTTTTCCAAGGCAATTGATAGGGAGAAACGGGCCTGTGCTGTGGCTGACAATGTCATCCGACCTCAACCCTCTTGACTTTTTCTTCTGGGGCTATATTAAGGACCACGTATACACGACGGAAACGGCGACTCCAGAAGCCTTAAAGGAGAAGATAATTGAAGTCTGCCACAGAATTTAACTGACGGTGCTCAAGGCAGCGATAGCAAGCGCTCTCAGAAGAGCCCAGTGTTGTATCGCTGCAAAAGGTGACCTCTTCGAGCGCTTGCTGTGAAAGCGCATGGAAAATAAACGTAAATTAAGTGAAATACCGCGTCTGGTCACTAATGATACTCTTATTCCACTATTTTACTTAAACTTAGTTTTTTTCATTTAGGGATGTTCAATTTGCTTACAGCTATCGCGAAATGACGGACCTGTTACTACCGGCAGCACAAGCGATAACTGCAGCGTCTGCTTAACGCTATGACGAACTTTAGCGAGGGGGGCACATCGCTGGCGTAAACGGCACAGCCGATGCCTATGTGGTTGCCCTGTCGCCATTTAAGTGGTAGCGCGCCTATGGCTGTTTTTGCGCGGTAGGTTGGGGAGCAGCGCAATCAGGACGCGCAAGCGGGCATGTCACTAGTTTTGTAGTTCGCGGGCATCATCAGTAAGCTGAAATACACCAATACCTAATATATATTTAGAAAGACAGAAACTGTTTATTCGGACGCTTTGCAAACCGCCCTGCAATTTTCTATATGGAATTTCTTTCCTAACTTCGTTACTTCAGAATTTGGTTTATAAATCTTGACTAAAAATCTAATTAGGCGAAATACAAAATATAGCGCGACACACCACGTACAAAAGTTAGCAAGATGCACTTGGTCGCGTCGTCTTAGAGTGCATCGGCATATTTTTAAACTCTGGCTAAAATTACCTGAGACACCCTGTATAAAGTGACTTTTGCTTAGATACGTAGATTTATTGGTTACATAAACGTATATTTAAATATCTTGTTGCGAGGCTTTGTGGATACATGCAGTGATCTTTGTTTCCTGAGAAATCTTTTTTGATTTTTATCAATCTTTATCTTGGCATTTGTGTATTCCATTGTACTTCGAATTTCTAATGTATATTTTGCAAAACTGCTGCTTTTTATATGGGATCTCTATTGCGACTACGATTTCGGTGCAATTACAATACGCAACCAGTGACAGCTGCTCCTGCGCAGTACATTGGAATGAAGGACAGCGCCATTGAGATTTTTCCCTGGCCGTTGCACATGTACAAAAAAGTAAACAAGGCTTTCGTATGACAAAGTATCATTAACATATTTGTCCTCAACATGTTCATTTCATGGGCTTTACATTTATCATATCAGCGGCATGCACTCTTTTTCATGTTTCGTATTGATATAGTTCTAAAGTTCGTGTGATATTTTCTTTCTGAATAAATAGACAAACAACATGCATGGAAGCATTGATATCAGTTATTTCTGGCACAATTTTTAGGACATAAGAATACAGTGTTTTATGAAAAAATACGTATTTTACTTGTCTTGACAGTGTGTAGCGTTCAAGAATTTGTTTGCAGCATCTTTGGCAATTGCGATGCAGTTATTATTCATGTATTTGATCCCTCGACAAATTATGTGAGGAGGCCAAGCTCCAACATGAGGCCACCCCGAACGAAATTTCTGGCTACGCCACTGTTTAGTGGCGTGTGTTGCGGCAGTCTAATTTTTTATTTCTTTTCCCCAAACAGTATCGTTAAGATCAGTTCCTTGTTTACATTTTTTTTTCTGTGTCACCTGGCATTATTTTTTGTCTTTTTATGCGATTAAGCGTTCAAATATGGCCTCCTAGATTCGCGTGCTCCAGCTTCGCATGCAAATCTTGTAGGCCATGGGATAACGCGTAAGGATACGTCGTTCTTGTCGTTAACATTTCATCATGGTTACTTCAACTTAGATAGAGGCGTAGTGTCCCTCTTCCCGGAGGTAGGGAGGGGGCGACCAAGACGACATCGCTCAGCGGAGGGCGGGGGAGTAGGCTGGTGTTGGTTGTTATCACGAAATTCGTGAACCCTGCGATTTTCTTTATAACGTAAGCATTTCTATACTTACCCAACAAGAAAAAACCATCCGTCCGTCAGTCCGTACCGCACGATACCTTTCAAAATAGAACCCGCAGCAGCGAGTGAATTCACCTTCGTGCTAGCTCTTGCTTCAACGCGACTGAAGCGGCGAGAACACAGCGCTCACGAAGCTCTCAGCTTATGCCGCACTATGCTCTTTTCGCAGATCACTTTCAAGATAGGTGTACGCGCGTCTGTTTTCAAAGCGAAGTAAACGGTGAGAACACAGCGCGTGAAGTTTTCAGCAGTGGGCACACTCTGTCCAAATTGCAGTTCGCTTTCGAGATACGGTTCGCGCGGCCGTGCCACAAGCAACCGCCGCCGGAGAACGGTTGATAATGGTTCGACGCGGATGAGAAGGGCTGAAGAGCGATAACGGCTCAAAATGAACGGGACGTCGCTAGCGCACCTGGCCCCGCCACCTGCAGTACTTTGTTTGCGACATTCACTTGGCGCCGTCGACCACAGCAGCTCGTGTCGCCGCAGCGCTGTCGCTTATACTCTTCGGATCAAGTCTCATAACATTGATAACGACATGGACTGCATGTACATGAGGAAGTGTCACAATGCTTACGCATACTCAGACAAATCCCAGAGGAGTTCCTGCGTGATTTTTTTTACCGGAAATGTGCAGTCGGTGGTGACCCAGAGTTGACAATGCATGTAAGAGGGGTGCGAAGCTTTTATTTTTATGAGAGTCTTGCCCAGCTCCCAAAGATCTGCTCAAGTTAAGACTTGCTGATGGCTGTATGTGTTTTTTTTTTTTTTATGGTCGCATGCCCTCGAACGGCCATGAATCCTACTATGTAATGATGCATTAGAGCAGTATTCACGTCCAAAAGGAAATGCAGCCGGTAATACGGGAACAGTATTCAGTATTCAAGTTAGGGGGAGGGGTCTAGAGCAATCTTACACCCCCCTCCCCAGAGTGGCGTGGCCTGAAAATTTTTCGTGTGAAGGGGGGGGGGGGAGGTCCCAATTGACCGTGGAAGGGGAAGGAGCGGGGCCATTGCCATAGTAGCAACAAATTTACTGTTACCCCCTTGGCTACTCCCCCCCCCCCCCCGCCGCAATGGACGCAAATCGAGCTATCAGAACGTGCATGACGCGCATGCATGACATAACATGAATGACATGCCGTGAAGGTGGCATGGATGTCGTGACATCATCATCATCATCAGCCTATTTTGATGTTCATCGCAGGACGAAAGCTTCTCCAGCGATCTCCAATACCCCTGTCTTGTGCTAACTGGTTCCACGTGTCTTCAAGTTTCCTAATTCCATCACGTCCACTTTATTCTCTTCCGTCCTCGACTGTGCTTCCCTTCCCTTAGCACCCACTCTGCAACTCCAATAGACCAGCAGTTCTCTCTCTTACGCATTGCAATGTCTGCCCAGCGCGACTTCTTCCTCTTGATGTCAACCAGAATATCAGCTATCCCCGTTCGCTCTCTTATCTACATCGCTGTCTTACAATCTATTATCGTCATGCCTAATATTTTTCATTCCATCGCTCGTTGCGCGGTCCTCAACGTCTTCCCAAGCTTCTTTGGTAACTTCCAAGTTTTGGCCCCATACGTTAGTAACGGTAGAAAGCAATGATTAGCAGTAAGCGACATGGTCATGATTTAGTAGTGCCTGCCGTAAGCCCTCCAACTAATTTCTTTATTTTTGTTAATTCCCTTGATGAGAGGCCCCTGCGAGTAATTAACCTCAATAAACGTATTTCTGCGCAGGTTCTAGAGGCTGACTGCCGACCACGACATTTCGTTCTCTCGCCAGGCTGTGGAACATTACTTTTCTTTTCTGCATACTAACTTTTACACTTTCTGCGCTAAGGTCCTCAAACGTTTTTTTGCAAATAGTCTGCAGCGTTGCTGAGTATGCCAATGTCATCTACAAACCGTAAGTTGGTGAGCTATTTACCGTTAGCCCTCACTCCTAACCATTCCCAGTCTAACTGGTTGCACACCTTTAAGTATTCAGTGATACCATTGTAAATATTTTGCCATTGATCATGCGAAGCCTTTTGCAGATATCTGGCTATGCAAAGTCGGTGCGTTAGTGTCATCCGTTCGATATCAACATTCGTGGGAAACTTCATTTTTGACCGCTGTTCCGAGTCACTGCGCTGCTCCCTAGATGCCCCGATCTAATCATTCCAGCTACCTGATTCAAGCGCAGGTAGCGCGTGTTTCATGTATAGCCAGTATCAACGCGTTAACTGCCAATGTTCATTTATCATATACTGCAAGCATGTTCACTTACGCCCTTATAATTAGGATGTAAATTAGAAGGACTGGGGTGTTCCAAGCGTGTTTTCTTCTTGAATACCCTTTTCCGTTAAAAAATGGTGTTTCAAGGGTCTTTACAAGGGTGAAAAGATAAGTACACCCGCATTACACCCATAAGGGTGTGAAAATTTTAAGAGTGTACCGACCACTTCGGAGTTACGTGGTGAGGACGAGGATCGCTAACGTCCACCATAATGTTACGTATAGAAAGACATGGATGAAAGGGGCTATTTGCAGGCTATTCACACTGGATCCAGACAGCCAGGTCAACACTCGCCCGCAACAAGGCACAGACCGACTTTATCGTCGTTCTTGCGGTGGCTCGTCTCTTGAGTATCTCCCGATAATATCTTAATACTATGAATACATCAGATCTGACTTTATCGGATTAGCTAACGAAAATGACTGCTAACATAGTGCCCGAGTTCTATCCACGCTAGTTGTGGGCCATTTGTCGTTCGTGGGCCGCCGTACGACGATGGTATTGATCGCGAAGTGTAAGATTCGCTTGCCTCGTTGTAGCGTGGGACCCATTTCTGCGCCAGCGCCCCACAAAAGAAGCGGCCACGTTCGGCACAGCGTGGCTTGCACCGACGAAGGGCTTCGTCAGTTATCGCATCACTTGGAAGCAGCGGCCGACGGCGCTTCACAACTGACCACTGACGCCCAGAAACCACAGCGGTCTGTTAACGCTCTTGGCGCTTGACCTCGCGCTTCGAAGAACGCACGCTGATTTCGGCGGTGCTGTCGGCTGCGATGCGAGCACGGCCGAGCCGATACGCTGTTCACCGTGCGCTGAGCGGAACGATATCGTCGGTGCTAGACGTCTGACACTAGGCATCGCTTCTCCTCAAGTACACAATTTACGAATGTCTTTATGCCAGAGTACATTTCTTTGCCTCGATGAGGGGGTGTAGCCGGTGTCAGCGTGCATGCTTCACGGCCGCCCGTCGGTTGCACGGCGGACCTGGAAGAGCTCTCCCGCGGCAGACGTGATTCGGGAAGCTGTTACGAAATGCTTAGCGCTTGCGTAGACATGATTTGTAGGTTCAGTACTCATCGCAGAAGTATTTACAACGTTCTGTTCAGTGGCCAAAACATATTTCAGAATATGTCGATAGCACGCTGATATTGCGATCGCTCCGCTGCTCTATATAAACCCTCTCATACTCGTCTGAAAGCTGAGACTGCGTGAAAATCACACCGATTATCATTGTATCATAAATCTTCAGACTAAAGTTTTGTCAGTTTTGCTGCACCACTGGATGAAGCATTGATTTCCATCCAATTTTATTGGAACACTTCCTGGAAACCGCACTACCATGCAACAGGAAGTGAATGTTTATTAGCAGAAAAACACCGTATTTGTATATCCGGACACCCCGAGCGCCTCTTAAACCCTTGTTTCAGAAGTGCTCTCTTGTCTATACAAATGTATTTAAAGTGACGCGAGAAGGGGTTGAAGCTGCTTTGATAGCGAAGGCCGCTGATAACTGCACAAGTTCCCATTCAGTTCCTCTGACTACAATGGAATTTGCGTTCCTGGAAGCGGCTGCTTTTCATGTGCGGTGATTGGGCCCTTTCGGAGTTCGAGCCTACAAATGCGGTGTATGTTTTGCTGGAAATAAACATTCAGTTCTAAGTTAGCACTCGTCCTGTTGCCTCGCTCTTGTGCGTGTCTTCCAGAGCTATGTCCCCCATTGATGTATCTAGCCAGCTAGCCCAAACAACCATACATCTAAACTGCAGAGCTTACCTTTCTGGTGGACTGCTGAGCACGAAGTAGCGGGATCGAATCCCGGCCATGGCGGACGCATTTCGATAAGGTCGAAGTGTGAAAACACCCATGTACATAGATTTAGGTACATGTTAAAGAAATGGAGGTGGTCCAAATTTCCGGAGTCCCCTGCTATGGCGTGCCTCATACTCTGATCGTTGTATTAGCACGCAAAACTCGATAATTTAAATTTATACCTTTATAGTAACACGCAAGACGAGAGGGAAGCTAGATATGATGGCAGACAGGAAGGAGGAGAGGGAGCAGAAAATAGGTATAACCGACGCAGTCGCGAAACAAGTGAATGCAACAAGCCTTGCAATTCCTCGCTTGCAGTTCCCATACAAAGGGGGGAGGGGACATAGGATGAATGTGACGCGAGAATTAGTCAAAGATGCGCTACTACTATTGACACCACAGCGGTTGCGGGCAGATTCGATAAATTTACGTTCGAAGTACGGTAGGTTCCTGCTATTCTGAACGATAAGCCCCACGAAATTTGTCGGGCGGACAAACTACGCAGGCCGCACAGAAGCAGGCACGCATTAAAGCGCTCCGTGCGCGGCGACATTACGGAAGCGGTCACGCGTCATATCAACAATTCTGTGCTCGCCGCGTTGTGTTCGCGGCTACGGCATTGCTCGAGGTCACAGGTATGATCCCAATCGCGGCAGCCGCATTTCAAGTCGGGCGAAATAAAAGAAAAACACTTGTGCGTTTAGAATTAGCGACGCGTTAAATAACACCACAGTGTCAACTTTTATCCGGAGTCCGCCACTACGGCGTGCCTCATAACGCTGTCGTGGTTTTGGCATGTACAGGCCCATAATTCAATTAAAGCTTCGTGCTTCTGCCACGATGCCATGTGCCATGTGAGGAAATGACAGCGCTCAACCCTCTCAGAGGTTATCAAGTATGGCACGCAACAACGCCTCCAGCAAACACCTTCTCCTGTGTGTTGTCCGTACCATACGCAGACAAACAGCAGTAGTGCACGCAAGGTAACATTTGACATCAGCTCAGCAATCGTGTCGGACTAAATGTTGAATAAATTAAAGATTTTCTGTCAACATCGCCACTAATTATCGCCAATCAAAGCAAACAGCACAAGAAAGATCTCTCACATTGATTCCCTCAATGCGTGGGATCCGCATATTTTTTTTTTTTTTTTTATTCTACAGTTACAGAATGGTTCAGTCACAGTGCAGCCGTCGCCACAAGGAACTAAAACCGCTAAATCACGCCACGTGATCCCAAGAAAATTAACGAGGAGCGGAAATTTGTCGCATGTGTGAGACATTTGGGAAGTTAATGAGCCAGAGGAGCGACGTGATTATGAGGCACGCCCATTGGCGCACCCAACGGGCACCCTTCAGGGTTAGGGCGGCCGCAAATTGAATCTTGTAAATGCTATTGCTTTGTACGAGGTATATTCAAGCTCATATATCTCGGTTGAAATGAAAACAAAGAGCCCTGAAAACGTTGTGCCTCCGTACCAGGACTTTGCATGTGGGGGATTTAGCACAGAAGGTATGACGGTTTGCTGAAACTTGAAACACCTTCTGTAAGCTCTCTTGCCCGCATTCGCTTTTAGCAGTCAGCACCTCGTCAGGCTATTGCTAGCTGCTCGTACAGAATGGTCAAAATCTTATGGAACAAGAAATAAATGACGAAGTTTGTGCAAGCGAGCCTTTTGCCTTTATCGTTACTTTTTTTCCGAGGGCGGCAAGGGCGTAGGGTTGTCACGCTTGCGTGCCCTCCCTAATCTGGAACTCAGTGCCGCCGTATAGTCGTGGACTGCAGTGTAATTTTGACCAGTTGGTTTCCTTTAACGTGAACACATCGGACAAATAACGGGCGTCAACACTTTGTGGGAGGTGGCGCGAAGAGGTAGCCAGCCGTCGCCACGTTTCATTTAGGGCCGATTTACGCTCGAGCAGCCCATCGCCGCAAGCCGCACCGCATGTGGGCGGTTCGTGAAAAGCGGGCGGTTGTCGCGATCGATCACAATATTGTATTTATGGTGAAACCGCATGGAGCGGCGCTAAAGCCCCTTAAACTTCGCAAAGTACTGCCACGCTTTGAAGAATGCCGCCTCCTCCTCGCACGCTCTGGCCTAGGCCAACGCCGCGTCGCTATTCGCCTAATAGCATCACGTGGGCCCTCGCGCCACGCATCAGCGCCATTTTTGCTCGAGAAGCATCTACGGAGTGGCGAGGAGCGCATGTTGGCGCTGTTTCTGCGCTCGAGCAGTGCAGGCGGCGTCGAGGAGGCAGCGTGAAAACGAGGAGGAGGAGAGTGTCGCTACTTTACGAAGGGGCTTTAAGCGGTGCGGCTCGCATGGGCCCTCTGGTTGTCCAAAAAGGTAAACAGCGACCGGCAACATGCAACAGCGAGTTGGCAGCGTCGTGGGCTAAGTAGCGAACATTGCTTAACTGCGCCAAGAAACGAACCACAAAGACAGTAAGGGACAAGGACGGGCGCAGACTTGCAACTAAAGTTTATTCCACAACGTCCACATATAAGTACACCCCCGACATACACCACTGCGCGTGCGCGAAAGAACGGTAAGGTAAAAGAAATGTACAACCTTGTATAAGCAAAACGCGACCTACCTACGCTCGTCAATAAACCTCATCTCACTGTTATAAAAGTACAACCTTGTAACTGTTCTTTTATCTTACCTTCTTTTCGCTCACGCGCAGTGGTGTATGTCGGGGGTGTACTTATATGTGGACGTTGTCGAATAAACTTTAGTTGCAAGTCTGCGCCCGTCCTTGTCCCTTGCTGTCTTTGTGGTTCGTTTCTTCGCGCAGTTAAACAATGTTCGCTAATTTCCACCAACTCGCACAACAACAAGTTCTTCTAAACTACGTGTGCTAAGTAGCCGCAAAATTTCACACCGTGCCAGGATATTTTATTACGTTTGATTTCTCATTAGTTATATTTTATTACTTAGCTCGAGCGGATCGCATGCGCCGGCATCCGCACTCCGATTTGGGGACGCGACCGCTTTTGAAAGCTGGCAACCGTTCGGCAGTGCGCAGAGCTAGGGCGCTATTCTCGACACGCAAGGCGGCTGCACGGCCGCCATTATCCGCCATGTTGACTCTCTGATTGACTGTGGAGAACTCACGTGCCTTCAAATTTGTGCTGGGAAACAGAAGTTTTGGAAAATGTAATTTTGCGTTTTCATGAAGATGATGAAACGTGACGTGGAGCTGCAAATATTATCGACAATTTTTTTTTTTTGGTTCGTGGCACCTATATTGCGACGTTAGCGCTTCAAAAAGAAAGTGAGTGGCAGCGTACAGAAGCCAGTGAAAAGCATCTGCAATTTCGCGAATATGTGGTCGGGATCCAAGATGTGCGCCATGCCGGCTTGCTGATTGGCTGAAGGAATATGCTGTGGTTAGCGTCACAGGAAGGGCCGTCTCTTAAACATCGATTTGACGTTGCGTGACGTTGCGCTGGACCGCCATTGCAGAGATATTTCGCCATAATTTGGGGTGAGACAAGCCGCGCGAATCATGGTAATGAGCAGCCATATACAATGGCGGCCAAGATGAATGCGTATTGGCACGTTTGTCCCGTCGTTTGGCGCCATGAAAATCTTTTGCTCATAACGCGTGCTCATAGTATTTGCATCGCTCTCGGGTGATGTTGGCATTCGTGTTGTGGGCCAAATTTTTTTGAAAGAGCGCGTTTATACGAAATAATATTGGTTGAACATAGCAAACTTTCCGCAACGTTATCCACTTTTCACTGCTGCGTTTGTATTGTAATCAAGATTGATGCCTTTTTGCACAATCGAAAGTTATGACAACGGCGTCTTTCTATCTAACTTATAAAAACGAATGTACGCAAGGCGGCGCCTTGAAATCTCCTCCCGCGGTCCGAGTAACCAGCGAACTGAACAAGAGATGGCAGCACCGGCGCTTGCGTCGCGCTAGCGATTATCTCTGGCGTGCGCGACGCTGTCGGTGATATTCGGCCGTTTCTCAGCCAGCCGAGTCGGGCTGAGTCACTTGCGTTTCACGAGATAGCGATAACGTGCCCTGGAACGTATGCTCAGCAGCATTGGTCGGTCGCGTACGTTACCTCGAGGTAGAAACCAAGCGCGTTGGCACCAACGTACGATGACTCGTTCCGTTTTCCGGGTACACGCATCCTAGCTAATGAAGCAGACGACCGCTTGTACGCTGCAGACGACGCAAGCGAGAAGCCGTTTCGACGGAATAATCGTACGCTTTGAGCTAGCTGCTCTATTTTTACCGAGGAAGAAAACTGCTTTGCTTTATCAAGAACGTTAGGTTAGGTGCCTCCATTTCAGTTGCTTAGGCAAAACGTCAAGTTTGCGTTACGTTACGAAAGCAAAACGGGGCAATCGGCGCCATTTTGAACGCGTCGCGTCTACGTCACGCCTCGAAGAAAATGGCGCAATGTCCAGAATAGCTCCCCTACAGTAGAGTGTACTAGAAGACGGTTGAGTGGGACGAGCGGCTGGGGCGGTGCATGCTTTCCTGTGAGGCGCGCGACGACGAAAAATACTATGGTGGCGCGGCGATCAAACTAAATAGAGCCTCATCAAAGTCGCGCCGTTGGGAACTGCTTACGATTCTGCTCGGCGGGACCGTTCGTACTGCTTCGCGCGCTACTGTTTGCGATGAGAGCGACTAAAGGGTGCTTATAATCGGATGTGACGCGTTTATGCCTTGGGAATAGGTGCCTTTCTCTCGTTTCTTTATTTCATTTTATTGATTTTGAATGCTGCTCGCTGCCTGCGCGTGTATTGCGGCCGCAGTGTCGGCTTTCATTCTAGTATGTTATTGCACGGTTCCCTTTGGAGAACAAATATTTTTCTTGTTCTTCAAGCAGTATGTATGCCTCGTATGTATTTTTGCGCATATAGTTTTTCATCAGTAGGTCTTGCGAAGCGCAGCCAGAAAAAATATATGTTAACGTCCTGCTTGCCGCTTCAAACAAATAAAACACATCGGCCCCATCCGGCGCCCTGTACTCAGATTTCCGGGAAGTACTCTGATAGAAAACAAAAAAAAAACCTGCAGTCCAGCATACCATTCACGTTTCTGTAATCCTCGCGTAACAGAACGCGGAGTAATTGGCGCGGGTTCTTTTAATGCGGATGGCACTCGGGAGCCGAAAACAGTTTTGGGTAGCGATGATGTATGTTAATCTTTGGTCCGTAAGCCATGTCTTCTTGGCAGAACACTTGTTTCCGTGCTCTGTGCATTTTTGGTGAAATATTCACCTTTCGAGGTGCCTCGCCTCCGCGTCTTGCGGCCATGGACGCGGAGCATGGCAGAGGCCCGCCTGGCCAGAAGTCATCACGGCCCACAACCGCAAGGAAGCGAGTTGGCTCCCCCAGTGACACCGAAGACACCGAGCTGTACTCTGTGTCGGAAGCCGATTCATCCGGCGACAGCTTCATACCCGTCCGGAGTAAGAGGGCGAAAAGAAAGATCGTCAACAGAGCGCCGTCAACTCCTGCGAGTACAACGACTACGAAGTCAAGACCTGCGCGCTGGCCACACGTCATCATCTTTATGCCGGAAGAATCCTCAGGCACCCTATGACTGCTGAACGGGCAAGCCCTATCCATCTTTCTGGAATGTGCGGTGCCGGATCAAATTAAAGACATCAGAATAAATCCACGCAAAAATATACTCGCCATAGACGTGTACAATGCGAGTGCGCTTGGAAAACATAAAAAAAATCAGGGAGCTAGGCAGAATGAAAATGCGCCTTTTTATCCCGATCGACGATACATCCATAGCTGGTGTAATTTACGACATTGCCATTCCCAATGATAACCTACCTAGCTTCATGAAGATAGCAAGCGAGGGCATGATCATTACGCAAGTGCGCCGCCTTGGGAAAACGCGCTGCGTAAAAGTAATTTTCAAGGGGGATTGCATACCATCCCACGTTAAAGTCGGACATTTACGACATTCGGTTCGACCATTCATCCAGAAGCCGCTTCAATGCCATCAGTGTTTCAGGCTAGGACACGTCAAGGGCGTGTGTACCATCTCGCTACTGTGCCTCCGTTGCGCTGAACCTCATGCAGAAGAGACCTGCGGTGACATGGTTCTGAAGTGCGCCAACTGTAGCGGCCCTCAAGCGGCCTCGTCGAAAGACTGTACCCGCATCAAGAAGGCAAATACTTTCTGTACCGCCTTGGGACATCGACAAACACAAGTAGTGCACGCAAAGTAACATTTAACGTCAACCCACCGCTCTCGTATTAGACAGCTTAAGAACTCAAACATTCGCCGTAAACGTCAGCGACAATTATTGTTGATTGACGCAAACAGCACAGAAACGTGCACTTACATATTTTCTTACAGTGCGAGGGATCCGCCTAACTCTTTTTCATCCGTCTTGAACCAAGAACCCACACAGGTCATCTTCCCAATGTTACCTAAATTCGACCGCAAGACTGCCACTAATTGTGACACAAGTCAGGCATGTAAGCTTGCTAGTGCGTGAATAATTGTAACTTGTGTTACGCCTTTTCTACCCTTTAGAGCTGATACACAGTCGGCAGCGCGCACGAGACCCCACTGCGGCTACCTCCCTCATACAGCCTACCTGAACTTTATTGTTATCCAAACGGGTTGCTAAGTCATGACATATTTCAAATAAATGCGCTCTACATACAAATTCTATTAGAGAATTGCTTTTTAGCAGTGAAAACGCAGACTGAAATTATAAGAAATAAATTAAGCGTTAGCACGTGGTATCTATTACTCCCTAGCAGATGTCGCGCCATTTCAGTCTTTCGCCACTTCTTCATTGCATCCAGGCTGTGTATGTATATTCAGGCTATGGGCAGTGACGTGGAAAATGAAGTTCACAAGAAGATGGCAAGATGCAAAACCTATGTTGTCGCAGATGACGTCATCGGGTGTGAGGAGACCTGCTGAGGCATAGTGCGCGCCTCAGCACTCCCTCAAAAATTTCATAATAGCAAACAGAAGAGAACGACGACAGTAAAACTTAGACCTTTTTTTCTTTCCTGCAAATTGAAATCGGTGCTTTTTGGTCGTTGTGCATGGGAAGAAAGCGAGGCGCTGATGTGTCGTGCAAATACCGGAACAGGTCGATTGCAAACGTCGTGAAGGAGACAAGAACGAAAAGGGACTTTCGCGCCTTTGAGACTTGCACTCGGGGTGACGGAGAATCGAACAGGCGCAAGCGAGCTGCAGTATTTGTTTCACTTTCGTTTTTAGGATTCATAAAGTGAAAGACCAAAAAAAAAAAAGGTGACGAAAAAAAAGGACCTCTCGTAGACTGAGAGGCGCAAGCGGTTCAGAACAGACCACCGTCTCACTCGCCTTTATTACTATCAGTTTTCATTCACACTGCTTCTGTAGCTGCCACAACGCATCTGGTAAAACACGTGTAGGACGTCAATATGAACACTAAGTAGATACACTCGATATACGCAGATTTTACGACCAAAGGAGTTCAAACCCAGCAAGATTACAAAATCCAGCCATACAAAAAAATCATTATTCGCAACAACTGTGAATTGGCAAGGCATGTATTGTCTTCTTTCTGCTGTCCGCTCTGTTTCACTTTATTCTTAAAGGGCAACTCTGGCGATTTTTCGATGTCGAGGGATCTCGATGAAATTCGCTGGGCACGTTCCTCTGTACACTTCCGTCATGTCCTCAAAAAGTTGGTTTGCGGGTTGACAGATACTTTGCAAATGAATGTAATTAATTGCCTCGAACACCCTAACTTGCCTCCTCCTCAGTTACAGGCCACATTGTGTATGATGTCCGGAGTGTTCCATGTAGAGCATGCCGGGATCATACAGACGACAGCGACGAGAGCGTTGAGGAGTCAACGATCGTCAGCTGGTGCATGGCGTGAGATGTCGCGAGATGTTGCGTTCCCTGCAGATGTCCAAGAGATGGGAAGCAAGTGCTGATGCGTTGTTGGCTGCACGAACTTCAGTCCTTGCCATCCGCACACACAGTTTGAGCAGATGCTGATCGCGTTCAGCCGAGGTAAAGCCTATGTGTCACAGTCGCGTAGTTCATGCGTCTGCTGCTGGCAGACCTGACCGACTGACCTTAAGATAATTAAGCCATCAGGAGGACGAAAATTCCTTCTGTGATTCAGTTTTTGCCACACGGCTCTAGAATAAACGATTCCTCACTTCCTACACATAAAGCGAGAAGCGACTACATGGAGCAGTATCGACATCGGTGTGTTGCCGTTTCGGACGGCACGCTGCCCGCCGCACTCACTGGCATTTCCCTAAATTATATACGACTACGAACGTGCGTGTATTTTTAAGTATTGTCATGCAGACTCATTATTTAGCTTCCGAGGTGCACTGTTTGCCTCGTATGCCAAACTGGCAGCAAGCGCAGGCCCCTCGATACAGCAGCGTGATTAACCACCTCATTCAGCTGCAAACGGGGTCAATACTGGCATCGGCATTTCCTAGAATAAACTTCGCGTTCTCTATATGAACGATCATGCGCGCAAAGCGCTCATTTATGTCCATTTTACGGAACAGATTGTGCGCATGAAGAGAACACGAAGGATGATACGTAGGCAGCATAACAACGCTGCCGTAGTGTGGTCTCCAGCTCGCTGTTTTCGAAGGTGTGGGCACGCTCATATCAGTGTGATTCAGATTGATGCATCATCATCATCATCATCATCATCATCATCAGCCTGGTTATACCCACTGCAGGGCAAAGGCCTCTCCCATACTTCTCCAACTACCCCGGTCCTGTACTAATTGTGGCCATGTTGTCCCTGCAAACTTCTTAATCTCATCCGCCCACCTAACCTTCTGCCGCCCTCTGCTACGCTTTCCTTCCCTTGGAATCCATTCCGTAACTCTTAATGACCATCGGTTATCTTCCCTCCTCATTACGTGTCCTGCCCATGCCCATTTCTTTTTCTTGATTTCAACTAAGATATCATTAACTCACGTTTGTTCCCTCACCCTATCTGCTCTTTTCTTATCCCTTAACGTTACACCTATCATTCTTCTTTCCATAGCTCGTTGCGTCGTCCTCAGTTTAAGTAGAACCCTTTTCGTAAGCCTCCAGGTTTCTGCCCCGTACGTGAGTACTGGTAAGAAATAGCTGTTATACACTTTTCTCTTGAGGGATAATGGCAACCTGCTGTTCATGATCTGAGAATGCCTGCCAAACGCACCCCAGCGCATTCTTATCCTTCTGGTTATTTTAGTCTCATGATCCGGATCCGCAGTCACTACCTGTCCTAAGTAGATGTATTTCCTTACCACTTCCAGTGCCTCACTACCCATTGTAAACTGCTGTTCCCTTCCGAGACTGTTAAACATTACTTTAGTTTTCTGCAGATTAATTTTTAGACCCACCCTTCGGCTTTGCCTCTCCAGGTCAGTGAGCATGCATTGCAGTTGGTCCCCTGAGAGATGCAACGGTGCTTAAATGCGCGAAATCTGCCTATTTTGATATGTTGAGACAATAACTGAACTCACCGATGAGCGGCAAGCATTATACCTTAAACGAACGACGAGTGGTCGCTGTAGGTGCGGATGTAAACAAATGCATTTTCAGTACTTCGGACTGTCAGCGGCGTTCTTGTGGGATACAAATGCGGAAAGTTGTGGTCCACATCTTACAGTGAGCATGCGAAGCGCTTCCATGAGAAGGAATAAAACACTTAAGATAGCAAGCAGCACATATAAAATTAGTGGTTAGGGCTATCCTTGGACTTCGTGTTGCAGAAGGATATGTAGAACATGGCCGATGGCTCTCGTGGTGCCGGCTCGAGTGCTAACGGTGATTCGTGGCTATTGAATTCGTCAGAATCATACCTGTCAATATTTGACACATCCGAAGAGCTGGTGCAGCTGACATTGTCACACGGAGGTCTGGCGCGGTCGCCATTCAGCCGAGCGTGTGCTCTTGGCTGCCAGCAGGCGAGACCGGCATGCCTTGCGCGCCTTTCCCAGTAGGGAAGCTCATGACGTCACACGAATAGGTTCGCTCGGCTGCTTGGTGAGGTATCGGCTTCATTTTTGCGGTTTTTGCCTATTTAAAATTTTCTTCGAATTTTCATAGCAATTCTTCTATCAAACGTGTGACAGGGGTGTCTCGGGAACTAAAGCATTCCATTATCTTGACATGGTCGAAAAATCCCCGGAGTTGCACTTTAACTAACTCGCTCAGCGTCCAGCCATTAGCAGCACAAGAGTTGGATTGCCTTCTTGTCAAGCATGTACAGAATGATATGTAAACATACGTTGGCGACATTCTGAAAGCAATGTATAGCACTTTTGGGTCATTTATTTATTCATTTTACATTGTAATATCACAGATCACGGCACAAGCAGCGTGGGTCATGCAAAAATACACAGTAACAAGATAAGCCAACAAAGAGTTGGAAAGCCATTCAACCTCCACTTGGAGTCGACGATAAACAAAGTCGTCCTGCTCCAGTTGGTGCTGAGATAGGGGCCGAGTCGCTGCGAAGCGCACTTTATCGCGTGACCCTTAGCATGAGTGGAAGAGCGTTGGACTGAAATTTTTACTCAATTGTGTGGGAACTCCAGGCGCATTTCCACCGGCGGCGTCGCCGTGAGGATCCGTATAAAGTCCACGTGCGAAAACATCGCGGCCGAGCACCGTGAGCGTGAGTGAAACCTTGCGAGGGTGAGCCGACGATGGTGGCTCGAGCTCGCTAGGGACGATGGCGGTGACGAAGCGCAGCGTTTTCTTCGCGTGCAAGGCACCGGGAGCCAAGGGCCTTCTACTCGGGCGGTGGCTGCGTATGGCGCGGGTCATACATGGAAAGCGATCTGCGATGGGGACAGAGTGCGCCGAGTGCCGATAGCTTCCTGCACGCTGTGTTGTCACCGCTTAGGTCGCCCTGAAGCGAGAGGCAGCACGAAGGTCAATTTCCTCGCTGCTACTGCCACGGCTCCTCACGCCAATGTTTTAACATCGAGTGTGCACCGTCATCGAGTAAGCTGTGTTCATATTTGGTTGTACGCTCGTGACACCAGGTTTCCTTAATTAACTTAGTAAGCGAATATTTCCAAGTTTATGCGGCTGGTAAAGCTGCTATACTTACTTTGTATAGCTACCTAATAATTTTCCATCACAATCGACGCTTCGCCTTTCGCTGAGACTACGACTACGACGACTCAAAACTACGATCTCATTATAATGCATGCCTTGAGGGCGGGACATCGTAGCCAGACACACTGGTATGTTGCTACAGTTCGTAAACTGCAATATGTGCCGTAAAGTATTTAACAAAAAAAGGTAATTAGTCAATCTTTTTTTCATTAGTTGAACATGTGTTTCGATTTCTGCTACTAGTAATGTCCGTCTCTACGAATAAAACAGCTCAAGGACTAGAATTACTCTATCTGCCACAGGTGATTTATCAACTTGGGAAAACGTGAACATTAAGAAAGAAGCACGAGAACAAGTTAATGACCGTGTAGACAGCCATGAAAGCCAAAATGTTAGGCGTAACGTTAAGAGACAGCAAGATAACAGTGCGGATCAGAAAGCGAACCTGAACAGTCTAGTTGACAATAAGAACAAAAAATGAAGCTGAGCAGGCCATGTGATGCGTAGGGCAGATAAGCAGTGGGTAATTAGACTTATAGAGCCAAGGGAAGTGAAGCCCACTCGAGCACATCAAGAAATTAGGTTGGGTGATGAAATTAGGAAATTTACTGGCACTAGTTGGAATCAGCTAACATAAAACAAGAGTAATTAGAGATCGTTGAGAGAGACCTTCGTCCTGTTGTGGACTTCAAGATAGGTTGCTGCGGCCGCTGCTGCTAATGATGATGATTTCGCACTTTATTCTGCTACTGCGTAACTTTTTTATGGAGCTAACGTGGAGCGCCAACGACGAAACTTAGCTCGGTAACTCCTATATAAATGCCTGGGTACGGAGAGATTGCTTTACTTGGCAACCACTGCACCAAATTTGATGAGGTTTCTAGCATATTAAAGAGGAAAACAGAAACCTAGGTCTGCGAAGCGTGTTTCTTGTGTGGTTGAGAAATTTATAATAAAACTTGTTGAATATGGCAAAAAAGGAAAATCTCAAGTATCAAGTTTACAGCTTTGTGATGAAGCAATAATAAAAGAATATAACAATACTGTAAAAAGAACCTAATAACACATCTCAAGCTGAAAAATTTGATGTGTTATTCAGCGACCTAAATTAAATCGCTAATTTGTGAGTAGGACTTTTGATAAACTTTCCTAAGCCCTCAAACACATTCAAGGAAGCTATGACCTTAAATCTACTTTTTGTCCACTTCAGATGCTTTAACACATCCACTTTCAGCAATTACGATGTTTATTTTTCAATCAGACTTGCAAATTTGTATACGTCGTGCTTCTGTTTTTTTACCCTTCCAATTTTCGGAAATAGAAAGCAAGGCCTCAAGTTTGAATCATATTGTTGCTTCTAGAATTTAACTTTCTTTCACAGATGCTTCATTGAAAGTCATGCAGTGGTTGTCCCATAGTAAAAGTCATCATCATCAGCCTGGTTACGCCCACTGCAGGGCAAAGGGCTCTGCCATAGTTCTCCAACTACCCCGGTCATGTACTAATTGTGGCCATGTTGTTCCTGTAACCTTCTTAATCTCATCCACCCACCTAACTTTCTGCCGCCCCCTGCTGTGCTTCCATTCCCTTGGAATCCAGTCCGTAACCCTTAATGACCATCGGTTATCTTCCCTCCTCATTACATGTCCTGCCCATGCCCTTTCTTTTCCTTGATTTCAACTAAGATGTCATTAACTTCTTCATTCTTCTTTCGATAGCTCGCTGCGTCGTCCTCAATTTAAGTAGAACCCTTTTCGTAAGCCTCCAGGTTTCTCCCCGTACGTGAGTACTGGTAAGACACAGCTGTTATACACTTTTCTCTTGAGGGATAATGGCAACATGCTGTTCATGATCAGAGAATGCCTGCCAAACGCGCCCCAGCCCATTGTTATTCTTCTGGTTATTTTAGTCTCATCATCCGGATCCGCGGTCACTACCTGTCCTAAGTAGATGTATTCCCTTACCACTTCCAGTGTCTCGCTACCTATCGTAAACTGCTGTTCCCTTCCGAGACTGTTAAACATTACTTCAGTTGCCTGCAGATTCATCTTTAGACCCAGTCTTCTGCTTTGCCTCTCCAGGTCAGTGAGCATGCATTGCAATTGGTCCCCTGAGTTACTCAGCAAGGCAATATCATCAGCGAATCGCAAGTTACTAAGGTATTCTCTATTAACTCTTATCCCCAATTCTTCCCAATCCAGGTCTCTGAATACCTCCTGTAAACACGCTGTGAGCAGCATTGGAGAGATCGTATCTCCCTGCCTGACGCCTTTCTTTATTGGGATTTTGTTGCTTTCTTTATGGAGGACTACGGTGGCTGTGGAGCCTCTATAGATATTTTTCAGTATTTTGACATACGGCTCGTCTAAACCCTGATTCCATAATGCCTCCATAACTGCTGAGGTTTCGACTGAATCAAACGCCTTTTCGTAATCAATGAAAACTATGTATAAGGGTTGGTTATATTCCGCGCATTTCTCTATCACCTGATTGATAGTGTGAATATGGTCTATTGTTGAGTAGCCTTTAGGAATCCTGCCTGGTCCTTTGGTTGATAGAAGCGTAAGGTGTTTCAGATTCTATTTCCGATTACCTTAGTAAATACTTTCTAGGCAACGGACAGTAATTTGATCGGTCTATAATTTTTTATGTCGTTGGTGTCCCCTTTCTTATGGATTAGGATTATGTTAGCGTTCTTCCAAGATACCAGTGCGCTAGAAGTCATAAGGCATTGCGTATAGAGGGCGGCCAGTTTTTCTAGAACAATCTGCCCACCATCCTCAAACAAACCTGCTGTTACCTGATCCTCTCCAGCTGCCTTCCCCTTTTGCATAGCTCCCAAGGCTTTCTTAACTTCTTCCAGTGTTACTTGGGGGATTTCAAATTCCCCTAGACTATTCTCTATTCCATTATCGTCGTGCGTGCTACTGGTACTGTACGAATTTCTATAAAACCCCTCAGCTTATTGAACTATTGATCCATACTAGTAATGATATTACCGGCTTTGTCTCTTAACGCATATATCTGATTATTGCATATTCCTAGTTTCTTCTTCACTGGTTTTAGGCTTGTTCCGTTCCTGAGAGTATGTTCATTTCTCTCCAAATTATACTTCCTCATGCCAGCTGTCTTACGCTTGTTGAATAACTTCAAAAGCTCTGCCAGTTGTATTCTACCTGTAGGATTCGAGGCTTTCATACAATGGCGTTTCTTGATCAGATCTTCCGTCTCCTGTGATAGCTTACTGGCATCCTGTCTGACGGAGTTACCAGCGACTTCTATTGCACACTCCGTAATGATGCCCATGAGATTGTCGTTCATTGCTTCAGCATTGAGGTCCTCTTCCTTAGTTAAACCCGAGTACCAGTTCTGTAGCTTCATCCGGAATTCCTCTATTTTCCCTCGCACCACTAACTGATTGATCGGCTTCTTATGTACCAGGTCTTTCCTTTCCCCCCTCAAGTCTAGGTTAATTCGAGTTCTTACCATCCTATGGTCACTGCAGCGCACCCTGCCGAGCACCTCCACATCTTGTATGATGCCAGGGTTAGAGTAGTGTATAAGGTCTATTTCATTTCTACTCACGCCATTCGGGCTCCTCCACGTCCACTTTCGGGTATCCCGATTGCGGAAGAAAGTACTCATTATCCGCATATTATTCTGTTCCGCAAACTCTACTAATAACTCTCCCCTGCTATTCCTAGTGCCTATGCCATATTCCCCCACTGACGTGTCTCAAGCCTGCTTCTTGCCTACCGCGGTATTGAAGTCGCCCATCAGTATAGCGTATTTTGTTTTGACTTTACCCATCCGCGTCTTCATAGAAGCTTTGGACGTCCTCGTCATCATGACATGATATAGGGACGTGCGACCTTCAATTCGTACCTCTTATTAGGTTGCACAAGACCTGCCACCCTCTCGTTTATGCTATAGAGTTTCTGTATGTTACCAGCTATATCCCTATTAATCAGGAATCCGACTCCTAGTTCTCGTGTGTCCAGGACGTGTCCAGAACTCCTAGTTCTCGTCTGTCCAGGGCACAAGACGTGTCCGCTTATTAGCACTGTATATGCTTCTTTCGTCTTCCTAACTTCACTGAGCCCTATTATATCCCATTTACTGCCCTCTAACTCCTCCAATAGCACTCCTAGACTCGCCTCAATAGATAAGATTCTAGCATTAAACGTTGCCAGGTTTAGATTCCAATGGCGGCCTGTCCGGATCCAGGGATTCTTAGCACCATCTGCAGCGTCAGAGGTCTGACCGCCACCGTGGTCAGTTACTTCGCAGCTGCTGGGGGCTGAGGGCCGGGGTTTTATTGTTGTATTCATATAGGAGGTTGTGGCCAAGTACTGCACCAGGCTGGCCAATGCTGCTCTGGTGAGAAAGTGCGTTACCGGTTCTGGTCACCGGGATCAGGCCGCACTCCTGGACTGTTTATGCAATTTTATAAACACGCGGATTTTTTTTAATCTGGTGGAAAATTGCGTGGCACCGGGATTCGAGCCATGGTCCTCTTGCACGAGAGGCGGATGCTCTACCTCTACGCCACCGCTACACGTCTACGCCACCACTTCACAAATTACCACATGTCAGAAAGAGCGAACGAAATAAATGAACACGACCAAACAGGAGACAGGGGGTGCTAAGCTTCTAACTGATTTATTTTGTGACACCTCTGAAAGCCATTGTATTCCGTGGAAGCAACAGCACACGCGTAAAACACTTAGTGGCAAGCCATGAAAGGTCGGTTGTTTACACGATAAATCTAGAGACGCCGTACTTCGACATACATGTATCTGTCCAAATCTTGCTATGGCTTCAGCTTCCTTTATTTTACGTGTAAGCTGACTTTCCCAGTACTCGTTACTGCGCTTTGACTGTGAAAGAAGGTCGTCAGAGCGCTTGCAAACATTGGTATTTCGGGCTGCTGCCGTTGCATAAATCCTTCATAACAAGTGGCAGGCCAGGTCGCAATTGTTGGGCGAGTAGGTGTCCCATAACGTTTTCACGAATTAGCGCCTGTCAAAAACAGCGATCGAAAAAAGCGTACATGACCAAACAGGAGACAGGGGGCGCTAAGCTTCAAACCGATTTGTTTTGTGACACCTCTGAAAGCCTATGTGCTCCGTGGAAGCAACAGTACACGCGTAACTGATTGTAACTCTTAGCGGCAAGCCCAGAAACGTCGATTGTTTACACGATAAAGCTACAGACGGCGTACTTGGACATATCTGACCAAATCTTGCTATGACTTGGGCTTCTTTTATTTTACGTGTAAGCTGAATTTCCTGTTGTCTTTTCACTGGCAAAACTAAGGATGCGTTTCGTGCCCTTGTTTACACCTTCCTAGATTAAGCAACTGCGAGCATATTGATCTTTGAAAAATATGGGAAGCTTCTTCTTTGTCTCCATGCTCCCAGCAGGAAGTATTGTGCAGCTCTTGGAAAGCTGTCCAACTCGATCGTAGCGGAACCAAAGTCGGACGTCGTGCGCTTGAGCTTGCTCGCCAACTTGAGCGAAAGCTTTCCCCGAGAGATCCCGTGCCTGGGTACGGAGAAACAGTTTTGTTCACTGTCTACTGCCAGAACTCGAGGAGGTCTATTTCATCAAAAAGAAATTTCGTCAAAAAGAAGTATTAGAATATAGCCACAGGAGAAGCATATTTTATTAAGGCTAACAATTTTTACGCTTATATGAACGGTCGACTGAGGCCACCGTCGATGCTACCGTTGTCGCGCTGTCCCGCTGACCACGTTTGGCTGCGAAAACGGCCAAGTGCTCAATCGCCTCGCTGGCGATGCCTTGCTGGCCTTGTGCGCGCGGACAATTGAAGCTTACTTGCGTTCCTGTTGAGGGTGGAGGCTCTGGCCCGAGCAGCAGGCGAACGTTATCTGACATTTTTCTCGTCACTGACTCTTCTCGACTACTCATCGAGGTACATCGCCACTGGTGGCGCCTCTCGTCTCGTTGCCAGGGCGCAGTTCCCCTTCAGGACGCCGTCCCAAAAGCATTGCCATCACTTTCACTGTTACGCCTTTCGCGTGAACCTGACACATTTCAAAGCAAACACCTTCAAAATCGCTAAACAAGCATCAAATCGAGAACTACATAAACCGTTATCACTATTCTGTAAACTGTTTATGTTCAGACATCTAAAGCACACTAAATGTATGTGTTAAACGTCCCTATTAAGTTTGTCACTAAATTGTGAGTGGAACTTTTAATAGTAGTTGAACATTGTTAAAATCTCTATGTACCTGGAAATACATACACCGTATTTGGTCATTTGAGATATTGCAGCAGCTAGAGAATTGCAATATTTATTTTTAGTGCGCAGCTATGGATTTCTAAAGCTTGAGTTTCAATTTCCTGAAAGGTATCTGTATAGCGCAGCAAAACAGACACAAGAAGAAACGAAGACAAGCGCTTGTCTTGATGTTGGTTTCTTCTAGTGTCCTTGTTTTGTTGCGCTATACAGATACCTTTCAATGATGACCGACCAACAAGCCCATATCGCCACCCTGGTCGATTTCATGCCTCGCTGATAGTCTGCAATTTTCGTAAATACTATGACACCCTTAATAAAGATCATGCTTCTGTGGAAGGCGGCGCGACGTGGTAGCCGTCGTAGCCAC
Source organism: Dermacentor andersoni (assembly GCF_023375885.2). Lineage (NCBI taxonomy): Eukaryota > Metazoa > Arthropoda > Arachnida > Ixodida > Ixodidae > Dermacentor > Dermacentor andersoni. Next base: position 219,729,656 of record NC_092817.1, read on the forward strand.
AGTTTACTGCCAGCCATGGTACCGCGGGCCCTCTCCATTTCCCCCCTCTCCACCATGGTCGGCTGCTAGCGATAGTTGCGGCCGCTGCTCTAAACGTGTATCACGTTCCCCCACCTCCGAGATTTTAGCGGCATCGGCAGGCACCCACGTCAAGCCATTGGTCGAGCGCGCGCCAACCTAATAATCGTCACTTCCTCCGCATTGGCTCGGCAGCGAACGCCGTCTCTCCGCTACCTACACCGAACTAGACTGTACTAGAATATGGTTGAGTGGGGGACGAGCGGCTGGAGCGCGCGACGCAGGACGGCGCATGCGCATTCGCGCTTCCGCTCCGCTTAACTGCTTAGCGGAGCGTAAACACGCTCAACTAAAACACTCTACTTTGGCGGCGCGGCGATCGAACTGTATTAGCCCCGAGAACGAACTACAGGGGTACTGCGAGTGCCACTTGCGTGACGTCACGGCACGGACTCGCGCCTGTCGTCTGCGACAGTTCGAGCGTTGTCCGGGCGCTTTCTGCGGTGTTTTCGTTTGTTCGCCCTCGTTCTCTCTGCTTGTATACTTATGGTGGTCGTCTTAAATATATTTTTACGGCGTCTTCCCCTGCGAACATTTACTCAAACATCTAATTTCCTAGACAACAATGCAGCTCTCAAAGGCAACGCTACAGTGCCAGCCGAAGGAGCGAAGACCAGCCCATTGCGGGTTTTTCATGCGCGGATGGACAATCGCAAAACACATAGCATATAAGAATCCAGTTATGATACCATTACCTGCCGCGGTGCAACAAGTATGTCGCAAACGCTGGCTATATATGACTTCTACAACAGTTACGTTGATTTTAATTCGCTAAAACAGGTTTTCTCACGACGAGTAGTTCATGGTATAATATCGATTTTTTTTCATTTCTTCACAGAAACGCTCGGCAGTAACACGGGGACTTAACTAATAATTCTACAGGACCACTTGCTTCTTTAACTACTTGTCAACATTAGGCGGTTCTTCACCTGTTTATTTTAAGCGGCGGAAATTTGAAGTAAAGTTAATGAAGGCTTGCAGCTATTTACAGAATACAAATAGGAATGTACCAATATATATTCCCTTTTCCGTGCTACACGTTCAAATCACTTGAGAAATTTACTGGTGCTTGTTGCCTGAGGGATATACATGACGAATCTGTTTGGCGAACTGACACAGGCTGCTCGGCCTAATTTTTTTGTGAAATATGCCTGTTGTACCGCATGGCTGTAGCCAGAAGGAAGTCGAAGCGTCAATAATTAGTAGTATGGGACATATTTAAGATATCAAAATTTCCCGGTGGAGGGTCAGAAATCAAGTGAAAGGATATACAAGGCTTGTGGTGCTTTCTTTATGAATGTGTGCGATTGGATTGGAGCAAACTTTATTTAGCCTGCCATTGGGCAGGGTTCTCTGTTATGTACCGACGAAGCAAATAGTTATCCGTTTGTATAATTAAAGAACGCTGGATCGAGACATGTTGAGACAGAAGGTGCTTGAATTTTCGTTTTCTGGGCAATCTAAGCTGCGCTGTAGTAGCTCGAGAATACTTTAGCCATTCCAGTTGGCACTTTAAAAAAATGCTTTGTGGTATCAATTCGAAGTTGTAGTGAGCTGATGGGTTTCGCGAACATAGCGTGCCTCGCCATACCGACAGTCGATTGCTACCGTTAGGTGATCAGGGGTGTGCCATATTGTCGATAAAGGCTACTGAGGGCCACTATGAAACATTTTATCACTTTCAATTGATTGGCTCTCGATCTTAACAATGAAACCTTTCTCTGAGGTCATTGCTACTATGGTGTTTGTGAATTAATTATGTAAATACTCTGCATGACGCGCCGTCGTGTTAGCAGCCACGAGCAATTCGTTGTTTGGAGGCCTCTTTCAGAGGGGGATGAAAGTAGCAGCAATCTTTTTCATAAGAAATGCGCGCCTATTTTTTTACGCATTAATGAATGGCCATATTTGAATAGAACAACACACCAGAGTAATAAGAATCATGGGGCAATGTCTTTCTAACACGGATAACAGGCTGACGCCAATTACCAAGATATTTCTTCCATGTAAAATGCAATGTCTCTCATAGCTAAACACTAAGGGAATGTTAAGTGTTTAGTGAGACATCGTACACAACTTCTCGTGTTGGATTTGCAGAAATTCCTTTTACGCAAAATTGCAATATCCATTGCAATGCCCGTTACATAGCTTTCGATATCCAGGCCGCAAATTTTATTGACTCACGCGCATTAGGAGAAGGAACTGTGTGTGGTTCAGGCATGGCAGCAGAAAGAAGCCGACATATCCTTCAATAGTTACGGCTCGAGCCACCCATACCCCAAGCATGCACGAAGGGAACGAGCGCGCGCGGCAGCCCAGCGAGCCGGAGCGAGCGGCGTCCTGGCCGTGACGTCACTCGCGAGAGGGCGCCTCTCCTAATGCTCGCCGCGAATAGGGCCGCATCAAGGTCGCGCCATATGAAACTGCTGGCGATTCTGCTCGGTGGGGTCGTTCGTGCTGCTTCGCGCGCTGCTGTTTGCGATCAGACCGGCCAAAATGTTGATAATTGGATGTGAGATATATTTATGCCTTAAGAACAGATGCCTTCCTTTCTCTATTTCATTTTATTGATTTTTAATGCTGATCGGTGACTGCGCGCGCATTGCGGCCTCAGTGTCGGCTTTCATTCTACTATGTTACTGCACGGCTCCCTTTGGAGAACAAGTATTTTTCTTTTTCTTCGAGCAGTAGGTATCCCTTCTGTACATTCTTGCGCATATAGTTTTTCATCAGTATGTCTTGCCAACGCAGCCGGAAAAAACATATCTAAACGTCCTGTTTGCCGCTTCAGACAGATAAAACATATCGCCCTCATCGGGCGCCCTGTACTCAGATTTACAAAAAGTACTCTGATAGAAAAAGAAAAAAAAACTGCCGTGCAACATACCATTGACGTTTCCGTCCTCCTCGCGTAACAGAACGCGGAGTAATTGGCACGGTTTATTTTTATTGCAGACGGCACTCGGGAGCCGAAAAGTGTTTCAGGTAGCGATTACATATGCTAATTTTTGGCCTGTGCGCCGCGTAAAATTTTATTTTCAGTACATATTGTACAACAAAACTCAGTGCCCTTCCACTCTGTGAAGGATGTCCAGTGAAGCTGTGTATGTGGTCCGCTTAGTGACGAACTGCACCTCCACCGCCGGTCGGCCCGGTATCGTACTACCTTCGGGATCGGCCCACGCCTGCCTCACCTCCGCCGCGGGTCGGCGTGGCATTGCAGCTTCGGGATTTTTTGCTGCACGCGGACGTGATAGTGGGGAAAGTAGATATTAACACCTTCGCTGTTAAGTGGATATGGCGTTGCACTGCTAAACTCGAGTTGACGGGTCCAAACCAGTTCGCGGAAGTCAATTCGTAATTCTGTTTAGGCGCATGTTGAATCCCAGGTGGTGAGAACTGAACAGGGTGCCTCATAAGCATATTACGAGACGTAAAACGCTAGAATTTGGTCAATCAAAGAAGAACATAAAAAAAGAACGTAGCTGCGTCCTTCGGTTTTTTTCTAGGGGTGTAAACGAAAGAAATTATTCTCGAGTATGGTTACTGCGAGAAACAGGTTACGCTTATCTTATATTTCATACCTTCCATGTCATGACCTTCCCGACTGTAAGTCCCCTCAACTAAGCAACTTCTGCAGTATAAACGGCTGCTTTCAGTTATCCGGTGCACTATCATGAAAACAATATTGAAGCATTTAAAGCAACGGCATGACTCACACACACACGTAAACATATTTGTGGATCTGCCATGTTCGTTGAAGAAGTGTGGTACTACACTGGGCACCCATTTTAATGGGTTACAGTCTTGCAGACATGATGAGACTGTCAGAAAACGTTTTCCTTGCCTTAACCAAGTTTGCAGATTTACAGGCTGTGCCAAACGAGTCGTTTATATTGAATCACAGCTGGGAACTTGTTCACCATAACCGATTAGCACCCATGCGTTAATTCTCTCAGCAACTGGTGCCCTGGGCGCAACAGCCACGACTCTCAAGCAGCACAATCATTCGGAATAAGAGTCCTCACTTGCATCGGCCCCTCACCTTCGAGGCTTCAAAAGTGCTGCTATTCCTTACATTCGAACGCAAACGGCTATTCAATAATTTTTAAATAGTGAATTCTGAAGTCGAATACGATCTGAATAGCAAATACCATTCGATTAGACTGTATGTTTCTACTTAAGTTGGCCTGCTGGCAGGTTGAAGGAGACTGCCATACAAGCCATGGAGATGGATTTGCTGAAGACGTTCCGATCTCCACGACTGTGTCTGAGTACACAGGCAATATCTTGTTCCTAACACTGTTGTTCATATCGACACGTGTACTTGTTTTCTTTTCCGGCTGACCGCTTGTCACCTCCTAACAAATGTTATCGCACAATGCAGGACCTGCCTGCATGTATGGATGGTTATCGATGTTATCGATGGTTCGATCCCCTGTGAACCTTGTGTAATCTGGTTGCATGTATGTGCGATGGGAATAGTATAGAACTTTGTGGAAGACATGCGGGTTCCAGCGATTACTCTGGCACGTTCCAGGACTGATGTATAAGCCGACGCGCTTGACCCGCTGATCAGATTTTCGACGACCGGCGACTGTGTTCGCCGCTTTCGTTGCGCTTCGAGTGTGGCCTGTTTTTCGGGGCACAGGTTCGCCCAATGAAGTTAGTTTCGCCATTCACAGTTTTGCTGCTGTGTCCTCTACCGTCACTACCAAGTAACAATATTAACGTTCAATTATTGCCTTCATTCCTTTTCTTGGAAAGTCTATTGGTTCACCTGGGGCTGGTGCAGCTTCTAAAAGAAAAAATTAAATTATGGGTTTTACGTGCCAAAACCACTTTCTGATGATGAGGCGCACCGTAGTGGAGGACTCCGGAAATTTCGACCACCTGGGGGTCTTTAACGTGCACCTAAATCTAAGTACACGGGTGTTTTCGCATTTCGCCCCCATCGGAATGCGGCCGCCGTGGCCGGGTTTCGATCCCGCGACCTCGTGCTCAGCAGCCCAACACCATAGCCACTGAGCAACCACGGCGGGTTTCTAAAAGAAACGCGCTTATTCCGGACGGGAGTTCTCACTTTTTTAATCAGTGCATTTAGAATATTTTATAATTTTTCTCTTGCATACGTGTCGTGGAGATATATGTCCATGTACCCTTAGAGTTACGTAGATAGTTATTACATTGGCCTTTTGCATCTCTTCGCGCTGCGCAGTTAATGAACCTAGTATATGTCACTACAATATTGTTTTCATTGATTATTGCCCTTATCTATATTCCACCAACAAGAAACTCGCGTCAAATGACACGATATCAATAAAGTTTTCTTACGTAGCTTCACGTTGCAGATAGGTGGCCCCTGTGGGGAAAAATTACGTGTTGCATTTAGAAAACAATCTTAAAAAATTGGCTGAAGGCTTAGCTTGGTTAAGCCTGGAAAATTGCGAAAGCAATACCCTTGGCTGCGCCTTGGTTCGGCTGATGGTGTGGAAATGGTTGCCCCTTTGTTAAACTTATGGCTATACATCATCCGACATAGCGCAAGGCCGCGCGCCGACCACTGCGAGGAGCCGAGCTGTAGCCCCATTTATCCTCCTAGCGTGACGTCACACCAGCGAGCGCCCTGTCTCGGTAGCGCCGCAGCAGCGGCGCGCAAGGCTTCGTCTCCACCATCGATGCCACGAGTTGGGCCCCGTCTCTCGGTCTGGCGTGACGTCACACGGTCACGTGACGCGCAGCTGTGTAAGGAGGTGCCACGACCACCGATGGGCCGAGAGTGCGAGGGTATTGCTTTCGCAATAAAACAGCAGTTCACCTTGCTAAAAGTACAATTGGTAACGGCCAACAAGAGTTGTGAGCGCACCAATGCAGGTAAAACGATTAAAAATTTTACTGCACAGACTTTTTGCAAGAAAAACTGGGCGTCCGCCAGCGTCCGCGCAAAGAACGCGCGCTCGCTGGCAGACGACGCACTAGAAAACGACAGCGAAATTGAAGACGTCGTCTTGTATAACACATGCCTGAAATATATATACGTGTGAAAAATGTGGTATTGAAATTTTGCAGTCGAAATAAAGTACTATTATAAGAGCGTACGAGCGCAACCGGTGTCAGGGATCGCAGCGAAATTACGTCGAACTTCCAGCGAAGCGCGTCTCCACCTCTATCCAGTTCGCAGCGCCCTCGCAAAATTTTTCCACACGGGGCGCTTCAGCGAGAGAGCGCCGTTAGGTACACTCGACCATAGTCTGGTGCACTCTACCCAAACCACATGAACCTCCGCTCCAATGGAAAAACTAGCGACGCGGCAAGCATGCAGTAAAGGCGGCATTGCGCGGGATATCGGGAACAGGTAGAGCGGTGTTCTGTTCTCGCGCTACCGGCACGTGCGTCCATCTTCTTTTTCGCCTGTTCTGGAGACGTAATCGCGCCGCTACAGCGTTGCCCTCGTAGTGCGAAGTGCGATTGAAATAAAGTCCAATCACAGAGTGCAGGTAAAGTGTGTAGATGGTGTCATAGTTGTTAGTGTCGGGTTCACGAAATCCCAGAGAGATGCACTAGGCAGCACGGACAGCGCAGGTTGTGAGAGAACCGCGGCCACAATGATCATATTGGCTGTGACGGTGGAGCGCAAAGGACACGGCACTTATCACTCTTTCTGTGTTTCCCATTTGGGCGGGGGCGCAACGCTGCTACAACAGGCCTATAGTACAACTTTTCTTGGACCTGCCCAGCTGCTTTCATCTGCAGTACTATGCTACCTGCAAAAAGCATTTTCATCGCCTATGTTAAACTGGATATTTGAACTTCGCGCCTTCTGTTCGCAAGCCGGACCACGTGTGCTGCCATCGTCGTCGACGAAGCGCAGCTCGTAACTGAGCCGGGGGCTTTTCCTATTATATTGGCTGTGGCGGTGGAGCGCGAAGGACACGGCACTTATCGCTCTTTCTGTGTTGTCCCAGGTTGGTTTCTTTCTCTACGTTACTCATCTTGCAACGCGCTCTTTCCGCTACAGCCAATCTACAGATATGTGTTCATTTGTTGTTTTTATTGCCCTATTTTGGAATGTCATAGACCTGTACAGTTGCAAACTATGTCACGTTGCTGTGAATGTCGCTCTGTGATAGATGAAAGCGAATAGTTTCTGACTTGATCACAATGTGAATTTTCGTATCATAGCGGTACCTGCTCCGGCGTTGCCGAAAGTGCCTTTAAGGGCAAAAGAGATAGATTCAACAAGTCTTGGAAGTGTGAGTCTTGCAAACCTACAGGAAGTAAAAGCTCCTCCTCTGCCAAAGCGTGTAAAAATTAAAAACAGAGATAATAAAAAAACTTGCTGAAATGGACCAAAAACTAAACTTGCTTGTTAGTCTGCCAAACAAGGTAGATGGGATCGAACAGTCCATCCAAACACTTTCCGATCACTTTGATGAAATTGAAAGAAGGCTTGATAGCCCCGAAAAGTAATGAAACACTGTCAAACGGAAGGTAGGAAGAATACAGATGCACGCTTCTCCAAGGGAGCTCGATCAGATTCAGGCTGACATAGACGCAATTGAGTGGCATAGCAGATGTCTTAGCAACGGTGTACTTGAGGCTGACAGTGAAAACCTACGCGAAAAGGTAAATGATCTTGCAAAGAAGCTTGAACTTCTACCTCTATCTGAGGAAGATGTGGCAGGTCATAGGCTCCCGGCAAAGCAAGGAAAAACTCGAGGAATTATAATCCGCCTTGCACGGCAGGAACTGAGGGATGCGTGGATTGCCAAAAGGCGAGCCTTAAGGACAACCAAAGCAACATATTCCTTAACGAAAACCTAACCTCTCGCTCGAGGAAGCCCCTTGCCACTGCCAAAGAATGGGCAAAGGAGGCGGGATACAAGTTCTTGTGGCACTCAAATGGAAAATTTCTCGTGCGTAGGGCAAACGGGTGAATCGCCAATTGTCGTTAAGGGAGAAAATTATCTTCGTGCTCTATAGGAATGAACGTCAACTTCTTGTAGCTTTCATTTAACTTTTTGGCGAAATGAATCATTTGCGATATATTGGCAAGGCAGTTTGGTTCACGTCCTTGGCCACTCAAAGGAAGGGACTTTCTTTCATACATATGAACAATCAATCAGTCGCCAGCAAGCCACCTGAATTAGAAACTATTTTTTTCTTATATAAATAGTCAATGCAATGTAGTCATGCTAGCTAAACGAAACATGGTATTGCTCTGATGATGTCATTCGCCTGCCTTGCAAAAAAGTATTTCATAAAAACCAAACCTCACGTCGCGGTGGAGGAGTATCTGTTTTGGTAGATGATTCGCTAACATGTGAACTGTTAGCCGAGTGTTCTTGTATGACAGGAAACTGAAATGTTCTGTGTCCAAAGACCGGGCGTACTCTTTGCAGTATGTTACCGCCCGCCGGATGGTTTATTGGAACCTCTTTTTTTTCATTTTTTTAGAGTGTATGCTAGAATTTGCGTCAGAAAACAAATATAAAGTGGTCTTAAGAGAAGACTTCAGCATTGACATGAGTGCCCATGGTGCTAGGAAAATGATATTTCAAAGAATTTTTGTGTCAAGCGGATGTACAAATGCAGTTGAAACTTTCACGAGAATAACAGAAACCACGAAAACTGCTCTTGAGCTTTTTATAACGAATTCATTCTTAGTAACTAATGGAATCTTAAACTGTCGTCTTAGTGACCACATGCCAATAGTCATGTTTATGCACACAAGAGCAAACGAAACCGAAAAAGATAACTTTGAAAAAGCATTTCAAACAATAAACGAGTAGACATTAACTGCCTTTCAAGATGCCTTGAGACATGTGTCTTGGAAGGAGGTTTTTCAACAAAACGAGGCTGAGCCAGCATACAACATTTTCTTGCAGAAATTCTCAGCTGTTTATGCACAACATTTCACACACACGAACAGAAACCACAAAGCTTATAGGAAAGCATGGATCACCAAAGAGCTTCTGAAAAAGCAAAGGAAAGAGATAAACTTTATTCCAGGTTTATAAAATCTCGGTAAGGCGAGGATCTAAAATGCTTCAAAATTTTTAGAAATAAATTAAATTAAGAGCTAAGGAACACAAGAAATCGCTATTATTTACGTGCTTTTTCTTCATGCGAGGGACATACAGAGAAGTTGTGAAACAAGTTAAATTCACTAATGGGACGCAAACAAAACACTGAACCTATAAATACAGTTTCTGTAAACGGATGCCTTTAACCGGAGATCGTTTAGTTAACGCATTTAATGATTATTTTACAGACACTGATTCTCATTCATCACAAAGCCCACCATATACATTTCAGTTCCCTGCACCTATGGACACTATTTCTTTTTTCAAGCGACAACCCCTACCGCGATTTGTTCAGTTTTTCTCGAACTGAAAAAATTCATGTTGCTGCGATGCTGATGGCCTCCAAATAAGACCTATCAAACACGTCAATTGTGACATTTCACCTGTGTTAGCTTATATCTATAACTTAAGCATAACATCTGTTAATTTTCCTGAAAAGAAAATGAAAATTGCAAGAGTAATTGTGTTATATCAGAAAAGTGACAAGCTCGATATAAAAAATTGCCTTCCGATATCTATTCTCCCGCAGTTTTTAAAGGTGTTGAAAACATCATTCTTAACCAATTAGCATCTTTCAGCAAGAAACGTAAACTAATAGCAGACGCTCAAGACGGTTTTCAACAAGGTAAATCAACAGAACTAGCACTTGTAGCACGGAAAGAATATAAACTGCACAACCTCAAAAATTAGTTTCTTGTAATTGGACCATTCATGGACTTCACAAAAGCGTTCGCCTGCATAAATCATGACCTCCTGATACTTAATTCATTTGATTTCATTTATTACCACCTTGAAGGCCCGAAGGCATAACAAGGGCGGCGGGCAATACAAACACGTGTAAGAAGGGTTACGTACAAAACAACAAAAAAAGAAACATTGCTGATTTTGTATGACTTTAAACGATCAAAGAAAAATTTCTAATTTAAAGAACTAACGCGGCAATACATTCGAAAAAAAAAAGCTAGCAGCTTAAAAGATGTGGCATCAGGGGCCTTCCTCTTCAGTTACTGACACCGTACCTTAGAAATAGGCACTATCTGTCTGTAAACACTAGCATATCATCTACACCACAAATACAAACAGGTGTCCCTCAGGGAAGTATCCTTAGTCAATTTCTATTTAACATCTACATAAACGTCATAGTTCTCATTCACCGAGAAGCAAAATTCATAGACTACGCAGATGATACAAGTGTGTTTTTATCAAAAAACTCTTATACAGGCCTCACTGGTTCAGCGAACAATTTCTTAACCCATCTCTCAATGTGGAGCCAGGGCAACTTTTTAAAAGTAAACTCCAATAAAAAACAAGCAGTCATCTTTGAAACAAGAGGTACGTGTACTCCATTGGCCCACAACATATTTTACAACTCTGAGAATATAGAGGTTGTTGACGCGGTAAAAGTACTTGGCGTATACTTTACCGACACATTGAAACGGGACGCTCACGTGGATCTTATACTCCAGAAGCTGAGCAGCATAATAGGTATACTACATGGAAATCGGTACCTTTAACCAACGTCAGCTCAACTGATCATTTCCAATGCACTGTTTGCCTCGCATGTAAATTATTGCCATTTTGTATGGGGCACAACATCAGCGTCCAATCTCTCTAAAATACTACTGATGCAAGAAAAAAAAATACGCGCTATCGCAAATGTGCCGTACAACTCACAGACTGAAGGTCTTTTCACCAAGCACAACATAACAAAAAGTCATTATCTCTGCAATCTCTCCTACGCACCTACTACTTTCATGCAAAAGACAGCAGTAACTTAATAACACATATAGCAAACTTAAAAGAGAATACACCCACATATGACACGCGCAGTCATGAATAATGGTTGACACCTTTTTCGAGAACAAATTACGGCCATCAAATGGTCCCAAACACCTTGCCACGGCTACTGAATTCTTATCTAGAAGCCGGCATTGACATCCATACCTTGACACCATTGGAGCTCATCCGTCTGGCGAAAACTACGATTTAAATCACCATGGTACTGTGAAACCATGTGTATTCACAGCGAAAGAAATGTAATTAGTCCCTTTACTTGATGTAATCCACTCTTATTTCTGTTTCATTTGGGAAAGTGTTCATTGCCACCGGTCTGCCAATATGTAAAGGGGGCCAGGGACCACTCAAGCTGCCAATAAGCAGCTGTCACCTTGACACCCCTCCATTTTCTTGTAAATGGGCCCAAATTGAATGCAATTAAATGTAGTATGAAATCGCGACCTGCCGCTGGCTGTCCTATGTACCCGTGTCTGTACAAGTTGTAGATCCAAGAGTAGAGCGTCCGGCAGCTTGCGACTTGCGGGGAGATAGCGCAGGTGTTGCTCACTCATGTTGGCGTACAATTGCTTTTCCAGCTGAAATAACTAGATGCCAGAGCTGCTCCTGCAAAACTTCGGTAGCCCATGCATCCGTGGAAGGTGCGAGCACAGAACAACGGACGACTCACCTGCTGCTGCTTGCGGTGAAATGTCGAATGCCGATAGCATCAGGGTAGCGGTGATTGCTGAATGCGTCGCGAAGGTTGTGCTTGTGGCATCGCCGTTCCTGCGAGAGTGAAATTTGCGCCTTGGGGAGCCGGTGGGAGAGAGCCTCTCCATCGGCGATGAGTGAGGTGCCCCCGAAGGGAAAGCGGACAGCTTGCGGAAACGTCCAAGGAAGGAGAGCGACGGACAATAGAGTAGCTGACAGCGCTCGCCTTTGGCCTCGTGAATTGCTTAGAAAGTGTCGTCGCGCAGCTGCCTTTGAGCTGGAGAAGAGGCTCACGGACCGACTGGAGGTTTGATGCTGGTGCCGGCGCGTGCTGACGATCGGCAAGGGTGGGTGCTGGCAATGTGGGACGACAGGACGCGGAATGGCGCGGCGGTTCAAACGGCGGAATCTCTTGTGAGTGAGCGCTCGGGGTGACGTAGTCAGCGAAGACGACACACTACGTCACCCGCGAGTCCGTCGGGCCCGGGGGATGACAGCCGAAGCCTGGAACCTTGTTCAGAAGTGGCTGTCCAGCTGGCTGAACCAGATGGCCGGCATATCAATGTACAATTCCCGGACATCCTACAATCGCGGCACGTCTGCCGGACTGTGTGAGGCCACGTCACTTGCCTTGGTAGAATCGATGCGCTGGCACGGCTCGGCTAGGTCGTCCATTGTCACCTGTTTTTTGGGAGATGGCGTGACGAGGCAGCCGCCGTAGCCACTGTTTACTTAGGCCGGCCAGCCGTGATGCGGCGGGATGTCGGTGGAGCAGTGTTCTGTTCTCGCTGTACCTGAGCCAACCTCCTTCTTCGCACGCTTTGGAGGCAATAGTCGCGCCGCTACACTTCTACAGACTGTGGAATTTAGCTTTCCCTCTTAAATGCAGGCTAGTTTACTCGAATACGTTCGGTGATTTTCTGCTGAAAGCATTCTGCGTTTTACATTTTTTATACAGAATTTGGAATTGGCTTCCGCTTAACGTGCGTGTCTATGCAGCACTTGCATTATTCACCGAGACCAAAACGTCTTCCAGTAGCCTGTATAAGGAAACCATCACTTATTCGTGGGAAAAGTTACACATGAGGATCAGCCTTTCCCATTATGCGGTAAGTCCCTTTGTAGATCAAGGAAAACTTGTGCATACATGCTAGTTGAAGGATTGTGTTCTTAGTTTCTGCGGGCACGATACGTCAGATTTTTTTTCCGGATGCAGCTAACGATTTACTTCTGAGGTGATTAAAATGTTAACTTAAGGCGAGAACTCTACATTTCGTAGCAAAATTGTCAGGTGGCCTCACGAAGCAACGAAAATGCTGGGGACACCCTGCATAATATTTATCGCATGGTTGGCAACAGTGCCTATGGCGCCCTGCTGTTGCAGAGCACTCCCATGAGCGGCAGGCACATGCATGTCGAGGCCAAATGGGAAAAAAAGTACCTGCTACCGGCAATTCGTTGCGTGTTGGAAATCTAGAGTTACTGAAAATTATTCACAAGCTTCTTATCTGGCGTCCCTCAGCCGAAGCTCTGTTGCTCAGGAACATCGAACCCCGCGAAGTAATCACTCTATAGACCTATCAATCGATTAATAATCAATAAATAACAATGCTTATCAAGATCGCGAGGAATGTGCTATAAGACATCTCAATGACAGTGCAAGACGTATTTTGGTTTGCGGCCATCTCGTGACCGAGGTGGAGAGGCTTTTGTTTGCATGAACGTCACTGTTGGAAAACATTGTAGTATTTATTATCGTTGTGTCTTGCTCTGCGGGAGATTTGGATCGTGAGGTGTTCTTAGATGTCTCAGTATCACGTGTAGATGGATGGTGACACCTGCACGCTCAGTGTTTTCACTTCAGCACTCACTTAAGAGCTCACTATGCTGGAGTTGCCACGATAGAAGCAACCTTTCGGCGATAGCGCGAGGCCACCCGCCTAAGTGAGCTGGAAAATTCTCGCCCTACATTTACGCCTATCGCTGCGAACTGTCGACACAAAGAAAACACCACCAACACCAACATAGCTGTCATTTGTTAAACAGTAATATCTCAGGAAATGCGAAAATGCACTCATTCGTGATTTTTTGCAAGACCTCCTGCGTCGAGAGTGCAGGACCAACAATTGCACCAGAATCCCTTTATTTAAGAACAAAACAAAAAAAAAACGAGCGCCAGTGAACTTCGTGCCACTGCTTGCTCCCTCCTCGCCTGCTATCCACGACAGAACACGGCAGTGCCCGACAGAGGGCGAAGCCTCGGCGAAACCGTCGAAGCAGGCTTGGCTTCTGAAAGCGACCCACTCATCGGCGTGAGCGAGGTGGGTGCCGTTCGTAAGCTTTACGCCCAAGTCAGCCTGACGCTCGCCATGCGAACGGCAACGCGAGCAGGCACCGCGTTATCCGCCGGTATTGCTGCGGAAATGGGATGCAGGCCTCGACGTCCCGTTACGACCTTCCTCCTGATTGGTAGCCCCCTTCGCGCGCATGCAAGCCTCCGGTGGTGCGCACGGGCAATTAGCGGCAGCCCATGGACTGGCAGAATGAATTTACTTTTCTTTTTTTAAACTTTCGAGTAGAGTTTGATTCCCTTGACAACGGGGGCTTCTCAAGTTGGTTTGACCTAGCGTGGTGAATAAGGGAGAGGTGTTATGAGTGCCCGTCTTTTTTTTTTTTTTTGTGCATGCCGCGCTTAGCGCTTTAAGCATGCCACACAGTTCAAGTAATTATACAGCGCAGGTCTACCCGCGGTACCCGCAATGCTGAAGGGTGGCCATATGAAAAAATATGGACAAGGGATTCATCTTTCTCCTCGCAGCTGCAGTGTATTACAATTCCAAAAGTAATTCCGGCCGTGGTCTCACTCTTCAAAGGCGACTGCCGTGAAAGGAAAATTATAATAAATTGTTGACTTTTATTTCTGGAAATGAAGAGTGCATTTGTGCAAAAAGAAACACTGAAATGTTATTTCAGTAATATATTTGACGTTTTGGAGCAAAGGGCGTGAGCAATGATAGCTAGGCTTGACTCCTGGTTGGCGCCATGCATCACGCACAGAGGCGGCTGCTTCTGGGGAAGAACACAATTTGGTAAAACACGTTGATATGAGTTACCTGGAAAAAAAGAACGCGTGTGTGTGTGTCGCATGCTGCCCTGATTTTTTAGTTTTTTCAAGCCCGTTGTGTCATTGCCAATGAATCTTTGAGTGCCAAAAACAGTCGTGTTTGTTCATGATGAAACAGATCCGGCCATTGACATTATCGCGAAAGTGGTCTTGACATCAACCTGTCGTGATATATTGAGGGAGCACCGTGCGAAGCTAAATGCTTTAGCCGGATCAGACCGCCTTGCCAACCACTGCATGAGATGCCAATGCACACCCTTATTTGACAACACGTGTGTTCTTGTACAGTAGACGAGGCCGTCAGGTGCATGAGCCTTCCTTCTCGTTGCACTGGCGAAAGAAAGAACTCGATAATCCCTTGTCAAGCGGCTTCGTGTTTTGCGGTATGAATATAGTGGCATTAGTCAAATTGTTCTAAGCTTATGGCCCAATATGTAGCCTTGCTTTCATTCATTTCAAAGAAGGCATAGTCAGAGATCACCGCCCTAGCTTTTCTGTTGTCCTTTCGTCTCTGCACCTCTATGTACCTTTATTACGCGCTGTAACATGTGCTTATCTAACGTACAACTAGTCCAACTCTGAAAATGCCGAACCTTCAACGAAGATTTGAGCGAACACTGATCGACACAGCTTATAGAAGCGACACACTTGCTCTGTGAGGTGCTTAGCCGATTGGAGATATACCTTAGGAATGGTTTTTGTATGGCTAATCATACAAACTATTATTGACATAACAAATGGTATGTGGCATGGATGTCCCCTGTTTTTGTTTTACAAAACATTGACCATTGGTTCTGGACTGTTACTGTCACATGTTGTGTTCTGACCTTTTTTGTTTCAGTGATCTCATAGTTCACTCACTTATTGAGGCCAAGTTTTTGGCAGAAGACTGCATAGTTTTTTGCTCACCTCCGGTCAGTATCTTTCCAACTCAATAAATACTCGTATAAAATGACGAATGGAATAACAACGAGCAAATGCTTACAAATTTGGAAAGAGCGGTATGAATGGTAGTGTGACGCAAACGCGCACATTTATATTTGATATACGCAGAGTCTAGAGCTCCCTTGTCGGAGTAACTGAATGTAACTAACCGAGTCTAAATGTGCAATATAACCTGAGCTGGACAAAGCACATCGATGATATTGGGGGTAAAGCTGGAAAAAAATATTCAGGCTTACCTGGTGCGGAGCCCGCGCCAACTGCATTGAAATGGTATCTGTTAAGCGACAGGAGCGACGGCGTCACCAAAAAAAGCCACACCTGCTTGGGTGGGATTACTGTGCCGCACGGCAGGAAACTACGCACTTGTTGCTTCCTCCTGCGTGAGCAGCAAGCAGGCGGGATGTGCAGCTGCAGCGTAAGAAATAAACAGAAAATGTTTAATTTATTTTTGCAGCATCATAAACAGATGTGTGCTAGTAAACAAGCATCGGGTTATTTTTATAAATGAGGCGATGTCCGGAGCAACAGGAAATCAGCATATTCGGTATGTCCGATATTCCGGGCTTTTTGCGGAATATTATAGCTGTTTCTTATCACCGTAGTGGAATAAACTACAGCAACGAGTTGTAAGCGAATAGCCGAGAAACTTTCTTTGTTCGAACGCTCTTTCTTAGGAACGTGGCAGTATGGGCACGTTGGTATTACACTTTTAAGAACTGTACAATCGCAAGGAAAGCACGGACAAAAACGGGCACACACACACATAGGCGGCGCTACTTCTAACAATTTCTCTCATCCCGATGCTACTTTTTATCTGTCACATAGTTTGAACACACCAGTCCACAGAACTCCAAGGCAGTAGGAGCCCACAGTTCTGTACGGGCGAGGATGGCACACCCAGAAAATGAAGTTGTTGTCTTGTGAGCGCGATATCGGGGGCATGCTCAATCACATTTCACCCATCTTTTCCATTTCTTCTGCATCTAAAATCCCTCTCATAAGCTGATTCCTATTTCAGCCAACAATTATATAATGTGATTCAACGGAGCAAAACCACAACACCGCCAGAAAGACAGCGGCCACGTTTTTGAAATTAGAAGTGCGCTCGTGCAACCGATCGTTAACGCAATGGCTGATCCAACATAGCTGCGACCAGATGAGAACGATAAGCAATAAATTACGCATTCAGCACAATCCACAAATTTGTTGTTGTGCTTCTTTTCGCAACCACGGTTTCTGTGTGCGTTTTGCAGCCGTGATCTTGCACATATTTCCCAGCTTTTCTGGTGCTGAAAGAACCACACGCACAATATTTCGTTGAGCATATCCTCTGGCTCGCCCAACACCATCCTATGCCATTCTTTTTCTTTGCTTGTGTTTTTTCTTGCTCTTTCCTTTTTTCCCCGCTCTCCCGCTCTTGATGGCTCCCTAAGCTCTGGCTCCCCCAACACCCTTCTCTATCTTTTGTTTTTCCCTTTCTCCCCGCCTTCCAACTCTTGTCCTCTCGTCTTAGAAACCATGTCTAGAGACTTCAGACGACGGCGTGCAGCCAGCTGCCACCTACAACGACCGCTGGTGTCGGCACTCTACTAACCTACTATGACAAACCTGCCTGGAATTTTATGCCACAGTGGGCTATTCCATCTGTCAACACCACACTTGGTTTACGACTTCTTTAGAACATTCTTAAGCACAGACTAGCAATCTTTCTTAGTAGCAGATGCATAAGTGCCTCTTCAGAACTTGTGCTCGCAGCCAGTGTGGTTTCTTCTAACGTGTGTGGTTTCTTCTTTTCTATGACGCATTCTTCAAGACGTTGCGTGTTGTTTAATTTATATAATGTTAAATGGTAAATATCGTAACACATTTTATGTCGACACTGTATGGGGCTCATAGGACATTCAATAAAAAATCCCAGGACAACTAAGCATTTCTTATGAGTTGTGAAATCGAAAGCATTACTGTTCAGTTGAAAGCCGCTACGCGGTCCTTCGACATATGGCTCCCCGCGGGCAAGCGAGTGCGTTGACGCTTGGCACGTCTCGATTGAGCCTTGCCGAGGAGGCGCAGTTCGAACGCAGGCCAGCGCGGGCAAGCAACAGCGTCTTCCTGCACCGCGTCTGCTCCGGCGCTGGCGAGCGTGGGCGATGCTCTCTCTCCCCTCACCGCGCTCGTGACGCAGCAGGTGTCTGACTCGCCCGCGCGGCTCCGTCGAGGCGCGCTTGTGACGGGGCGTGGCAGAAAAAAGGCAGCTTTTTGGCGCTATGGGCAACTTGATGCTTTCGCATCAAAAATGTGCACATCCATTGAACATGTAGGAATCTGTGTGAAGCGAAGCTTTAGGGAAGTGGCTATTTGAGTGCCTTAGAAGTATTAGCCACGTGTACAGTTTTGTTTGCTTTCATGCCATTAAACCTGTAATCTCATGAAATGTTCATGTTTATCGCCACAAAGGTCATAACTTTATTGTCATGCACTTTTCATGTAATAACGCGACATCGATCGGAATTTATGCCAAAATGCAAGCACCGAATCTGCGCTCTTCCTTTATTGTTTTTCTTATTGTGTCCTCGTTTATTTGTGCTTTAAATCAAGTATGAATTTTTACAAGCTCGCCCAAATTTCACCAAATCAGGCACAATGTGAGACGCATGAACAACGATGTCACAAGGGCGAAGGCGATGCACGAGGCTTGTTGGGGGAAGAATGGTGGCGATGGCCCGTGCATGTAGAGGTTGCAAAACGTTCTGACGGTTCGCTGCATCTTGTGTGGCATGCCCGTTTTGGAGCATTCTGGAGCATGCGTCACACACCCAGTGACTGAGTGTCAAAATTGAATGAAATAGGGGAGATAAATGCTGGATCATCTGATGTGCATGCGTAAAACGCGGAGAAATCGTAATCTCAATGTAAATTGTCAAAGAGACATTGTGGAATGCGATCGATGCAGACTTGTTAGTTCCTCTTATAATAATATTATTATTGTTCATTAGAAGAGTATATCAATATGCAAAAGCGGACCTGCGAAAGTCAAATGAGCGTCTCGACACGCCTGTCTCCTAGATGCGATCCTTGTGCCTTAGTTACGTGAGAAGATTTTGAGTGTCTTTTTTTTTTCTGAAGAACGTGTTGCACTTAGTGGACACTTGAGCGCAGCAAACTACACAGATTGACTGTGCGAATTCGGGTGGCGCCGTCTGCTGGGAATTAAAAGCTCTGGTTTGCCCGTTTGGTTTGCTCAAGCATTTAATGGCTCAATGCGCTAATATTACACATTTAGTACTTCTCAACACGCCCGATACTGAAAGAGATTTAAACGCAAGTCGCTCCCCTGTATCACATGTTTCAGACGTAGCAAATTTCCTCAGCTGAATATTGCGCCGGTAATTTGAAGTTACGAGCGCCTTGTGCTGCCATTACCTTTCTTTTTATACGCCTTATAAGGTAACGTTGCAACCTCTTTCCCGTGTAGCATGGTTGTAGAATTTGTGCACTTTTGCTGTAAAGACGTTCTATCATTCAGCTACCGTATTTCTTTAATTTTGCTCACTGCTTAGAAAGGCTGGTTGGCATGCTCTCTGTAACTGTACTCCCGCTTGAGTGTGATGATTGCTCTTATCCTAAACCTGCGAGTTCTTCGATGGTCTATGCTTCCACGTCGTAAATTAACAGTTGCGCTTCCAGAACGTCATCACTGCGCTGTACGTAAGTTTAGATTACGCTCTCTTGCGAAACGAAACTCCCACTACTTCCAAACAAATTATTCTGGGGTTTTACGGTGCATAACCACGATATGATTATGAAGCACGCCATAGCAGGTGACTCCGGAATAATTTCGACTACCAGGAGTTCGTCAACCTTTCGCCACACTGGCGTTATTGCAATTTGGCCCAATCGAAAGGCCGTTCACGTGCGGGATTTGATCCCACGATGCTGGAGCTTAGCAGCGCAACGCCACGGCATTATTTCTCACAAGTGATGTCATACCATCGGTGATTTGAGTATCGACAGCGTACAAATGTTTTGCGCAGTATAATGGATAATTTCCCAACATCGGCAACTTGCGTTACAGCGCAGAAAAAGATACGCTGACAACTCAAGGAACCTTAGCGTTTCACATAGGCCGTGCACTCGATTCCGTTATTCGGCGGGAGGGATTACATCAACCCGGGGCCCGTTGTTTGAATACCGTTGCTTGATTACCGTTTAAGGGAGTAAAGATGGCATCTGGCAGAGCACTTCGAAACAACGAAGTAACAGAGAATGAACAAACACGAGCACTGTACTGCAACTGTCGGTTTGTTTCTGGGAAACATCTTACTTACTTCACAGGCCTTTCTACTGCACACAAAAAAAGAAAATGAAAAACGAAGTGAGTGAAACACACCACCTGACAATGCCGCTTTCAGATACATAAAGGCCTTTTTTGTTTCTGTCAGATAAAGTGGCTGAGGCGAAACTCACCCAAACGCCTGCACCGCGACGCATGCTCCTAGCTTTTACCTCCATATGTCTCACCTAGCCTCTATCCACTATCTTTTGCATAGCTGCGCCTATTTTTAAGCGTTCGCCGGGTACGGCTGGAACTGAAGCTTAAACAGCTCCGCTGTTAAAAATTGAGGAGTTCAGCAAAGTACTATGTCTGGCTTTTTGGTGCACACCAGGCAAATAATAATCTCTAAGGCATCAATATTATCGCAAACAGAGCCCTAGTAATCGAGAAATTGAGGAAAATGCAGGGCATGGTTAGGCACTCTTCCGGGACATTCAAGTACTTGCCGAATGGCGGAAACACTCCTCAGTTAAATTCTCTCACTAGTACTAAACTATTCAATGCAAAAAAAAAAAAAACATCTTTGTATTGTATGATAAGACGAAACGAAATGGTACTTGTCCGGTTCTATCTCACTTTTAGAAAAAAGAACTAATTCAAATTACCCTGGACAACGACGCGGGTGGTCAAAACCTTTCATTTTCGCTCCACTCCGCGCCACCCACGCTTTCGCGTTTCACTCGTTTTGTTATCGCGTAGTGCAGCGCTGGTTTTGCAGGCTCGCAAAACTCGCACGAACTGCAAGTAGCAGAGAATTCAACTGATGTCGCGGGATGCCCGAACGGTCTATGCCACTTGACCAAAAAGCAGCTGCAGCAACGAGTCCACCGCTCTGTCTGGGATCGGTGCCGGCGTCTGTCGGGTACCGTTCTACACCACTGTCACACTGGGCGTCCATTCGCATCGAGTGGCATTCGCCCGCGGAGGTGCTACACTCGAAACATTAATGTTATTCGATGGCGATATCAATGGCGATCATCCCGAAAAAAATGTGGCGAATAAAGCAGAACAAAGTAGGTATAAAGTGCTTGGGTAAGTGCACATACAGTGCTTGCTGATGCATGATTAACCAAAACGTGCCTCCAGGCGCCCGAGTGTTTACAATATGGCCGACGAGCAGAGTGGCGGCGGCATGGGCGGCGGCCAGACGCTGCTGAGCTGGAGAGTAACAACATTTTGCGACAGCCTGCCGTACAGATTTCGTTTCTTTAAAGTAACAAATCCATTAAAACACGGAAAAGTTCTTATTTCTATACGAGTACAGATTTCAATTTGCAAAGGCTCTGTCCTGTTTTGCTTTGTTTCTGGGGTAGAGAGTACACATTCGCTCCGAGGGCGAAGCCGAATGAGTTTCTCGAACTCATTCGATTGCTGATGTCATTCGGTGCTAATGGCATTAAATATCGCGGTGTAGCAGCCCAATAATGTCATACGATGCTGATGGCAGTTGATTCGAATGACACTAAAATGCCCAGTGTGACAGGGGTTTTACTCACCGACGGCAGCAAAGGGTGATGACGACGTATGCAGCGTCACCATTCCCCCGGGTGGCTGCATAGAGATTTGAATTTCAAAGAAGACATTGGGACCCTTCATATGCAATTTTCTCGTAAACTAAATCTTTTGTTGGAGGGAAACAAGCCCTGCGAGGTTTCTGGAACGGTATCTAAACCGTCCACATCGATTTATCACTTGCCTTTAGTGTCCCTTTAAGAAAACTGTAAGGCGCAAAGCTAAAACCAACCGAAAAGACAACATGATTGGTTCTAACCTTGCGCCTGGCATCCTTCGTAAGAGCAGACGCGCATGCGAGCAACTGTCACGAGACAAGCGAGCGGTAGATATCAACTTGGATTTCATCCGCACGGTCGGTGTTTCATTAGGCGTCATCTGCTGCATTGTCATTGCAGCCGTGCGTGGGTCGCACTGTGCAGCGTGAAACCGCAAAATTGTGGCTGTACATTGGGAGCGTGTATAGCGCGAGGGAGCTGTCAACTAGACCGTAAGGAACCGAAAGTAATAATTACTTTCTTGCTCGGCTATCTATACACCGTGCTGCGCTCGATAAAAAATATATAGAACAAATAGGTCATCGGGGGCAGTTGGCCTCGCGGCAACCCCCTGAATTCGTGACGATTCAAGACAACAAAGTTCCTCAAAACAGCTGCAATCTGTTACGTACGTCTGTTTGTACGCGGCACTACATTAGAACATATTTCTAAATCTGGACGTTTCCCAGAAATCGCTCGTCTTTGCCCTTTTTCATCGAAGGTCAGCGTCTTAGCGACCCGATTGTAATCAGCTTGCTATAAGACATCACTCTACAGTAAATGGCCTCGTTGATGTATGTATGTATCCGCGGCCACCGTTTGTATATGTGGGCGTGGCGAATAAACATTTCGTAGTGAGCGCTTCAGCGAAAAGGGAGGTGTGTCATTTACTGTGATGTTTTTGTGTGTGCGTGTGTCTTGTGCGCTTTTAAGAAAGTTACCGAGATAGATTACAAAGTGGCCCAGCTACCCGTTCTTCTAAATCTAATGTAGCTCACTGTTTGGTATTTGTAGTTCTGTGGATGCTTTAAGAGAAATTAAATTATGGGATTTTATGTGCTAGAACCACGATTTGATTATGAGGGACTCCAGAAATTTGGACCACCTGGCGTTCTTTAACGTGCAACTAAATCTAAGTACACGGCTGTTTTCGCATTTCCCCCCATAAAAATGCGGCCGGCGTGGCCAATATTTGATTCCGCAACCTCGTGCTTAGCAGCCAAACACCATAGCCACTACGCGACCACGGCGGGTAGGATGCTTTTCCTGTTCGTGGCTAGCAACAAAAAAAAAAAAAAATTACGATAAGCAGTTGTAACACTCAGTCCATGCATTTAGGCAGCAGTGTTGTGGCAAAGGGATTTGAAAAAACTAACCAATTTCCACCGGACTAACAAAATTTGTTGATGTTGTCACGAAGGCGAGATGTAGGCGACGTGCACAGGGTGTTTGAGCTAACCCTAGCCAGAGATTTAAAATATGCCGATGTACTCTAAGACGACGCGACCAAATGCACGTTGCTCACTTTTGTATGCAGAGTGTCACGCTATTTTTTGCATTTTGCTTAATTAGATAATTACTCAAGATTAATTATCCAACTTCTGAAGCAAGGAAGCTAAGAAAATATTCCAATTAGAAAGTTGCACAGCGGTTTGCAAAACGTCTGACATAGACAGACAATTTAATAGACGACTTAATAGGTAAAAAGACAGTTTGCGTCTTTCTATCTATGAAGTATTAGTGTGTTTCAGTTTACTGCGAATGCTCGCGAAATACACAAAAAGCACCCCGTGACATGCCCGCTTGCGCGTCGTGATTGCACTGCTACCGAGTGTTACGCGCACAAACGAACCTAGCATTTAGCTGGGAGTGCTGCCGCTGCGTCCGCTTATCGCTCTCATGAACCGCCGCGAGGGGCCTGGAGGGCGGTGGTCTAAATCGAAGATGTCACCATGGAGCGCCCAAATGTGGTAGAGATTTTCAGCTTGCGCCTTGGTCAGATCGGGAGCGTTCGACTTCTTTATGTCGCCGAGAGACGAAGAAGCGAAATTGGCAGAAAGGCGGCGAAACATCTGCATCCAAAGCGGCAATCTTGCAGGGATCAAGCGCGGTCGTGGTGGCCGGCGACACTGCCTTGCGGGATAACCTTCGCGTTGCGAAGGGGAACGACTATCGTATCGTCAGCAACGGAAAAAATAGTGTGAGCAAGGGCGACATCGCGGACTAGAAGAACGCCAAAAATCAAAGACGCAGTCGCCATCGCGAATATCACTTGAAGACGTCAAAGTTACGCGTGTAGCGTATTGAGGCGGCAAGCGAACGCGATGTCGAGAGCATAGGCGTGGTGACATGTCGGCTGGAATATCGGGATGATGGGGGAGCTCAAGCTGAAGAGACGTGATTTGATTGGTTGTGTGACCCACAAGTCGCACAATCAATGAAGGCAGATTGAAAGGACAGGAAATCTAAGCCGAACATGAGCTCATGGGGGCACTCCTCGATGATGGCACATTGGACTGGATGGTCAGCAGTGCGGATCACAAGAACGACAGGAGGAGCGCCTCCATCAGCGACGCGCAGGATGCGGGACGCGGCAGACGTGATCACTTTATGAAGGTGACGACGAAAGATCTGCGCGCCCCAGAGTCAATGGGCGCAGAAATGGCGACGCTATCAGCATCAACGTCCAGAAAGCTTCGTCTCGTCGGCAGCATCAAAAGCGGATTTGTGGTAGAAGTCGTCAATGCAGCGTCACTTGCGGGCGCGGAACTCTTTAGTTTTTCTGATAGGCAGGTGCAGGGCTAAAGGGGGACGACGGCCAACGAGTCGGCGGTAAACGAGATGACGGGCGAAGGCCTGGAGGCGGGCGTGATTCGTGACCACGCGGTGACGGTGAGCGACTATTAATCCTTGCGGGAGCATCGGCGTTGGGGAAATACGACCGCGTTAATGTGGGAAGCAGTTAGACTCCGGACGGCGGTAAGGTGGAGATGACGTTCGAGGCTTCGAGGACCAGCGGTGGCACAGTAACGGGTGACTTGGTCGATATGGTGACCACTGCGTGCGTGATTCGTGACCACGCGGTGACGGCTAGCGACTATTAATCCTTGAGTGAGCATTGACGTTGGGGAAATACGACCGCGTTAATGTGGAAAGCGGTTAGACTCCGGACGGCGGTAAGGTTGAGATGACGTTCGAGGCGGCGAGGACCAGAGGTGGCACAGTAACGGGCGACTTGGTCGATATGGTGACCACTGCGTGCGTGATTCGTGACCACGCGGTGACAGTGAGCGACTATTAATCCTTGAGGAAGCATCGACGTTGGGGAAATACGACCGCGTTAATGTGGGAAGCGGTTACACTCCGGATGGCGGTTAGGTGGAGATGACCAGCGGTGGCACAGTAACGGGCAACTTGGTCGATATCATCATCATCTTCTTTTTCTTCATCATCATCATCATCATCAGCCTGGTTATGCCCACTGCAGGGCACAGGCCTCTCCCATACTTCTCCAACTACCCTGGTCATGTACTAATTGTGGCCATGTTATCCCTGCAAGCTTCTTAATCTCATCCGTTCACCTAACTTTCTGCCACCCTCTGCTACGCTTTCCTTCCCTTGGAATCCATTCCGTAACTCTTGATGACCATCGGTTATCTTCCCTCCTCATTACACGTCCTGCCTATGCCCATTTCATTTTCTTGATTTCAACTAAGATATCATTAACTCGCGTTTGTTCCCTCACCCAATCTGCTATTTTCTTATCCCTTAACGTTACACCTATCATTCTTCTTTCCATAGCTCGTTGCATCGTCCTCAATTTAAGCAGAACCCTTTTCGTAAGCCTCCAGGTTTCTGCCCCGTACGTGAGTACTGGTAAGACACAGGTGTTATAAACTTTTCTCTTGAGGGATAATGGCAACCTGCTGTTCATGATCTGAGAATGCCTGCCAAACGCACCCCAGCCCATTCTTATTCTTCTGATTATTTCAGTCTCATGATCCGGATCCGCAGTCGCTACCTGTCCTAAGCAGATGTATTCTCTTACCACTTTCAGTGCCTCACTACCTATTGTAAGCTGCTGTTCCCTTCCGAGACTGTTAAACATTACTTTAGTTTTCTGCAGATTAATTTTTAGACCCACCCTTCGGCTTTGCCTCTCCAGGTCAGTGAGCATGCATTGCAGTTGGTCCCCTGAGTTACTAAGCAAGGCAATATCATCAGCGAATCGCAAGTTACTAAGGTATTCTCCTTAACTCTTATCCCCAATTCTTCCCAATCCAGGTCTCTGAATACCTCCTGTAAGCACGCTGTGAGCAGCATTGGAGAGATCGTATCTCCCTGCCTGACGCCTTTCTTTATGGGGATTTTGTTGCTTTCTTTATGGAGGACTACGGTGGCTATGGAGCCGCTATAGATATCTTTCAGTATTTTTACATACGGCTCGTCTACACCCTGATTCCGCAATGCCTCCATGACTGCTGAGGTTTCGACTGAATCAAACGCTTTCTCGTAATGAACGAAAGCTATATATAAAGGTTGGTTATATTCCGCACATTTTTCTATCACCTGATTGATAGTGTGAATATGGTCTATTGTTGAGTAGCCCTTACAGATTCCTGCCTGGTCCTTTGGCTGACGGAAAAGGACCAGGCAGATTGGTCGATATGGTGACCAGTAAAGCATATCGGTCGATCCTCACGGGTGATTGCGCTGTCGTGTAGGAAATTGCTGCTCTGGAGAGGATGAGAGTGGACGCCACGATGTTTGTGTTGGGCTGCCCACTGCACACAGAGGAAATGCCCATGTTAGCGAGCTCCCGCTAGACAATAGCTTGAACGAATGGAGTCGTAATCGAGCTCGAGTCACCGGCGTGCACTGTGACAGGGGTGATGGCCTCAAGGTCGCGGTGTGGAATCGGAGTAAGCTGATCTAGTGGAACTGACGGCTGTGCTGTCGTGTGGTATTTGCAAGAAGAAGTTGCCGCCGTGTTGGGAAGCCGGGCAGTCGCGTGACCAACGCGTCGGATTTTAGCCTTCTGAAAGCGCCGGCACTCTTTTATAATGTCGCTCACTGTAGAAAAGGTTTTGCACATTAAAAAGTTGAATGCCTCGTCGGCGATCCCTTTCAAAATGCGGCCAACCTTGTCGCCCTCCAGCATCTCGCCATCAGCCTTTCGGCATAGCGATAACAAGTCTTCTGTGTTCGAAACCTTAAGATTCCACAGACGGCTGTGGACGTTACGCGAGCAAATTGTTAGCAGCGGCCTTCCAGCTAACGGGCTTCCCAAATAAGTCTCGTAGTCCTTCTTTGACCCTGCTCCTGATCTCAGTTTCGCTCTTCTTTTCCTGCCCTCGTGCGCTACGCGAACACCACCGCTATGAACCACGACCAACTCGCCCGAGCCTCCACCCTAATCACCCTCGTGGTTGTCGAAACATACTGTCGCAGTACCTTTGGGGTGGAACATAACATTTGGTCCTATTTGTAGTTCGCACTCACGCGTTCGTAATCCGCCAGCCAGTCTTCAACGTCCGCTTCACCGGAACGGCAAAAAGTGCCGGGATCTTGCAGTTGCACGAGCACGACCATTGAAGTGACGGGCGCCACGTCTCCCGCCATTGCCCCGTGTCGCAGAAAATTCTCTGTTGGCGTGGCCCGCACGAAAAAAAAAAAAAAAATTCGTCCCGAACCGCGCAGGCCGTGGCGCATGGGCGTTACTGAAGTTATTGAATGTCTCAAAGCAAAATGCGTCAGAAAATTCACAAAGTACGACAGACACACAGCCTTTCGACATAATAGCGTCAAATTGTAATTTGATTATTCCAGAGTACTTAATTATATGGCGTTGAAACTCAAACACAAACCACTTTTCCAGCTGCCGTTTGACGCTTATCTTAGTGGCCGCGGTCGCTAGGTGTGGATACGAGGGGGACCCATTGAGTGGGTTGTTGTCTTGAACTGGATGAAGTGCGTTAGATACATGTAATGAGGAACGATATCGCGTTCCACTCTTGAAGGCGGGGCTAAGCGTCCTACAAGTTTTTGTTTTCAGTACTAAAATTACTATCACCTGCCTTACCATAGCATTGGTACATTAATGTTCTGAAGTATTCTTGGTGAGATGTTTTCCACATTACTATTTGGCAATGGCACCTTAAGGCTTATGATATGAAAAATTTGTGCCTCATTTTGTGCCTCATAACATTTATTTTATTCATCACTCTGCAAAACTACTGGACAAGAAAATACAGGGATAGAACATTTTATCTGGAGCCGTTGTTTTTTCGCGCCGTGACACATAGGAGAAACAAATTCGAGGACTACGAATTATGCTAAAAGGTTGGAATAGCGAGCACAGCCTCTGCCGCACGGAGCGCCGAGGTGTGTTCGTACGAGCACGTGTAACCTCGACGCTTCGTCGAACGGCCGCCGCAGCGACCTCATACTGGCACATTTATGCAACAGAGATGCGCTACCACAGTTATCGCAAAATCAAGAAGTCCGTTGAAAGCCTGAAACTGTTACTTCTCTACCTTAGCTCGAACATCGGCTCCAGCCTTGTAGCTAAAGTTTTTGTTCATTTTCAACGATAATTTTATTTTCAGATATTACTGGCCCGTGAGTGGCTGCACGAGACCGCTGCTGCGATAATTTCGCAATTCAGAAAATTTATACACGCCGTGCTTGAGCAGTTGGTGGGCAAGCGATACTTTTAATTGTAGCAAATTTTCAGCACTACTAATATAGAAAGGTTTGAAAGTGTCCTGTGTTGCTTATCATTTCAGTGTTTACTTTTCTAGCAGAAAGGCGCTGGGGCGCTCTACAAACTCAAATATTGATGCCAGAGCTGGTCTACTTGTGGTGGTATACTTTGAAGCAACTTTCTTCTTTGCTTCTTTCCCATTAAGAACAGAAGTTCCTTCGAACTGCCGCTACTGGAAGGCACGTGCCCAGACGAACAAACGTCCTTTCCGCCAAAAAATTATGTGACCCACAGTTTTGCACAGTGCCGGATTTTTAAAGACGACGTGCTCTGCATTGTTCAGTATGTTTCTGAAGAGGACGGCGAGAAACAAGAGAAAGTTTGTTGAGTGAGTGAACAAGTGCAGGAAGAATTTGGCCTCTCGGTGCACGTTAGTGACTGGACGCCGAAAAAGGCAGCAGGCTGTGGTGTGCTTCTTTTTACATGTGCTGGTTCCGTCGCGCGGCGTCAGTGATGAAACGGCACGAATGCCTGCTAGCTGGACAATAGCAGAACTTGCGATTCGTTACCCGACCGCCAGCCGCAGATGCTTTGCCGTGTGCACGTGCTGACAGAAGGTGCTCGTGAATCAGTGTGATGAATAGACTACGGGCATCTTCTCCCCAGCTCTTCATTGGTCTTTCTCTCTTAGGGTTCCTCAATTCATACCAGTATTTCCGACTGAATTCCTCGTGGTACTATTAGCTCTGCGAAAACAAGGTTTAATAACCCCATCAGGTGTCACAATAACATATTCATTACACTTATGTTCATCGCTCACTTCCAATGGTGATCCTCATGGTTTGCGTGCGTTCCATTCCATACATCCTGTTCAATTAAGATGCATCAGGATTTTCGGGATACCATATTTATGAATGAAATGTCAGATAGCATGGTGAGAGGTGAGAGCCGCCCTCAGTGGCGTAGTTCCCTGGTTACCTGCAGTGTCAGCATTAGTGCAGCTAGATTCCGTGATATGCATACTGCTTGACTTTTTATACCCAGCTATAAATATTTCCACAGCGTGTTGACACCTTTGGCGCCGAAATTCCTTAGAAACTCGTACAACAGCTAAGTTTCGTTCGATTACGGAGTCGAACACCTTCATTAAAATTTTATCGACACAGGGTTGGTCTGGCTTCCTCCCCGCTGTTTCCGTTCTGCTGTGCAGGTGCATTTCTTTCTTCTTTTGTCGCCGACTCACGAATGCAAGAAAAACATTTTAAAAACAGCATTTCTACAAATTTATGTCAATTTTACGAATCCCTAGTATCTTTCTCTTGGAACCTCCTCTCTTGGCCATTATCACATGGATGCATGCTGACCCGTTAAAGGTTGAAGGTATGATGGTTTGAAGAAGGTTCCTAGTTAATCTTTTTTTTTAGATCTTATATTCCTTTGATTCTTCAGCAGCTATTTCAGTTGTTTTCGTAAAATTACTAATCGGTTTCTAATTGAATACGGCTCATGGTCAATGCCCCAGGATATGGGGAAACAGACTGTGCGGACACCGTTAATAACAGAGGCGAGCGAATGGCCGAACGCTGCTCGCTTCACTTTAACGGGATGATGCGCTAGCGTGCGTATAGTTTTCGCAGGGACTGTATTTTGGCAGCGTTTGTTGTTTGGTCCCGCAGCTCTGTGGAGAACCAGCTCATCTGTAGAGGTCGCTATACTAGCTGGTTCTTCACACGTAAGCTGTTTTCAGCGGTGCGAGCACCAGCGTTTACTGCCATTATTCCCCCCGCAAGGAGGAATAAAGGAGAGGCCATGCTAACGCACGGTGGTAACGATACCGCGGTGTCATGGCAAGAGAGAAATGCTGGAGAAGAACAGCAACGCTAAGCGCATGGCTGGCGTCGGTGCAGCACCGGCCTTTCCCACTCGGCCCTAGGAAGGCATTGTGCAAAACAAGAGGTGAGGTGTGCAGACAGGACACAAGAGTAGAGAAGTGGACAACACGAACGCCGACTCTCAACTGAAGGGAGCACTGAGGCGAAAAAAGAACGAAGACACAAAACTCATCTGCGCAAGCTCAGGAATGCCACGTGTCAGTCGGGTACATGTGCCGGTCTACGTGAGAGATAACTGTTAAGGCACTTAATCGCTTCCTTATGTAATGTAATCGAAGGCTGACCTACGCATGCACATCCACCATTATAGATATTCCATGCCTCCACCATAAGCCGGGTATCTTCATTCTTATGCCTGTATAATATCGCGCATTCATCTAACTCTGGCGTGCAGTTACAATCTTGGCAATTTAGGGAAAGATTAGAAGGCGATCCACCGGTCAATGACATTTCATGTTCCATTAGCCTCTGATTGAGACATCATCCCGTTTGCCCTACGTAGAACTGGCGGCAGCTAAGGGGAATTATATAAACCACACCCATACGACAGTCAGTAAAATTTTTTTCTTATTGTGCTTCACTGGACAAATATTTGTTTGTTTCTTGCCTTTTACCTACTCCTTTTTGCTCTGTACGGCAGCGCATATCTTGCCTAGCTTATTGGGAGCAGTGAAAGCAACATTAACATCATATCTACGAGCAACTTTTTAAAGCCTGTGCGACACTGAATGAATGTACGGAATAGCCACTACTCTTTTTTGTTGTTGCTATTACTGCTTTCTGTAATCACGTCCGTCCCCCTCGAAACCGACTTCTTTAGGCGCGCAGCCACAGTGGCCACTCCTACACTAGGATAACCTGCTTCTAATAGCCGCCGGACCTGCGCACTAAAACTGGCGCTCATTTTGTGCATGCAGGATCTGGTGAGAGAAGACTTAAAGCACGACATGGCAATTCCGTTTTTCCTACTTTGGAATGCTTGGATTGAAAGTTTAGCAAGATCTTGGGGAATACTGCCAACAAACGTGATTTAGTTCAAAGACCAAGGAAATGTCAGAAACTCAATTACGCATCGCTGAGCAAATTCGTTGGTAAACTTTATTCCTCCTCCATAAAGCTTAAATTGCTCACTTACTGAGGTAGCAGCGGAATCGAATTCTTCCCTATTGCAGAAAATCAGGTATTTATCAACGTAACGAGATATCTTGATAACGCTATCACCTAAGGCTTTCTCTGAGCAGCTGTCAACCTTACTCAGGTAAATATTGCTAAGAACAGGGGCAACCTTTGAGCCAATGCAAATGCCTGATTTCTGCAGAAAAACGCCATCTCTCCACCCAATCAGCGTAGACTTTAAGTAGATTGAAAGAATTTCTAGATTCTAAATTCATTCAGAGTCGCACAGGTTTAAAAATGTTGCAAGTAGATATTATGTTAATGTTGCTTTCACTGCTCCCAATAAGTTAGGTAACATATGCGCGGCCTTAGAGAAGAAAAAGCAGCAGGTAAAAGGCAAGAAAAGAACAAATATTTGTCCAGTGAAGCACAATAAGAACAGTTTTACTGACTGTCGTATGGGTGTGGTTTATAAAATTCCCCTAAGCTGTCGCCAGTTCTACGTACGGCAAACGGGATGATGTATCAATCAGAGGCTAATGGAACATAAAAGGTCATTAACCGGTGGATCGCCTTCTAATCTTTTCCTACATTGCCAAGATTGTAGTTGCACGCCAGAGTTAGATGAACGCGCGATATTGTACAGGCATAAGAATGAAGATACGAGTCTTATGGTAGAGGCGTGGCATATCTATAATGGGGGAAGTACACGCGTCAGGAAGAGATTAAGTGCCTTAACAGTTATCTCTCACGTAGATCGGCACATGTACCCGACTGACACGTGGTGATACCATTCCTGAGCTTGCGCAGGTGAGTTTTGTGTCATCTTTCTTTTTTCGCCTCAGTGCTCCTTTCAGTTGATAGTTGGCGTTCGTGTTGTCCACTTCTCTACTCTTGTGTCCTGTCTGCACGCCTCATCTCTTTTTTGCATAATGAATCCTTACCAACTAGCTCAGCTTTCTGTCGTCCTAGGAAGGCACTCGCCGGCGGATTGCTGCAGGAGGCAGTGTTCATTACGAGACAATTCGCAGGACGCCTTCCGAGTCCTCTTTTTATGTTGAGCAGCTTGGGTGGGGGGCTGCACCGGATTGTCGGATCTAGAAATGGTAGGGTTAATATTTTGGACTGATCATCACCGAATAATTGGAATAACAACGGTCCGAGTATATCTGTCTGCTACTCTACTGAGAAATAAATGATAATCTAGAAAATAAATAAATGAGCATATAAAAATCTCTTACTGGCTATAAATTTATTTCACTGTACGGCTGCTCACAAATTTGGTCGTATTAACAGTCGTAGTTTCGATGTCTAATTCAGACCAGCTATCTCTTACGGGCTTTGTGGGTTGGCAGGGCAAAATTACTGGCCTGTTTCTTTTGCGCCCCATTCGGAGACAACACGCAATTGGACAGAATGCCATTTTTCTTTCTCCCCATAACATCGTCGCTGCAGAACCGGGAACTGAAAGCGCTCATGTGCCTTGCAGTAACGCACGTGACATGAATGAGAGCTCCCACTGCGCGAGCAGTAAGTGCCAGAGGCGCGGAAATCTCAGTGGCCTGCCATAAAAAGGGAATTAGCCGTTTCGATGGCGCCGCCTGCTTCATCACTTTTTTATTCGAGCTGGGGATCTTCCCGGCTCTCGCCAGTATTGTCGTCCGCGAACTCTTCTGGGGTGAAAATATTGTCCGCTTCCGCCTCGCTGCCGAGGAGCCAGATGAGGCTAGTTGAGTGCGCTGAACGCCTACGGCCTCCGCGGCGCCGCTAAAGAGATTTGCACTGACGATTGCACGGAAGATTAGGATTCTCTTTCAACAAACGATTTTGTAGTTGTTCCCCCTGGAGTGGCTGTCAGCGTCGCATATTCCTCAAGCTGGGCAGAATTTTCTCAGTAATGAAACACCGGAAAACCTAGCGCGACACAAAAGCACATCGCAAATTACACGTAATCCTATTGGCACAAGTAAATGGTGCACAAAGCTGACATGCTTCTACAACAAAGTACATAAAACCACCTTTGCCGAGAGACTTATGCGTTCTTCCCGCCATGCACCTAGGGTGAGGGAGTAGGTAGCTCGTCTTGGTTTTAGATATGTTAGTTTCATGAGTATGAATTTCGAATGCTTGTTAGTAAGAGAATAAAGAAAAAAAAAACGGGTATGCGGACGGATCCCACGCACTGTGGGAATTAATCTAAACGAAGCTTTCTGTGCTGCTTGCTTTGATTGACGATAATTAGCGGCGATGTTCAGAGCGAATGTTTCATTTCTTCATCATTTAGTCCAATACGAAAAACTGTAAGTTGATGCTAAACGTTACCTTGCGTGAACGTCTGCTTTTTGTCTGCATAGTACACAGAACACACAGAGAGGCGTGTTTGTTTGAGGTGTTGCTATACGCCATTGTTTATAACCTCTGACAGGGTTGAGCATTGCTATTGCCTCAAATGCTACATCGCGTCGTGGCAGAAGTGCTTACCTTAAATTTAGTTATGGGGCTATAGGTACGAAAACACAAGTAGGTTTTGAGGCACGCCGTATTGGCGGACTCCGGATTAATTTTGACACACCGGTGTGCTTTAACGTGCTCCAAATCTAAGTCCACGAGCGTTCTTGTACTGCGCTTCCGTCGCGATGCGGCTGCCACGATCGGGATGGAAGCCGCGACCTCGAGCAATGCCATAGTCGCAAAGCAGCCGCGGCGGGCACCGAAGTGGTGATTTGACGGGCTACCGCTTCCGTAGTGTTGCCTAGACCTTACCGTGCTCAAATGCGGCTTTGGGTCTCCACGCCCTGCGCATGTTTTCTGCTTGACAAATTTACACGGTGCTTACTTTTCCTAAATAGTCGAAACGTGCCATACCGAACCTTCAGTTTGCCCGCAACCGTTGTCACGTGTTTCCTTGCCTTCTCACGTCATCTTTTCTTTCGACGCCCACTGTACGCGAACTGCGAGCAAAGAGTGGCGAGTTCACTCGTGTCGCCACTGCGTCCCACTCTCCGCCCTTTCTCTCTCCTCCTCTCTACCATTCTATCTATCTATCTCGCCTCTGCACGTTGGTTGAAAGGTAAGCGCTGCTCCGATTTATGCAATGCATTTGTGGGGGTCGGGACATCGCGGATGAAACAGCTATTAAGAGGCTAATGTGGTGGCGCCCAGGGAACGCGAGAGGCCATTGTGCACATGCGACGTGAAGGAAATGTCCAAGCAAGGTTCTCGCGTCACCTGTCCTCTCTGCCACGCTCCTTCCATGAGTATACACACCCTGAACCTCCCCTGTCGCGGCGTGCAATACAGCGACAGCAGCAGTAGAAACGCTGAAGAAAGAAGCAAAGAAAGCTACGCTTAAAAAGTGTCAGCGAATAAGGAAAATCTGCGTGTGCAAGAAGTAGTCACTGTTGGCTTTGATTCTACTAATGCGTTAGCATTTTTTGACGAGTACCCCTGCTCCCTCACGCGAAAATGCATGCGAAAAGTTTAATGGTTTGTATCTGCACAAAAATGCGTAATTTTCTTTAACAATCGATTATAATAGTGCAAATGAAGATGATATGTAGCCTTATAAGTCATAAGGAACAATTTAAACGAAAACATAAAATTTATCAGAAAATACCCATAGGAATAAGTAAGCTCCACAGAAGAATAAAGGGGAAGCTCAAATTGGGGTGGGCCAACCTAAAATTTGGAGATAGGCCAACCTAAATTTGGCGATGGGCCAACTTGATGTCTGAGGGTGAGGCAACTGATATTTAGAGGTGGGCCCACTGAAATTCGGGGGTGGGCCGACTTGGAATTTGGGGTGGGCGTACTGATATTCGCGGGTGGCCAACCTAAGTTTGCGGGTGGGCCAATTTAAATTTGAAGATGAGTCAAGTTAAATTTAGGGATGGGCAAGCTTATATTTAGGGTTAGATCAACTTGAAAATTCGGGCTTGGTGAACTGAAGTTTGTGGGATGCCCAACCTAAATTTCGGTGTGGGCACACTTAAATCTTGGATGGTCCAACTTGAAAATGAGTACGGGTCAACTTAAATTTGGGAGCATGCTTACGCACACTAAAACAACCTCAGTGCAGTTTTTTTAATATTCCATACAAGAAGAATTAGTTACGATATTTGCTCTGAGACTAACTCAGACTTCTTTAAAACATTTGCACTACTCAGTTTCAATTGTTCGTCATTCGAAACCTATAAAAAGACTCTTTTGGACAAATAACTTCAGAATGAACTATCCTAGCTCGGAATATTAGGCCTAAAGAATGCTGCGTGATAAGTCTTTCTTTCTCAAGGCACGGTTTCCGATCATGCCAATATTATATGCAATTATATTTCAATAAATGATCCCGCAGCGTTCTTCAAGTCAGGAATATGAAATGTTTAAAAAAAAAGCTCTGCTAAACCTTAATGTTTAGTCTGTTGTTTGTTTTAGAGGTTTTGAGTCAGTGCTGTGTCACTTACGGCGTGCTACCTGAACCTATGCCATTACTCCATAAGGATGACATCTACGAACGCCCGTGTTCATATAAAACTCCACGTCATCTCTTATTCAGTGTGAATTGCGCGCTTTCTTAGTATCTTTAACAATGCTTCCAAACAGGTAATACATATGTACACATTACATGAAAATATTTTGTTTCTGTAAAGTTCTGCTCGCCAGTGCCCGCTTGAACAAGCATCGAACATGCTTCGTAGACGCTACGTCATACGCTCAAGAAGAAGCCTTCTGCTGTGTGGTCATCGACTGTGATTCCAAAGTCCTCAGCTGCGCTACCATCCGCACTTCTAGTTCCAGCGTTGCAGAGCAGGTTGCTATTACTCTTGCATTGACGAACAGTGTACACGACACGGTATATTCAGATTCCAAGGCCACTGTCAGGGCCTTTCAGATGGGAATGCTGATTCCCCAGGCCCTACGTATGACCCAAAATGCTAAAGCCATCAAATATCACTCATTAGCCTGGTTCCCTGCGCACTTTGGAACCATTGCGGGTGCCTCGCTCAACCCCAACGAGGAGACGAACTCGGCTGCACGAGATTTGACTGACGGGCGCCCGGTAACGCATCCTCTCCTGGGCGACCCGAGCCTCTCTGCTCGTACAACGAGATCTGCAAACATAATTATCTATCAAGAAGACTCCTGCCTTTGCTGCACTCCTCGCGGTACTGGGCCCAGGCAGTCACTTCCAGACTTCTGCAAACAAGCACTTACGCAAACTCTGCGGCGCTGCTCATAATATACCCCGAGCGGTTCCCAAGCCCGGACTGCCCTCTGTGGGGTGGTTATGTGACGTCGAGCATCTCCTGAGGGGCTGCACCTCTGCCGGTCCCCCTTTCACGCAAGAGGAAATGATAAAGCTCATTAGGGCCCAGGACCAGACCTCTCAAATCCTGGCAGTCCAGAGGGCTCGCGAGAGGGCCTTCAGGTTTCACCTGATGGTCCTTGAGTGGGCTTAGCCAGGTGACGTTGAGTTTATTTGCGTCTACTGTGGACCAAATAAAGTTGTTTCACTCACTCACTCACTCACTCTTCATGCTACGTTTCGATTATCTGTAATTTGCTTGTTGCCAGGCGCTGCCATTCAAGCCGTCTGTTTCTTTAGCAGGCATCAGTCTTGTAACTGGTTGATATTGTTATCAATAATATAAACAATTATTAGTCAGGTTGCGGTGGCGGCCACGGTAACAAAGTAAAACACGGTAAACAAAGTAAACACGGTAAGTAAAGCGAGAACTGTACAACACACATTTATTAATTCGCATAATGCGTGAAATCAACTTCAAGGATGCTGTCTGCAAAGCAAGCGCTTCTGCCACCAATGCAGTGGTGCTTGTTGTTACAATTCATATGAAAATAACTCTGAAATGAAGAGCGCCTTTGGTTCAGCAACAAAACTACGAATAGCAGAAATAAGAGCATCGTGGAATACAATGACCTCCAGAATTAACTACGCAGTTGATGCGTCGAAGTTGACGGCCCCGACCTCCTGCGTTCTTACGTAGGGCGTATACAGCACGACGTTGTTGGGAATTTTCCATACTCAAGCTTCAAGGGAACTATGAGTTTTACTTCGCCAACCAGTCGATGTTCACTTGCGGAAGCATAAAGTGGTAACAGTTACTTGGCAGTGCACAAGACCACCCTTGCTCCCATGAACATTCCTTCGGCTGATAGCGGCTCGAGGGTGAATTGCATGGCAGTTCTGCAGCCGCTCACGTGGGACGACTCTGGGCAGAGGCTGTTCTATACCTTTATTTTTGTCTTCATGTGCGAAGGAGTTCATGCAGCCATACTAAACTGCAGCACTTCATAGCCAATTCCTCTTAGCTCTTTTCGGTGACACATGTTGGAAATCTCACATGCGAGCATCTCCGGCCTGTTCTTTTACCACAGGCTTCTAAAGTGGCAACACATAATGAGTTCAGTTTAGTTCAGTTTTATTTCGCTAATGACCCCTTGGTCAGGAAATTACATAAGTGCGGGTACAGTTGACAGCATACGTGACAGAAACACAGGTTTTAGAAAAGCGAACGGTGAAAGCAACATTTCAAAAATGCATAAAAACAGAATGAACACCGAAAAGCAAAACTAATGCAAGTGACACGAGAAAGAAGAGAATATTTTTTGGCCAGTAAAGTATTTTCCAAGAAGGACATCGGGCAAGGGATTGCAACGACGTCGCGAACAATTTTCTGCCTAATTCGGCGAATATGCTGCTGGAAATGCTACGATTCGACATTTCAAAGCTGCCAATATAGACTTCGCTTCAACACAATAATTTTCTCTGTAGGACAAGACCCTGCGCAACTTGTGGCAGGGGAGGTTTCTGATTTCACATCGCCACTGTGGAGGGCGCGTCTCCTCTACTTATTACTTTGCTTGTGCTGCGAATTACAGCTGTGCACGCTAGCGCATAACGCGTATTTGCAAACATAACTGTTTAACATCTTCCTCAGGCTTTTCGGTCACAATGTAAGTCACTAAATTGTTGCGCCGACTTCTGTTTCCCAAATCGTCTTTTTTCTTTGTGATAGCCTGAAGATGTCTGTTCGTGATTTCTGCATAGTCTCTCACGTTCATCTAGTCTTTCTTCACATTTCTTCAGTCGGCCCAATTCATTTCGATTATTCCTATTCACCGATGTTCCGACGTGCTTTAGGTTTGTGACATTTTACTTCAAAGTTTGTTGGTTTTTGCTTGTTCTTTTAAAATCTTCTTCAATAGTTCGTTGCAAGGAATGCTGCCAGAATCTGAGTCCCAGTTGGTCCTGGATTAACTTTGACGTCACTGCACGGCAGCAGAAAGAGCCTAATGGCACCATAGCAATCAAGAAGCATGCTTAGGAGAAATCTTGAACTTGGTAGCATCATGAGAGCATCATGAGCACC
Organism: Dermacentor andersoni; assembly: GCF_023375885.2. Taxonomy (NCBI): domain Eukaryota; kingdom Metazoa; phylum Arthropoda; class Arachnida; order Ixodida; family Ixodidae; genus Dermacentor; species Dermacentor andersoni. The sequence continues at coordinate 219,768,361 of NC_092817.1, forward strand.
ATGGGTTTCACCTAGCCTTTTCAAAATGATTACAAAAAAAGATCGCCTGTACCACAGTTTTTTGGTAACCAGAAATCCTAATGATTACGTTGTGTTTAAGCACTTTAGGAAAAAATTAAATTATGACTTGCGCAAAGCCAAGCGCAACTATTACTCGGTAATTTTCGCTGGAAGCAAGAATAATTCAAAGCTAATTTGGCGTACAATAAATGAGGCAATTAACGATAGAAATGTATCGAATGACATTGGCGAATTGATTATCGATGGGTCACCAAAATCAGGCATACTATTAGCCGATTGCTTTAACAATTTCTTCACCGAGCAAGCAACAGCAAGATATCACGCAGATGCGTGTTCTATAATTTCAAATAAAACAACCAGCTCAATATTTCTTAGCCCAACAGATCCATCAGAAGTATTTACCGTTCACATGTCCTTAAGAAATAATTCCAGCTCTGATGTAGAAGGCCTCACAATTAAACCAGTAAAGTTTGTTACTGACTTTCTTGCACTACCTCTGTGTCATATTATTAACCTTTCACTAGAATCATGTGTTTTCCCTGCAGGAATGAAACTGGCCAAGGTTATAGTCATTTTCAAGTCAGGCTCGAAAAACGTCATGAGTAATTATCGCCCCATCTCTATTCTACCTCTTTTTTCGAATGTGCTAGAAAAAATTCTGCTCAAACGTTTGCAGAACTTCTTTGATTCTAATCAGTTAATATTGCTACGGCACAATATGCGCGATCGCGAAAGGCCAGCAGTGTGAAGACGACGACGACGATTAGAAGCTAGCGCGGGCTGTTGCCTCTTGGCCAAGCGCAGCGTATTTTCCTTGTAAATATATTTGTACATAGCTTTTCGTCTGCGTCTTCCTACGTAACATATCTGGTGGAGGTGGACGTTCCCTGTACCTCGTCACGGAGCTTCGCAGTGGACGGTACGTCGAGCCTTCCTTCATGGCTCCCGGCGACGACAACCCGACTCCGCCGGCTCCGACACCTGCTGCCACTTCGACGACCTACATCACTCTCCCCGCTCCCCGTGATCCTGGCGTATTCTCGGGCCAAGATGGGGAAGACGTCGATGACTGGATCAGCCTGTATGAACACGTCAGCCGCAATAACCGGTGGGACCCTACTATTATGCTCGCCAACGTAGTCTTTTACCTCGGTGGCACACCTCGAGTTTGGTATCGCACGCACGAAGATGAGCTCACCAGTTGGGATTCACTTAAGACACAGCTTCGAGACTTGTTCGGCAACCCCTACGGTCAACAACTTGCCGCGCAGAAGGCGCTTTCCGGCCGTGTGCAGACGTCAACAGAGCCCTATGTCACGTACATTCAGGACGCCTTGGCTCTGTGCCGCAAAGTTGACACCCACATGACTGAGTCAGACAAGGTTTCCCACATCCTCAAAGGCATTGCCGATGACGCCTTCAACTTGCTCGTTTGCAACAACGTAGCGACGGTGGATGCTGTTATAAGAGAGTGCCGCCGCCTGGAACTCGCCAAAAGCCGACGTATTGACCAGCAGTTTGCCCGTCTGCCCAACACCCCAGCGACATCTTCCTGTGCCGACGCTCCTCGTCCCAACAACACTGCCGATGTTACCAGGATCGTCCGGCGTGAGATCGAGGCCGCCTATCCGGCTGCCTTCGACTCCAGTCCCACCAACACATCTGCAGTCACGGTCTCACTGATCCAGGCAGTTGTCCGCCAGGAGTTTGAAAACATGGGTCTTCACACCATCTGCTCGGCCCATCGCCCTAATACCCGCCCGGCTTCTTCGATTTCGCCCCGTCCCGCATCTTCTTACCCACCACGTTTCCGCAACCCATCTGAATGGCGCACTGCTGACGACAAGCCTATTTGTTTCCACTGCCATCGAATCGGGCACATTTCTCGGCACTGTCGTAGTCGCTGGAGTTCCCCGAGCCGGCCTACTTATACTGCCTACTCTCGCCCCTCAGGTGGCCCTTCTCGTCCCTATGCCGCACGCTCCGATAATGCCGCCACTGATTCTCCTGCAACGAACCGCCCCTATTCTCGTTCGCCTTCGCCCCAACGACGACAATCTCGCTCTCCCCAGCCCCGTCGCGCCTATTCGCCGACTCCCTTCGGACGCCGCTCCCAGCCGGAAAACTAGACGATGCAGCGCCTCGAGGTGACGCTGCATTGCTCCCTACGCCGCCAAATCCTCTACTGACTTTGCCCACTCATCTGAACCTTCTTGACGTGCAAGTCGACGGTGTTTCTGTGTCTGCTCTCATAGACACTGGGGCGCATTTGTCCGTAATGAGCGCTGACCTTCGTAACCGGCTCAAGAAAATTATCACGCCCGCCACGACGCCTGTTGTCCGTGTCGCCGATGGCGGAACAGCCCCCGTAATTGGTATGTGTACCGCCCGCGTCTCCTTCGCCGATCGCTCAACAATCGTGCTATTCACAGTCATCGCCCACTGTCCTCACGACATCATCCTCGGCTTAGACTTCCTTTCCGCACATTCTGCTCTCATCGATTGTTCCGCCAGTACTCTCCGCCTTGACCTGCCTGTTCTGGATCCTGCTGAACCACACCCCAGTCGCCTCAGTTCCGCCGACTTCGTTCGCTTGCCACCTTCGGCACTGACCTACGTTGACCTAGTGTCATCCCCACCAGTCCCCGACGGTCACTACATCGCGGCTCCTATACAAGACGTCCTCCTTACACATGGGATCACAGTACCCTATACAGTTTTATCTATTACGGCGAATTGCGTCTGCCTGCCAGTGGTCAACTTTGGCTTGACGACACAAGTGCTGCCACGCGGGATGTCTTTGGCCCAGCTTTGTTCATTCGAGGATCACTCAGTAGCATCCATTGCAGTAGACGACACTTCATCCGATACTCCTCTACCATCGCAGTCGGCAAATTGTACCATCGCTGACTTACGGAAAATGATTGCCCCCGACTTGCCCTCCGACCACGCTCGTGAACTCTACCGCGTTCTGTTTTCCTACCACGATATTTTTGACTTTAACGATCGTCCTTTAGCCCAAACTACAGCTGTCAAACATCGCATTAATACCGGCGATGCCCCTCCTATTCATCGCCGCCCGTATCGAGTGTCACCAGCTGAGCGTCAAGTTATTCACGCAGAAGTTCGCAAAATGCTTGCCAAGAACATTATTGAACCATCATATAGTCCATGGGCGTCACCTGTAGTACTGGTCAAAAAGAAGGATGGCTCATGGCGCTTTTGCGTGGATTATCGGCACCTTAACAGGGTTACCAAAAAGGACGTGTATCCCCTACCTCGGATTGATGACGCCCTTGACTGCCTCCACGGTGCTCGCTATTTCTCTTCTATTGACCTTCGCTCCGGCTACTGGCAGATTGCCGTGGACGATCTCGACCGCGAGAAGACTGCTTTTGTCACACCCGACGGTCTTTATCAATTCAAAGTGATGCCGTTCGGTCTATGTAACGCCCCTGCCACTTTTGAACGCATGATGGACTCCCTTCTTCACGGTTTCAAGTGGTCCACGTGCCTGTGCTACTTGGACGACGTTATCGTATTCTCCCCAACGTTCGCTACGCACCTCGAGCGCCTCTCAGCAGTCCTGGACGTTTTTCGGCGAGCCGGTCTGCAACTCAACGCATCGAAGTGCCAATTCGGCCGTCGCCAGATTACCGTCCTTGGACATCTCGTTGACGCGAACGGAGTGCAACCGGACCCAGGCAAGATCCATGCTGTTACGCACTTCCCTGTTCCGAAGTGTGTCAAGGATGTGCGCAGCTTCATCGGCCTTTGTTCGTACTTCCGCCGTTTCGTGAGAAATTTCGCCGCCATAGCACGACCACTAACCGACCTTTTGAAAAAAGACGCTCCTTTCCAGTGGGGCGATAACGAGGCCTCTGCATTCTCTCATCTAATCGACATTCTCACAACGCCTCCCGTTTTGGCCCATTTCGATCCTTCTGCGCCTACCGAAGTCCGTACTGATGCCAGCGGTCACGGAATTGGAGCAGTACTGGCACAACGCCAGCGTGGCCACGACCGTGTTATCGCTTACGCCAGCAGGCTCCTCTCACCCGCGGAGCGCAACTATTCCATCACTGAGCGTGAGTGTCTGGCCCTAGTTTGGGCGGTTGCGAAATTCCGCCCATACTTGTATGGCCGATCCTTTTCCGTTGTCACAGACCATCACGCGCTTTGCTGGTTATGCTCACTGAAAGATCCTACAGGAAGACTTGGTCGCTGGGCCTTACGCCTCCAAGAATATTCGTATACTGTCACCTATAAATCTGGCCGACTACACAAGGACGCTGACTGCCTGTCTCGCTACCCGGTCGACGAGCCTGACGACGCCGACAGTAGTAGCGCCAACGGCATTTTCTCTGTCTCTGCCTTCGGTAACATCGCCGATGAGCAGTACCGAGACCTATCGCTGCGAGCACTTATCGAGCGTCTGCGCTCTACACCTACCGACGCATCCGTTCGCCGATATGTCCTCCAGGGTGGCATTCTGTATCGAAGGAACTTCCTCCCTGACGGCTCTGACCTTCTTCTTGTCGTGCCAAAACAGCTACGACAGACTGTGCTCTTTGAGATGCATGACGCACCCACTTCAGGACATCTTGGGGTAACCCGCACGTACGACCGCGTCCGCCGCCGCTTCTATTGGCCTGGTCTCGCTCGCTCCGTTCGACGCTATGTTGCTGCCTGTGATCCCTGCCAGCGTCGGAAGACACCTCAGGTGCTACCTGCCGGTCATCTCCAGCCGATCACCGTCCCTGTGGAACCGTTCTTTCGTGTTGGATTAGACCTGCTCGGTCCCTTTCCCACGTCATCTTCTGGGAACAAATGGGTAGCCGTCGCGACTGATTACGCCACCCGATACGCTATCACTCGGGCTCTCCCTACCAGCTGCGCCACTGACGTCGCGGACTTTCTCTTGCGTGACATTATCTTGCTTTATGGCGCCCCGCGACAGCTGCTTACTGACCGTGGTCGAAACTTCCTCTCGAAAGTTATCGCTGACATTGTGCGTTCCTGCTCCATTCAACACAAACTGACTACTTCATACCATCCTCAAACCAATGGCCTGACAGAGCGGTTAAACCGTACTCTTACCGATATGCTGGCCAAGTACGTTTCCAAGGACCACCACGACTGGGACATTGCCCTTCCTTACGTAACATTTGCGTACAATTCTTCCCGGCACGACACCGCCGGATTTTCTCCCTTTTATCTACTGTACGGTCGCGAACCTACCTTGCCCCTAGACACGGCACTTCCTCCTGCTGCGGTCTCAACAAGCGAGTATGCGCGCGACGCCATCGCCCTCGCCGACCATGCACGCCAGCTTGCCCGTGCTCGACTGACGGCCTCACAGACCACTCAGCAGTGTCAGTACAACGCCCGCCATCGTGACGTACAGTTTTCACCTGGTGCGCTCGTGCTCCTGTGGTCGCCCTCTCGTCACGTCGGACTTTCAGAGAAGCTCCTTTCGCGATACACAGGGCCCTACCGCGTGCTGCGCCAGGTGACGCCTGTGACTTACGAAATTGCTCCTGTGGCCTCAACCTCGTCCTCTCCTGTGGCATCTAGTGATGTCGTACACGTCAGTAGGCTCAAGGCCTACTACACTGCTTCCGAGTCCGATCTTTAGTCGCTCCGGGACGGCGCTTTTGCAGCCGGGGGTAGTGCTACGGCACAATATGCGCGATCGCGAAAGGCCAGCAGTGTGAAGACGACGACGACGATTAGAAGCTAGCGCGGGCTGTTGCCTCTTGGCCAAGCGCAGCGTATTTTCCTTGTAAATATATTTGTACATAGCTTTTCGTCTGCGTCTTCCTACGTAACAATATCACACTCTTAATTCGGCTTCCGTAAAGGTTTTTCTACAGAATTAGCTTTATTAGTGCAATAGGAAATTATTTTACAGAATATTGAAAACAAACTCTTAACACTAGGAATTTGTGGATTTCAGTAAGGCCTTCGATTGTCTAGACCATACTATTCTCTTAGATAAGTTAAACAAGTACGGCGTTAGGGGAAGGACACTTCAAATTTTTAGTTCTTATCTTAGAAACCGTGAAGAAATAGTGAACATAGACGGTTTTTGTTCATCGAAACGTTATCTGAAATGCGGCGTCCCTCAGGGAAGCATATTAGGACATTTTCTTTTCAATGTCTATATAAACGACGTGATAACAATTTTGAGAGAAGCTGATTTTGTAATTTATGCCGACGACGCTTCCCTATTTATCTCTGGTCTTTCGGCTACAGAAATAATTTCAAAAGCAAACAATGCCCTAAACAGCCTTTTAAATTGGTTTAAATTAAACAATCTCAAAATAAACACAACTAAGTCAAAAGCTGTTATTTTCCGCGCCATAAATCGTCACATAGGGACTAACTTAACGATTAACCTAGGCAATAATATTATTGAGGCTGTTAGCCACCATAAAACACTTGGTGTTGTATTTGATGAGCACCTTCGATGGACTGAGCACATTAATTACGTATCCCTAAGTTTATCTAAAGCTGTTGGAGCACCTTCCCGGTGTCGTGGCATTCTTCCAGTGCACATTAGAAAACATATATATGTTTCATTATTTCGATCACACATTGCATATTGTCATTTTGTTTGGGGCACGGCATCACCGACTAACTTGAATTGAATTCTGAGCCTGCAAAAGAAAGCGATCCGTGTCATTGCAGACGAAGAGTACTGCGCACACTCCAAACCGCCTTTTATTCGGTTAAAAATTCTGTCCATCAGTGTTATGCTACAGCACATTATTGTTTCTTTATTCACCACTAAAACCACGTTTCGTATTAACTTGCTTATCAGAATATCAGCGCTCAAGGAACGTGTACCAACAGCCAACACTCGACAACTAGAAAAGTGGTGTCTTCCCAAAACTCGAACGAATTACGGTCAACAAATGTTAAAGTATATAATACCTTACACCCTGAACAATAATACAACCTTAATTGATGGCCCCGCAATAAATAAACGTGCTTTAATTGAATACCTTTTAAACAGTATAGCTTAATTGGCAACAGATTTATATCATACAGTTTACATTCGGCGTTGTGCGTTCTTTTGTGTGGATTAGTGTGGAATGGTTTTGCAGGCATTGTCTAATTTCACTTTTCTTTTTCTCGCTCTCCGCTTTTGACAGTTCATTCTTCATAAAATATTTAACATTATACATGTGTGCACTTGAATGGTGTGTGTATATATGCCATGTACGCGCGTATATGCAAATGTATATGTAGGTGTACATATATGTATATATAGGGGCGTATGCGCGCCACTTCTACGGGTGTTTGCTTGTGTACGTGCGAGTATAACATGTCAGTGTACAATATTGCTTTGTTATTGGTTTATGTATATGTAGATATTATTTTTTCTCGTTCTTCACAGCTTGGTGCGAACAGTTTCTTACTTTCTTTTTTATTATTAGTTTTTCGTTTGTCGAGTTGCTGTTTTTTTTCTCTCTCTCTTCTAGTATGGGTGTACGACATACACTGCTGCTTTGCCGCTGTTGCCACTGCCTGTAGGGCCTCAGGCCTCGTCAAGCTGCTCAATGAGCAGCTTTTTGTCTGGGGTCTATTTTTCCTTGAAGAAAATAAAACTGATTCTGATTCTGACATAATCGTCTCCAACTGAGCAAACAGAGCTTTTGCCACCATACTGTACGACAAAAACAACGAAATTGAACATGTGTCTCTAGTCGGTGCCACCAAGTCCACAGGAGTATCCGGCTGGCGGTATGTTGGTTATATTCCTGCGCAGGCGTGGTTCGGTCGATGTCACAGCGGCAACTCCGTGATAGCACTTCTCCTGGTTTGCCTCGATGTAGCGCTGATTACACGCATTTCCTTGGAAAAGGAGCTGCCTTGCCACCACTGCCGATAAACTGCCTTCCAACGGGGCATGTGCGTCCGGGATGGTGCTGCGGCCAGTCGGTCATACAGCAACCTGTATGGCAAAAAGAGGAAATTGAACATGTGTCTCTGGCCGGTGCAGCCACGCGTATTGAAGTATCCGGCTGGCGGGATATTGGTTATATCCCTGCATAGGCGTGCTTCCGCCGACGTCACAGCGGCATCTCCATGAAAACAATTCCCCAGGCTTGTCTCGATGTGGTGCTGATGTGGTGCACTGCCGATAAACTGCCTTCCAACAGGGCATGAGCATCCGTGCTGGTGACGCGACCAGTTGAGCATAGAGCAACCTGTACGACAAAACGACGAAACGGAACATGTTTCTCTGGTCGGTGCCACCAGGTCCACTGAAGCATCCGGCTGGAGGTATGTTGGCTATATTCTTGCGCAGGCGCGGTTCCATCAACGTCGCAGCGGCATCTCCGTTATGGCACTTCTCCAGGCTTGCCTCGGTTTCGCGCTGATTACACACATTTCCGTGGAAATGCAGCTACCTTGCCACCACTGCCGAAAAACTGCCTTCCAACGGGGCATGTCTTTACGGGCTGGTGGCGCCTCCAGTCGGTCATAGAACAACCTGTATGGCAAAACAAGGAAATTGAACATGTGCCTCTGGTCGGTGCCACCAAATCTACCGAAGTATCCGGCTGGCGGAATATTGGTTATATGCCTGCATAGGTGTGGTTCCGTCGACGTCACAGCGCCATCTCCGTGATAGCGATTCCCCAGGCTTGCATCGATGTGGTGCTCTTTACACGCATTTCCTTGGAAAAGCAGCTGGCTTTCCTCCACTGGGATAAACTTCCTTACAACGGCGCTTGTACGTCCGGGCTGGTGATGCGGCCAGTCGGTCATAGAACAACCTGTGTGGCAAAACGAGGAAATTGAACATGTGTCAATAGTTGGTGACACCAAGTCTACTGAAGCATCCGTCTGGCGGGATATTGCTTATATCTATGCGTAGGCGTGGTTCCGTCGACGTCACAGCGGCATCTCCGTGATAGCGATTCCCCAGGCTTGCATCGATGTGGTGCTAATTGCACGCATTTCTTTGAAAATAAAGCTGCCTTGCCGCCACGGCCGACCGATAGACTGCATTACAACGGGACAAGTACGTCCGGGCTGGTGATGCGGCCAGTCGGTCAAACACCAACCTGTAGGGCAAATACGACGAAATTGAGCATGTTCCTCTGGTCGGTGCCGCCAAGTCTACTGAAGTATGCGGCTGGCGGAATATTGGCTATGTCCCTGCATAGGCGTGGTTCGGTCAACATCATAGTGGCATCTCCGTGACAGCGGCTCACGAGGCTTGCCTCCATGTGGTGCTAATTACACGCATTTCCTTGGAAAAGCAGCTGGCTTTGCTCCACTGGAATAAACTTCCTTACAACGGCGCTTGTACGTCCGGGCTGGTGATGCGGCCAGTCGGTCATACAGCAACCTGTACGGCAAAACGAGGAAATTGAACATGTGTCTCTGGTCGGTGCCACCAAGTCTGCTGAAGCATCCGGCTGGCGTGATATTGGTTATATCCCTGCGTAAGCGTGATTCCGTCGACGTCAGAGCGACATCATGATTTCGGTTCTCCAGGCTTGCTTCAATATGGCGCTGATTACTCTAATTTCTCTGGAAAAGCAGCTGCATTGCCGCCACTGCCGATAGAGTGCCTTCCAAAGGGGCACATGCGTCTGGGCTGGTGAGGCGGCCAGTGGGTCTTAGAGCAACCTGTAGGGCAAAAACGGCGAAATTGAACATGTGTCTCTGGTCAGTGCCACCAAGTCCATTGCCTTAGATGCCTCAACTCTATCTGAATAAATCGTCGCCTAGGTAACTTCACCTTAATTAGCACGAAAGCCTGTGACTTCGACTTCCGCAAATGTTCGTGGGTTCGCCTGCCACCAAAATTTGTGGGCTCGTGTGCCTTGATTAAGTTCGCCCTAAATAACACCAAAGGTCGTGTTTCAAGTGCCCTATTTAACTCAATCTCAAATAACTGCACCTTAACTTCGCTTTAATTAACACCAAATTGCGTGGATTCGAGGGCCTCAGTTAAGTCTATCTGAATTAACTATTAATAACCTTCACCTTAATTAGCACCAACTGTCCTGGCTTCCATTCCCACCAAAGGTGATGGGTTCGATTTGCCTAATTAACTTTGCCTGTATAACACCAAAGGTAGTGGGTTCGAGTGCCTTAATTGAATATATCATACATAGCTGTTTCTTAAGTAACTTTGCCTTAATTGATACCAATGGTCCTGGGTTCGGCTTCCTCCGACGTTCGTGGGTTCACCTCCTACCAAAGGCCGTGGGTTCGAGTGCCTTAGTTAACTCTACTTAACTCAATCTGAAATCACTGCGGCTTAATTATCTTCGCTTAATTAGCACCTACGGTCGTGGGTTCGACTCCAACCGATGTTCGTGGGTTCAACTCCCACCGAAGGTCGTGGGTTGGAGTGCGTTAGTTAACTCTACTAGAATTAACTGTGCCCTAATTCATTTCGCTTTAGTTAACAGTAAATGTCTTGTGTTCCAACCCTCCCGAATGCCATGGATTCGAGTGCGTAATTGACTTTGCTTAAGTAAGACCAAAGGTCGTGGATTCGACTCCCATGAATGGTCGTGAATGCGAACCGCATGAATGGTCGTGGGCTGCACAATGTCCGTGGCCTAGAATTTTAGTGCCATAACACAGGACGGTAAATTTTTCGATAACTAAAAAACAGGACCCATGAGCCACTTAAGGCTTTTCCCTTCAAGTGCAATCGTGACCAATTGTTTAGAGCACCGGGCTGCTATATTGGACGGCAGAGGTTTGATTCCACTATCGGTCTCACATTAGTTTCCTTTTACGTATTACACATTTTAAGTATTAAAGCAAGCCGAAACTGGAACCTACCTTCAAAGCGCCAAGAATGAGTCAAAGGGTGCGTCGCAAAAAAAAAAAAAAATCTCAGCAGCCTTTCACTCTGTGAAAAAGGATGACAAGCTAAGCTGTACGTGTGGGCACCTTAATGGCGAACTGTCCCTCCGCCGCGGGTCGGTCCGGTATAGCGCTATTTTCGGCATTGGCCCAGGCGTGGGGAGTGCTTAACGCCTGCTTCACCTCCGCCGCGGGTCGGCCCGGCATTGCACTTTCTTCGTTATCCGCCCACGTATGGTGAGCGCTTAACGCCTGTTTCACCTCCGCCACGGGTCGGTCTGGCTTTGCACTATCTCCGGGATCAGCCCACGTATGGGAAGTTTTTTTGCTTACCACAACGACACGAAAATTTCCTTGTACAGCTTTGCTGTAAAAAAAAAAAAGTGTGCATACCATATGCAATAGATGTCATGCGAAGCATGAAGATACACATATGCCATATGAACGTTGTTAGTTTCTTTTATTGTTCTTGCTTATGAAATCTACTGCGTCACGCTTTCGCGCGTGTTTTGTTCTGCTGCATGGAGCTCCGCTGCCATTGATGATAAGAGTTACTGCTTATGCCAAACAATGGGACCATATACAGCAGATCTAATTGATGGTGATAATGTTCCGCTTCAAAGACAAGAGCCTTGACGTATGCTGACTGATGGAATAACAAATGCGGATGTCCATCCGGTCGAAAGTCTTGAGGTGTCACTATAAATTTGTATACCTCGACGGTGATAATCACGTAGGCGACAGAGAGTCTAAGTTCTCACCACACCTTTATTAAGCAACTAATAAATGTCATGCTGCGTTTTATTAACAGGTTTCTGCTTCAATCATACCCAAGAGCCAACCATATTTATGCAGGTATGGTCGTCATTTATTGCACGGTTGCGCAGAACATACCTACGCTCCCCTCTACTACTGGGTGGGTCAAATTTTCGTGCTATGTAATCCAGTTCGCTTTAGTTAATGTATTGCAGCTCCAGGAATGCTTGCAGGCGGTTGTCCTTGAGTCTGGATTATGAATGACCAGGATGTAACGATCACGACGACATCACGAACACGACCCATAGTGGCCCTTGCTGGTAGACAACCTGGGTCACTCATTCGGCGTAAACAGACAGACAGACAGACAGACAGACAGACAGACTGACAATAGATAGATAGATAGATAGATAGATAGATAGATAGATAGATAGATAGATAGATAGATAGATAGATAGATAGATAGATAGATAGATAGATAGATAGATAGATAGATAGATAGATAGATAGATAGATAGATAGATAGATAGATAGATAGATAGATAGATAGATAGATAGATAGATAGATAGATAGATAGATAGATAGATAGATAGATAGATAGATAGATAGATAGATAGATAGATAGATAGGGTCAGAACAGCTAAAGTAGGCAAAGAATGGCAATCACAATAAAACTGCTCATACCAAGTCGTTCTTGCGAAAATTGGTGTCAGTGAATGTTATACCCCTGTCAAGCGGGCAAGTTAAGTGCACTTATGGGGAATGCACTTCGGGACCTTGAGTCACACTTTAGGCAACGCGCTTCTTAACGGGAAAACAGAGTGCACTCGCAGTAAAAAAAATGGTGACAGACTAAGAGCGCGTTTTTAAAGAGGTAAATTAACAAGAGAAAGCTGCTAAAAAGAGATTGGTTTAAGTAGAATTATATATAAAAACAAACTTCATCTATTTGTCTCAACAAAAAACGAAGATGTCTTTATTATAAGTGTGTTGCAAGTCAATGCTGGCCAAGACGAATGCCTAGCCAATCCAAAACAACACGGCGGCGTGCGGCAGTTGATCCTGCTCAGATCCTGCTAGAACAGAATATGAGCGAGTATATATGAGCAAAGACGGCGAGTTCTATATTTAGCTACACTGCAAAATGCCACGCACATGGCTCAAAGCACGACTGGCGTGGTCAGCACGCTTTCACACCAAAATAAACACGTACTGAATGAACATGGCGGCGCCGCAGTGCCGCGTCATTCTGGCGCTGTTAGTTGCGTACATGATAAATTCGTTTCTTTATTGTGCTGTTTCGCCTCTCGCTAAACACAAATTATATTGTTAAAAGCTGCTCAATAACTGAAATGAACTTTTGTGTCCTTTATTTATGCATTACATTTTGCGTCGTTGAAAGCGTTGGTGGCGAGGCTAGGCACTCCTTCAACCCGTTGGCGGCGAGGCTACGCACTCGGCCAGCAAAGTGCGTTCCGTGAACGTACTCCGACTTGAGTGCACTCATCTGAGAGTACACTCCGCTGCGACGTTAAGATTTGGGAAAGTGCACTTAAATACCGAGTGCACTCGCCGTAAGTGCACTTACTTGCCCGCTTGACAGGGGTACTATTCTTGTTCTGCTTGCGGTAGAAGGCTTCACACAATGCAGCAGATTTCATAAATTTTTCCTGAAAGACTGTTTGTTGTGCAACAACACGGTTCCAATAATTTTCCCTCGGGTTCTCAATGTTACAGTGGTGTTTGCACTCATGAGATGTTAGGGTTATTCTAATCTTCTACGTTTTTCCGAAAATAAACTTTACAGGTTTGTTTTGTATATGGTTGAATTGGAAACCTTATTTAGTGTGTGTCCCACAGTCACGACGCATATTCAGCTTGCTTTTGACGCCGAAATTACACGCTAAAATATTGATACTTAATGGAGCGTTCCTCCGCTTTCTTTATAAAAAATAATTTTTAATAAGCTTAAACAGACATCTGTAATGTACGCGGGCCATGATAACTTAATCTTTAGTTTTACGAATAGTCTGATTTCGACGGTAATAAGCGAATATGTAGACATTTCCGTTTCTAGTAAGATGAAGCAGCGCAGTGTTCTCCCTGTATAACTCCATACTACAAATTTAAGACCACTTATCTATTGCCATAATTATCGACTGCAAAGACATGGGTCCTTGTATGTTCTGCTTTGTGTATATCATCATCATCATCATCATCATCAGCCTGGTTACGCCCACTGCAGGGCAAAGGCCTCTCCCATACTTCTCCAACTACCCCGGTCATGTACTAATTGTGGCCATGTTGACCCTCCAAACTTCCTAATCTCATCTGCCAACCTAACTTTCTGTCGCCCCCTGCTACGCTTCCCTTCCCTCGGAATCCAGTCCGTAACCCTTAATGACACCCGCCGTGGTTGTTCAGTGGCTATGGTGTTAGGCTGCTGAGCACGAGGTCGCGGGATCGAATCCCGGCCACGGCGGCCGCATTTCGATGGGGGCGAAATGCGAAAACACCCGTGTGCTTAGATTTAGGTGCACGTTAAAGAACCCCAGGTGGTCGAAATTTCCGGAGTCCTCCACTACGGCGTGCCTCATAATCAGAAAGTGGTTTTGGCACGTAAAACCCCATAATGTAATTTTTTTAACCCTTAATGACCATCGGTTATCTTCCCTCCTCATTACATGTCTAGCCCATGCCCATTTCTTTTTCTTGATTTCAACTAAGATGTCATTAACGCGCGTTTGTTCCCTCACCCAATCTGCTCTTTTCTTATCCCTTAACGTTACACCTATCATTCTTCTTTCCATAGCACGTAGCTTTAAGTAGAACCGTTTTCGTAAGTCTCCAGGTTTCTGCCCCGTACGTGAGTAGTGGTAAGACGCAGCTGTTATACACTTTTCTCTTGAGGGATAACGGCAACCTGCTGTTCATGATCTGCGAATGCCTGCCAAACGCACCCCAGCCCATTCTTATTCTTCTGATTATTTCACTCTCATGATCCGGATCAGCAGTCACTAACTGTCCTAAGTAGATGTATTCCCTTACCACTTCCAGTGCCTCGCTACCTATCGTAAACTGTTGTTCCCTTCCGAGACTGTCAAACATTACTTTAGTTTTCTGCAGATTAATTTTTAGTCCCACCCTTCTGCTCTGCCTCTCCAGGTCAGTGAGCATGCATTGCAGTTGGTCCCCTGAGTTACTAAGCAAGGCAATATCATCAGCGAAGTGCAAGTTACTAAAGTATTCTCCATTTACTCTTATCCCCAATTCTTCCCAATCCAGGTCTCTGAATAGCTCCTGTAAACACGCTGTGAATAGCATTGGAGAGATCGTATCTCCCTGCTTGACGCCTTTCTTTATCGGGATTTTGTTGCTTTCTTTATGAAGGACCGAGCACGCCCACACCTTGTATGATGCCAGGGTTAGCGCAGAGTATGAGGTCTATTTCATTTCTGGTCTCGCCGTTCGGGCTCCTCCTCGTCCACTTTCGGCTATCCCGCTTGCAGAAGAAGGTATTCATTATCCGCATATTATTCTGTTCTGCAAACTCTACTAATAACTCTCCCCTGCTATTCCTAGTGCCTATGCCATATTCCCCCACTGCCTTGTCTCCAGCCTGCTTCTTGCCTACCTTGGCATTGAAGGCGCCCATAAGTATAGTGTATTTTGTTTTCACTCTACCCCTTGCCGATTCCACGTCTTCATAGAAGCTTTCGACTTCCTGGTCATCATGACTGGATGTGGGGGCGTAGACCTGTACAATCTTCATTTTGTACCTCTTATTAAGTTTCACAACAAGACATGCAGCCCTTTCGTTAATGTTATACAATTCCTGTATGTTGCCAGCTATATTCTTATTAATCAGGAACCCGACTCCTAGTTCTCGGCTCTGCGCTAAGCCCCGGTAGCACAGGACGTGCCTGCTTTTTAGCACTGCATATGCTTCTTTTGGCCTCCTAACTTCACTGAGCCCTATTATATCCCATTTACTGCCCTCTAATTCTTCCAATAGCACTGCTAGACTCGCCTCACTAGATAACGTTCTAACGTTAAACATTGCCAGGTTCATATTCCAATGGCGGCCTGTCCGGAGCCAGCGATTCTGAGCACCCTCTGCAGCGTCGCAGGTCTGACCGCCGCCGTGGTCAGTTGCTTCGCAGCTGCTGGGGACTGAGGGCCGGGGTTGGATTGTTGTGTTCATATAGGTGGTTGTGGCCAAGTACTGCACCAGGGTGGCCAATCCTGCTCTGGTGAGGGAGTGCGTTACCGGTTCTGGTCACCGGGATCCGGCCACACTCCAGGCCTGTTTATGCAATTTTATCAACACGCGGATTTTTTTTTTAATCCGGTGGAAAATTGCGCGGCACCGGGATTCGAACCACGGACCTCTTGCACGCGAGGCGGGTGTTCTACCTCTACGCCACCGCTGCACTTGTGTATATGTGCAATGTTATTTAATGAGCTTTTAACCAGTCCAATGTATGTATGCAGTAATTATTAACTGTAATCAAATATGATTTTGAAGGAAATAATTGTAATTGTAATCGGTTAATATTGATCTGTAGCGTGTACGAATTTGACAGGTGCTCTGCTATAGCTTTCGCTGCACAGTGAACGAATTGACGAGTACTGGACGAAAACGCGGCATGCACATCACAGTTGTAAGTCAGCTCATTCGTGTGCCGCCGCATTGTCTCGTCTTCGTAAATTCGCGCTAATATTTGTTTACTATTAACCGGAATCAACTAGCCCACCAACGAGCTTTAATCTGTCCTACATATTCGGCGGAGGCTGTACATAAGATGGCCGAAAGGGACACCATCACAAGCAGCGGCACGCATTCAAAACACGCCGGTGTGCTTCTGGCCGACCCACTACCTGTCGACGCGAAATGGTTCCACTAATACTATGGTTGGGTACAGTTGGTGATGTCTCTGCGCTGGCTTCTCATTCTTGCATAGATCTTGCAGAGCGTTTTTGAAAATGTTTCAAAGCAACTGTGGAGCCGTTAACATCCATCTAAGACATTAGCAGTGTTCACTGGCGCTTACGCCGTATATCAGTAATGCTAGTGACCAATTCTCAAGAAATTTATGCTGCATGCGTAAGACATAAGGCGGGCAACTGTTATGACATTCTTGAGGCGATCAGCGCGGAAATAACACTTGTCACAATAGACTAACACAATGCCGGTATAAAAGCTCGCCCAGCAAGCCATCCTACTTGAGACGCTGCACAGAACATGAAACGACTTCGAAGGCCCGTGTATTCAGCGAGCGTCTTGTGCAGTTCAGGTTGCCTTCAGGTGGTAAGGGCGTCCACTAGGAAACTTCCCGAGCTTCGTGCCTTCACTACGACAGAGGAATCAGTCGCGGTATAATTTGATTTCGTTCGCTGGTGAGTCACTACATGGCGCCTCAGTGTGTCACGTCTTCTTTTCGTCCTTGTCTTTTTCACGCGCTATAAGCCTCAGTATATAGGCAGGCTCCCTTACAAGTTGTTAGTCCTCACTGTTGCTGCGGTAAGTAAAACCAGCGATAAAGTCAAGCAATTATCATAGCCAGGCACGTCACGCTTATCAGGCAAGCACGGTATTTACGTAGCCATGATTTAGCCAAAAGGAATAGTGAGAAAAAGAGCCATCGCCGAATTCACAGTTTTTCAGAAGAGCATTCTGACAATAATTGGCTGCCTTTACCAAGTTCGCTCTTACAATTGGCGGCGCCTGTTAGCTCAGCGTAGAAAACTTAATAAATCCGTGAGTGAGCTGCCGAAGCCAACACCCAAGCCGTCTAGAGCACGCTCGACCTTTGTAATAATTATTGGAGATGGTTATGTGGCAGTGGTTATTGCCAAGCGCAATAAGTGTTCTAATCTTGAGTATTTTGCGTGCTTGGCTTATCATATTGTGACTTCTTTGAATGTCTTTCAGAGTACGAGAGCGGCTCCCGGTTTTCGTCTGCTTCAGCTAACATCGAATATAAACTGTGAGTGCATTCCTACTACATTCACACCTTCGTGCATGCCTGTAGCTATCAGTCAGTTCACAAACTCTGCTAGTAAGCAATAAATGTGTGGTTACGAGAGCTTATTCACCGCAAACGCCACTATGTTTCCTCAGAGTGTGTCTTAGAAGTACCTGCGATGCAGCTCATATGCGTGACATGTCGCTCGTGTAATCATTGTGAATCAATTAGTGCACTGCTGCAATTATTTGTGCCACCACAACGTGCGCGTTCTCCATATCTCGACGGTGTTTGTCATTATGTAGAATTCCCTGTGCCATTTTTTTTCATAGCCTTCGAGGATGCACCGAAAACCAACGGCTGACTACTTCTTGAGAAAACGATAAGCTCTTATATTTAGTAGTTTTATGTTGCTATCTACATTGCAAGATGAAACGCTCGAGAAGATGCAGCGTTTCCTTTTTGTAATAATTTATTTGCTTTTTTTATTCATTTATTCGCCATTTGTTTCATTACTTATTCCTAACATCAACAACCATTTTGCTTCGGCAATTTTAAATTTTAGTGCTTCCAAAATTTTCTTGCTGCTTTTTCTCGATCGGCAGTAGAAGGCACTTCCATAAAAAGGCTGAATGCTCAGCATGCGAATTCCATCTCCTCAAACTTATGCATTCCTTCACAGACTTTGTCCTGAAAATGAAAGCGTTTTCCTTTGAGAGGCTTCCTATTTGCTTTCCTCTAAAAAAGAGCCCACGTGACATGCTACGACCAATTACTATCATTTTATTTTACTCAGCGATTGACACTGCTAGTCTACTCTCTTCAGTAGTAGTAGAAAAACTTTATAGTACAAAATATGATGAGCTGTCTTCAGGCTCGTCGAGGCCCTGTTCATGGGCTCCGCTGGCGCGAGTTCTTCGGCTCGCCTGCAGTGTGCGGTAAGGCTCCCCCTATAACTTTTGCGGTGGCGACATGTGCCGCAGGCGCCGCCTAGGAAGCTCCTGTAGCAGACGGCGTCCACGCTAAACCGCGGCATTCGAGAGGTGAAGAAGTATCTGCACACGTGCGGAAATAAAACCTGCTGGTGCCTGACGGTGGTGAAAAACGAAAGAAGGGCCCGAACTGCTAAGTCTAGTACTTTAGTTTCAAATGAGCGCTGAAAGAAAAACGCTAAAGAGAGCGGAATGAGGGCTGGATCGCCTCGATTCTGCATGTTTACACTTCGTTCGTTTGCGCTCAGTCACCGCGCGAGCCTTGGTGGTTGCTTGCACGAGCCAGTGCAAGTGTCGTGACATTCTGAAGCGGCGGTGTGGGTCGTGTCATCGAGTCTCCTCGATTGTGTTCGGGTTGCCAGCATGGTCTAATCTTGCGACACACCAACATTGAGCGTAATGTGTGCGCGCGTGGGAATGCGGTTGACTGTTTTCGCGAACCGTGCGACGTCGCCACGTAAACTTGAAATCATGACGCGCATTGTTGTGTTTTTGCCTTTTCGTCTCCATGCACCGCTACAACCCCGTAAGAATTAGCGGGCACTTATACGTAACGCACGCGGATTGGCCTAGCTGTTACTGCACTGTGTTTTTTCTGGTAATCCTGTATTGCTTCTGGTGTTTTTCTTATGTTAATTTGGAGTTGTGTGTTTTTCATCAGTAAAATGGCATCGCCGATTACTGAAACATCTCCGAGTGTAAGGGAAACTTGGAAGGAATGATCTCGCAGCTGTATGTAATGTACATTGACATATTGTATTATGCTTTAATATTTGATGGCCAGTAGCAGTGGCTATGCAGTATTTGTTATTATAAGCAGAGTAATACAGGCACGTAGCAATATATTTATTCACATATGCAATGCACAAAATACGATTAGGATATGCAGAGTTGAAAATGACTTTTTGTACATATTCTAAAGCGCAGTTAACAACGCGCTCACAAACAAAGGAAGATGTAAAAGTAGAATTCGCTGCCGAATTTTTTTTATTTTTCATAGCACGTAGCGCAATCCGCATATTGGTCAGCCAGTTAATGCGCTTCTGCCCCACTATGTACTTGCGTGCTATTCATACTGCACTTGCTATGTCAACGGGTTCATAATGCACTAAAATCAATAATCTCAGGAAACTTCGGCCGTCAACATTTATGCGCGCGAATGAAATACTATCGCAGCTCTGCACACACACGTGTATACTTTCTCTCGCACCTTCGTATCGCTCTGCGTTACTTTTCTCGCATATAGTCGCGCAATTACCGACAGTTCAGTCCTTCGGTCCACTTCCATGCGGCCACATTCATCTTCTGGTTAGGTTTTGTTTACCGCGAGGGATGCAATATAACTTCTTGCCGTCCTCCGTCTGATCTCAGCACCCACCCGCACAGCAACAAGGCATTTCGGTCCTTCGCTTCCTAGGTCATACTGAGCTATTCAAGGGGCTCAGAAAGAACTAAAATAAATAATCTCCACATACTCCGACCATCAACATTCATGCGCGCGAGTCAAATACTATTGCAGCTCAGTACCCGCACGTGTATACTTTTTATCGCACCTTTGTATTGTTCTATGTTACTTGCCTCGCATAGTCGTGCAGTTGCCGATGGTTCAAAGTCCTTCCGTCCCCAATTCTGTGCAACCATACTTTTCTTCTGGTTAGGTTCTCGTTGCCGCGCGGGATGCAAAATAACTTCTTGCCATCCTTCGTCCGGTTTCGGCACCCAACCGCACAGCAACAAGGCATTTTGGCCCTCCCGGAACGAAATTATCGCAGCAATGTGCATAGCACAACAGGAAACGCGCGCACTTCGCCCGGTGCACAGGAACTTTCATGGCGGCAAAGGGGCGGAGCAAGGTCACATGTCGCCGATCAGCCTATCGCTGGCGTCGTCGGCAGGATGAAACCCCTTCTGTACTTTAATATTATTGAGGGACATTAGTATGCAACCCTCCGGGGCGCCTCCTCCAAGCTGGAGAGGAAGGCCTCCCATCCCTTTCGCGTTGTGGTCTCATCAATGTTTTCTTCAGGCTTCAGTGTAAATTTCCGTTTATTAAGGTGAGTCACTAGAGTTTATTGACACGTGTACTTGTCTTTATCGGTTAACACGTTTCACCGCCTAACAAATGTTATCGCACAGCGCAGGAAGCGCCTGCATGTATCGCAAGTTTCTGGAATGTTATCGGTGGTTCCATCCGCTGTCTGTGACCGAACGTTGTGTAATCTGATTGCATGTGTGGGCGACGCGAATAATGTAGAACTTTGTGGAAGACACGCGGGTCCCAGCGATTACTCTGGAACGTTCGACGACTGATGTGTCAAAGCCGACGCGCTTGACCCGCTCATCAGATTTTTACGATCGCCGACTGTGTTCGCCGTTGTCGCCGTTCTTTAAGTGTAGCCTGTCTTTGTGGGCACAGGTTCGCCCAATAAAAGTTAGTTTCGTCTTTCACAGTGTTTCTACTGTGTTCTTTATACGTCACTACCACGTGACAATATTCATAATGGAGTGCGCAGGAGGAGGTCCGAGATGGTACAGCTAAATGGGGACCTCCGATCCGCAAAGGAAAGGTGCAGCATGTGTAGAAAAAGCATCAAAGAAAAAACCGCCCGAACAATTCCGTACAGATGGTTAAGCACCCTATTGCAAAACCCAGTACCCAGCATCCAGTGTCCAGCGCTTCGCCGCATTATGGGCCCAGTGTTGCGCGCTGGATGCTGAAGCGCTGGGTAGGCGCGTCGTACTGGGAGGCGCTGGGTACTGGTGCGAAAGACAGCTCTAGCACTTAAAGGGACACTAAAGGCTAGTACTAAGTCGACGTGCACTGTTCAAATACCATTCCAGGAACCTTGCAATGCTTGTTTCTTGCCCAGAAATGTCTTAGCTTACGTGAAAATTACTTCGTGCGCAGAAAAAACTTACCTTACGCTAAAGGTACGAATACCTTTAGCGCAATTCAAGCTTTCCGCTGCCCAACCGGAGGAGTGGTGACGTTGCAACGCTATCACCGCCGTCTGCTGCCGTCGGTGAGTGAAAGAGCGTCCGACAGACGGCGGTACCAAGGCAAAAAGCGCCAAGTAAACATGTCTGCAATAGGGATTTGTAAGAGGCGATCGGAAGATTGGTGGAAGAAAAGTAGAGAAACAACAAAAAACGCAGACGTACAAAAGCAAATTTCGCAATAGGTGGTCAGGAAATCTGGTTGTGGGAGTTCATATTCGTTTTTTTTTTTTTAAACCTAGGTAGGACATCAGGCAGTATAATAGCAAGAGCTTCGTGGCGCAACCTACCACCTCGTTCCAAAGGGACGCTCATACATCCATCCATTCATCCAGCGCAAGCGGTGAATTCGCCGCTGCATGCTGCTTTTGGGTCAAGTGGCATAGACCGTTCGGACATCGCGCGGCATCACATGGAAGTTGAATTCTCTGCTACTTGCTGTTAGTGCGAGTTTTGCGATGCAGCAAAACCAGCGCGGCACTTCGCAATGACGAGAGTACTGTGAAACGCGATAACGTGGGCGGCACGGAGTCGAGCGAAAATGCGACATTTCGAGCGCCCACGTCGTTGTCAAGGGTAATTACTGTGAGTTATTTTTGCTACGAATGAAATAGAGCTGAACAAGCAGCGTTTTATTGCGTCTTGTAATACAATCCAAGGAAGTTTCTTTTTTTTTTTTTTTTTTGCACCGAATGGATGAGTACTAGTGAAAGCATTTCAAAAGTGCTTTCGTCATGGGGCGAGTACTTGAATGTCACGGGGAAGTCTCTAATCGGGACCTGCATTTACCTGAAGTTCTCGGTTATTAAGGCTCTGTTGACGCCTTAGAGACTCTCGAACTCTAATCTATCCTTTTAACTTGACATAATATTTGCCTTTCATCATCATCAGCAGCAGCAGCAGCCTGGTTACGCCAACTGCAGGGCAAAGGCCTCTCCCCTACTTCTCCAACTAACCCGGTCCTGTACTAATGCTGGCTATGTTGTCCCTGCAAACTTCTTAATCTTATCCGCCCACCTAACTTTATGCCGCCCTCTGCGACGCTTCCATTCTCTTGGAATCCAATCCGTCACCCTTAATCACTAGCGGTTATCTTCCCTCCTCATTACATGTCTTGCCCGTGCCCATTTCTTTTTTCTTGATTTCAACTAAAATGTCATTACCTCGCGCTTGTTCCCTCACCCAATCTGCTCTCTTCTTATACCTTAACGTTACACCCATCATTCTTCTTTCTATTGCTCGTTGCGTCGTCCTCAATTTAAGTAGAACCCTTTTCGTAAGCCTGCAGGTTTCTGTCCCCTAGGTAAGTACTGGTAAGACAAAGCCTTTATACACTTTTCTCTTGAGGGATAATGGCAACCTGCTGTTCATGATCTGAGAACGCCTGCCTAACACACCCCAGCCCATTCTTATTCTTCTGATTATTTCAGTCTCATGATCCGGATCCGCGGTCACTACCTGTTCTAAGTACATGTATTCCCTTACCCCTTCCAGTGCCTCGTTACCTATCGTAAACGCTGTTCTCTAAGGAGACTGTTAAACATTACTTTAGTTTTCTGCAGATTAATTTTTAGACCAACCCTTCTGCTTTTCCTCTCCAGGTCAGTGAGCATGCATTGCAATTGGTCCCCTGAGTTACTAAACAAGGCAATATCATCAGCGAATCGCAAGTTTCTAAGGTATTCTCCATTAACTCTTATCCTCAATTCTTCCCAATCCAGGTCTCTGAATATCTCCTGTAAACACGCTGTGAATAGCAGAGGAGAGATCGTATCTCCCTGCCTGACACCTTTCTTTATTGGGATTTTGTTGCTGTGTTTATGAAGAACTACGGTGGCTGTGGAGCCGCTACAGATATCATTCAGTATTTTTACATACGGCTCGTCTACACACTGAATCCGTAATGCCTACATGACTGCTGATGCTTCGACTGAATTAAACGCTTTCTCGTAATCAATGAACGCTATATATAAGGGTTGGTTATATTCCGTCCCATTTCTCTGTCACTTGAGTGATAGTGTGAATATTGTGTATTGTTGAGTAGCCTTTGCGAAATCCTGCCTGGTCCTTTGGTTGACAGAAGTCTAAGGTGTTCCTGATTCTATTGGCGGTTACCTTAGTAAATTTCTTGTAGGCAACGCACAGTAAGCTGATCGGTCCATAATTTTTCAAGTCGTTGGCGTCCTCTTTCTTGAGGATTAAGATTATGTTGGCGTCCTTCCAAGATTGCGCTGCGCTTCTGGTCATGAGGCATTGCGTATACAGGGTGGCCAGTTTTTTAGAACAATCTGACCACCATCCTTCAACAAATCTGCTGATACCTAATCCTCCCCAACTGCCTTTCTCGTTTTGCATAGCTCCCAAGGCTTTCTTTACTGCTTCTACCGGTACGTGCGGGATGTCAAATTACTCTATAGTATTCCCTCTTCCATTGTCTTCGTGGGTGCCACTGGTACTGCATAAATCTCTACAGAACTCCTCAGCCACTTGAACTATCTTATTCATATTAGTAATGATATTGCCGGCTTTGTCCCTTAACGCATACATCTGATTCTTGCCGATTCCTAGTTTCTTCTTCACTTCTTTGAGGCTTCCGCCATTCCTGAGAGCATGCTCAATTCTATTCATATTTTTCTTCCTTATGTCAGCTATCTTAAGCATGTTGATTAACTTGGAAAATTCTGCCAGTTCTATTCTAGCTGTAGGGTTAGAGGCTTTCTTACATTGGCGTTTCTCAATCAGACATTTCGTCTCCTGCGATAACTTACGGGTATCCTGTCTAACGAAGTTATGACCGACTTCTATTGCACACTCTTTAATGATGCCCGCAATATTGTCGTTCATTGCTTCAACACTAAGGTTCTCTTCCTGAGTTAAACCCGAATATCTGTTCTGTAGCTTGATCTGGAATTCCTCTATTTTCCTGTTACTGTTAACTCATTGATCGGCTTTGTATGTACGAGTTTCTTCCGTTCCCTCCTCAAGTCTATGATAATTCGAGTTCTTGCCATCCTGTGGTCACTGCAGCGCGCCTTGCCGAGCACGTCCACATCTTTTATGATGCCAGGCTTAGCGCAGAGTATAAAGTCTATTTCATTTCTAGTCTCGCCATTCGGGCTCCTCCACGTCCACTTTCGGTTATCCCGCTTGCGAAAGAAGGTATTCATTATCCGCAAATTATTCCGTTCTGCAAATTCAACTAATAAATCTCCGCTGCTATTCCCGTAAGCTATGGCATATTCCCCGACTGACTTGTCTACAGCCTGCTTCTTGCCTATGCTGGAATTGAAGTCGCCCGTCAGTATAGTGTATTTTGTTTTTACCTTACCCATCGCCGATTCCACGTCTTCACAGAAGCTTTCGACTTCCTGGTTATCATGACTGGATGTAGGGGCGTAGACCTGTACGACCTTCAATTATACCTCTTATTAAGTTTCACAACAAGACCTGCCACCCTCTCGTTAATGCTATAGAATTCCTGTATGTTACTAGCTATATCCTTATTTATCAGGAATCCGACTGCTATTTCTCGTCTCTCCGCCAAGCCCCTCTAGCACGGGACGTGCCTGCGTTTTAGCACTGTATATGCTTCTTTTGTCCTGATAACTTCAGTGAGCCCTATTATTACCCATTTACTGCCCTGTAATTCCTCCAATAGCACTGCTATACTCGCCTCACTTGATAACGTTCTAGGGTTAAACGTTGCCAGGTTCAGATTCCAATGGCGGCCTGTCCGGAACCAGGGATTCTTAGCACCCTCTGCTGCATCACAGGTGTGACCACCGCCGTGGTCAGTTGCTTCGCAGCTACTGGGGACTGAGAGCTGGGGTTCCATTGTTGTATTTATATATGAGGTTGTGGCCAAATACTGCACCAGGGTAGCCAATCCTCCTCTGGTGAGGGAGTCCATTACCGTTTCCGGTCACCGGGATCAGGCCGCACTCCAGGCCTTTTTTATGCAATTTTATCAACACGCCGTTTCTTTTTTATTCAGATGGAAAATTGCGCGGCACCGAGATTCGAGCCACGGTCCTGTTGCACATGAGGTGGATGCTCTACCTCTACACCACCGCTCCCACTCTACGGCACCACTTCCACCAATTTAAGGTTTAATCTCTCATAAAAGCAGGCGGGTAGGGTAGTATAGCAGGAACTTGCAGGTTTGTTTTATATAGATAACGTGTTGCTAGCTAACACGCAAAGTGATATGCAACGTCTGGCTAATATTTGTGGACAGGAAGACTAGAATTTAGGTCTGAAATGTAGCGTTAAAAATTAGGTGTTATGGTATTCAATGAAAACAGTGAACAGAAAGTGTTAACTGGACACTAACAGTTATTATAAAGTCAAGGTAAAGTGATAAACCAATGCTCTAGAACGTCTAAGGCGTCAATATAATCCCAAACAGAGCTTTAGTAACCGAAACATTGAGGTAAATGCATGACACGATTTGAGACCCCCCTGCGACATTCCGGTACTAGCCCGATGACGAAAGCACTCCTCATCATAATTTATGTCACTAGTAGTCAACTACTCGTATTAAAAAGATCATTCCATTAGATTATAAGACGGTAGAAAATGCTATTTGTCTGCTTCCATTAGATTCTAAGAAAAAATATCATTTTGACGTTACCGTTGAGTAGCATGGGTGATCGAAAGGTTTCGTTTTCGCTCGAGTCTGCGCGCCCGACTTTGCGTCGCGCGCGCTTTGGAGTTTCAGTTGTCTCGTTATCGCGTCGTGCTGCGGTGGTGCTGGTTGCTCGCGAAACTTGCATTTGGAACAAGCAGCGAGAATGTCAAGTCCATGGGAAGTCGTGGGAAGCGCGAGCGGTCCGCGGAACTTGGCCAGGGGCGGTCGCAGCGGCGAATCCAACGTTACTTATCACTGTGTGCCAATGAGTGAACCTCTCCGTTCGAAGTGGTTAAGTGCCGTACCTCTGCCACAGCCCGCTGGCAAAGAGGCGAAAAATCACGTAGTGTGCTCGCTGCGCTTTCGTCCAGAGGACTACGAGTTCAACGCCGACTTAGTGAAGTCATGTGGAGTGCCTTTCAAAGCAGGCCGCCGTCGTAGTAATACGCAGCGACGCCGGCAGCGTGAGCCCCCAGCAGCAGGTCACGTTCATCAGTACTTAAATCGCTGAAGTCGAGTAGCATCGCGAGCGAGCCGATGTGTCGTTGTCAGGGTGGTCCATTGCGACGAGCGTCGAAGTTGGCGTCATAAAATAAAGAACCAGCTTATCGTCGCGCGCTTTCCCTTCCGCTAACCACCATACCTCCGCTTTCACGCAGCTGTCGGCTCTGTCTTGGCTCTGTTTCTGGCCGCGCGTTAGTGTTTTGCGCAGAAAAGCCGTAGCGCAGTCAGCGGGCGCCGTTTTACTCACCGACGGCGCAACGTCACTATGAGACCATGACGTTACCACTCCTCGATCGGAGAGCGGGCAATTTGAACTGCGCTAGAGGTACGCGGATGCTTCAGAATGCATTTTCTCTTAAAATAAGTCTCATCATCGCACGAAATTAAAATAAGTCTCTTCATCGCACGAAACAAGCGTTTCGAGGTTTCTGGGATGGTATTTCAACAGTCCACGTTGACTTAATGTTAACCTTTAGTGTCCCTTTAATACAGGGCCAGGAAATATCTCGCGTGAAAGAATATGAATACTTTGTTATATAAATAAACGAAAGAAATATGTAGAAACACAGAAACAAAGAATAATAAATGAAGCACATAGCTAAATCTGGTACAGCGCAACATAGAAAAAAAAAGAAACAAGCCGAACCCGCCAGATGAAGGAACAGAGCGCTCTGTTCCTTCATCTGGTCGGCTAAGCTTGTTTCTTCATTTCTTTGTTGCGCTGTACCACTTTTAGAATGCAATATCAACTCACCCAATCCTCAACCCTAGAAACACATAGCGCTATGGGGAAACAATAGGTACGAGGTGCTCCGGGGTATGTGAAAAGGGGTAATGGTTCCAGGACACACATTTGGAAATGCGGTTGTTTGCTTGAAATCAGGGGTACAATCTGGACTTGATCGCAGCCAAAGGTCAGTGGGACGTCTTGCATTGGGCGCTCACGGGAAAACTACAAATGAAGCTGTGCAGGGTGATATGGGCGCGACAAGTTTTGAAGTGAGAGAAGCTCACTGTAAACTTGATTATGAAGAACGACTGAGAAATATGACAGAAACTAAATAGGCTAGTGTTGTTCAGGTATTTGTAGAGGAAAAACACTGATTTACAGTGAAGGAAACAGAAGTGGGAAGCTTACCAGCAAGTATGCGAGCTGTGTGGTTAGCGACATGACAATAAGATGGTCAAGCGGGAAGCGGGACGAAACCTACTATGAGTAACTTCTTAAAAGGAAAGTAAAACAAAACGAGGAAAGAAACAATTTATGGCAAACTTAAAGGGAAGCTCATTACTTTTCCAAACGAGATCGGGATGCCTAAGAACACGCATTTACAAAACGTGATACAAGAAGGAAAAAGAAGCATGTGCTTGCTGCGGTAAAGCTGTGGAAACAATGAAGCACGTTTTATTAGAATGTCGAGATATCTGCTCGGCGGTTGATTTAGGCGTCTCTAGCCTCCTTGAATCCCTTGGGTACAGCGACAGCAGGGGGAAAGTAAACATGTCCGCAATAAACATTAGTAATATGCGATCGGAAGATTGGTGGAAGTCGAAAAACGACGAACAATGGAGCCATATAAGTTGAAAGTTCCCAATAGGGGTTGAGAAAGTTTGGTTATAGCAATTCTTCGTGCCTTTTTTCATTTCTTTTTTTTTTATCTTATTTAACATAGATACAGCACTAGGCAATATAGTAATAATACGTTGGTTGCGCAACCCACCGCCCTGTTGTAAAGGGGACGCTCGTAGCATCCATCCATCCATCCATCCAACGAGATTCCTTTGATCGCTCTAATGAAGACAAAGCTCACGTCGTGGCACCTGGGAAGGGCTCGTGAGCTAACACGTCTCTTTTAAACACGCAGTACAACAAACACTTTCACCCTGGATACACAAATAATGCTATGGAACGTCAGAGGACTCCTCCACTGCCTCGATGACGTTAAAGAAATACTACACAGATTTAATCCTATGGTGTGTGTTCAAAAGACGCACCTTAAATCAACACAATGCAATCTCCTTCAGCAAATACGCCATTTTCCGCCAAGACCGAGACGACACTTTCGCGTCGTTTGGTGGTGTAGCAATAGTTGTAGACAAGTCTGTAGTTTGTTAGCATCTTGCCCTTCAGATGGTTCTTGATGCTGTGCCAGTACGGGCAATCGTGTTTAGTAAATCGACCACCGTATGTTCTATGTACATATCCCCAAGCTATCATCATGGAAAACGCGATTTTTAAAATCTCATTGATCAGCTTCAGGAACCCTAGGTGCTTGTGGGTGA
Source organism: Dermacentor andersoni (assembly GCF_023375885.2). Taxonomy (NCBI): domain Eukaryota; kingdom Metazoa; phylum Arthropoda; class Arachnida; order Ixodida; family Ixodidae; genus Dermacentor; species Dermacentor andersoni. The sequence goes on from NC_092817.1 coordinate 219,797,365, forward strand.
TTTCAACGCTCACAACATGTTGTGCGGGGACTTGTGATGTGATCCGAGAGGTCTACGTACAGAAAACTTCTCTGCAGGTTGTGGTTGGATACGGCTTTCGCGAAGGCTGATTGGAATGACTGAGAGTGCTGCATGCGACGTCTGCGGCGTGGAAGAGAATATCGAACATTTATTGTGCCATTGGTATCGATTTCAGTGGGAAAGACAAACATTACCTATCGCATTGCGACGAGTGGAGGATCGGCCGTTGTGTGTGCAGGTGCTACTTGAAAACCGTCTCGATCGCTAGCCGGCCCACAAAGCAATGAAGACACTTTTGTCTTGCTTGAGGGCGACTGGCCTATGTGAACTCCTTTCACTCGCTCAGGCCGTCCGCGTGCGTGTGCCAGGTCACCGCAGCTTTCCTCCATCTGCCCTCCCTCTTTCTGTCTTATCTTTCTATTCCCTCTTTCCCGTTTCCCAGAGTAGGGTTGCCAACCAGACGCCTTTGTTGAGAACGTCGTTGCCTTCTCTCTTTATTTCCTGCTCCTCCTTCTCATTGACGCAGCAGGAAAGTTCATCCCTCATACAAAAGGTCGCTTACGTGGAAGACGAGTTCCTTAGTGGAACGATGACTGCAGACAAGCTCGGAAGAAGCAAAACAAAGCATTGGGCATTCTGCGCTGAGCGACCGCAGAAAGCCTTGTTGAATTCAAGCATTCTAATCGCAGGGAAGGCGCACGTGACGGCAGGCTAGGAGGGCAAGCTGGGAGAGATTTCTGTCGGGAATAAATTAATATACTCATATACTTATTACTGCAGTGACCATAGGATGGTAAGAACTCGAATTAGCCTAGACCTGAGGGGGGAACGGAAGAAACTGGTACATAAGAAGCCGATCAATTAGTTACCGGTAAGAGGGAAAATAGAGGAAAACCGGATCAAGCTACAGAACAGCTATTCGGCTTTAACTCAGGAAGAGGACCTTAGTGTTGAAGCAATGAACGACAATCTTATGGACATCATGAAGGAGTGTGCAATAGAAGTCGGTGGTTACTCCCTTAGACAGGATAGCAGTAAGCTATTGCAGGAGACGAAAGATCTGATCAAAAAACCCCAATGTATGAAAGCCTCTAACCCTACAGCTAGAATAGAACTGGCCGAACTTTCCAAGTTAATCAGACAGCTGACATAAGAAAGTATAATATCGATAGAATTAAACATATTCTCAGGAACGGAGGTAGCCTAAAAGCAGTGAAGAAGAAACTAGTAATTGGCAAGAATCAGATGTATGCGTTAAGGGTCAAAGCCGGCAATATCATTACTAATATGGATGAGATAGTTCAAGTGGCGGAGGAGTTCTATAGAAATTTATACAGTACCATTGGCACCCACGAGGATAATGGAAGAGAGAATAGTGTAGAGGAGTTCGAAATCCCACAAGTAACCACTGAAGAAGTAATGAAAGCCTTGGAAGATATGCAAAGGTGGAAGGCAGCTGGGGAGGATTAGGTAACACCAGATTTGTTGAAGGATGCTGAGCAGATTGTTCTAGAAAAACTGGCTGCCCTGTAGACGCAACGCCTCATGACCTCGAGCGTACCGGAATCTTGGAAGAACGCTAACATAATCGATAAGAAAGGGGACGCCAAAGACTTGAAAAATTATAGACCGATCAGCTTACTGTCCGTTGCCTACAAACTATTTACTAAGGTAATTGCAAATAGAATCAGGAACACGTTAGACTTCTTTCCAGTTTTGACTTTACCCATCGCCAATTACACGTCTTCATAGAAGCTTTCGACTTCGTGGTCATCATAACTCGATCTAGGGGCGTAGACCTGTACGACCTTCAATTTGTACCTCTTGTTAAGTTTCACAACAAGACCTGCCACCCTCTCGTTAATGCTATAGATTTCCTGTATGTTACCAGCTATATCCTAATTATTCAGGAATCCGACTCCTAGTTCTTGTCTCTCCGCTAAGCCCCTCTAGCACAGGACGTGCCCGCGTTTTAGCACTGTATATGCTTCTTTTGACCTGCTAACTTCACTGAGTCCTATTATATCCCATTTACTGACCTATAATTCCTCCAATAGCACTGCTAGACTCCCCTCACTTGATAACGTTCTAGGGTTAAACGTTGCCAGGTTCAGATTCCAATGGCGGCCTGTCCGAAACCAGGGATTCTTATCACCCTCTGCTGCGTCACAGGTGTGACCGCCGCCGTGGTCAGTTGCTTCGCAGCTGCTGGGGACTGAGGGCTGAGGTTCGATTGTTGTATTCATATAGGAGGTTGTGGCCAAGTACTGCACCAGGGTAACCAATCCTGCTCTGGTGAGGGAGTTCGTTACCGGTTCTGGTCACCTTGATCAGGCCGCACTCCAGGCCTTTTTGTGTAATTTTATCAATAGGCGGATTTTTTTTTAATCCGGTGGAGAATCGCGCCGCACCGGGATTAGTACCCCAGTGCTCTTGCACGCGAGGCAGATGCTCTACCTCTACGCCACCGCTGTAATTTTAGAACTCAGGATACTGGATCGCAATTGTATAGGAAACCATTTATCTAGCGGTCCTTCAAGATGGCTGAGCTTAGAACAGCCTTGAACGTCTGCAAAAGCTTTGCGCCGGGTACAAACAGGATCATATATGACATGATCAAGAAACATGGACACACAAATTACATTTTTCGCACTTTTTACTACCATTTGGGCAGCCGGACACCTTCCAGCTGCATGGAAAGACGCTATCGTTGTTATAGTTTTGAAACTGGGTAAAGGCGCATCCTTGGTAACAATATACCGTCTCATATCGCTTACAAGCTTCCTTTGTAAGGTTTCCGAGAAAAAAGTGAATCGCCATCTTTTGCATGTCCTAAAATCAAACAACATTCTTGATCCCCACCAATGTGCTGTTGAGAAAATCAGTCCACAACCGACATATTGTGGGAATTGAGGCAAATAAACAATATATCTTGTTAGTTGTTCTAGCTATGGAAAAGCCCTATGAGACCTCATTTGGAGTAGGGGGGAGCAAATAAATTGGAAGCATTAATCAGAAAAGCCGTCAAGGCTGCGCTTGGTCTGCCTAAGACTACGTCAAACGATATGTTGTTACGACTCGGTTTGCTTAATACTTTAGATATAATTGCCGAGGCTCAGCGTACGGCACAGAGGGAGCGGTTGCTAGGTGCACCAGCTTGTAGGCGTATTTTAGAGTCAACTGAAGAATCGGTGGCTGTGTCGCACGATAGGGTGCCCCTACAGGAGTTGAACATGAACCTTAGGGCAAATATCATGGTTCGTCCGTTTCCGTGGAATGTGCACCCCTTGCACAATGTAGGGAGGCGGGTCGCGAGAGCTAGGGCTTTGTTGCGAGAGACATAGGATCAGCAGGAGGAGTCTGCGTTTGTTGACGCCGCATGAAATAATGGGGAAAATGCTTATTCGATGGCGGTGGTAGATGGCAAAGGGAGCGTTAGAAATGCTGCTTCGATTTATACCAAAGATCCGGGGGTCGCCGAACAGGTGGCTATTGCTCTAGCAGTAATTGATTCAAGACGAGTTTTGGTGTTTAGTGACTCGCGATCTGCGATTAAAGCCTTCTCGAGAGTGCTTGTTTCGGAACCGGCTAATAGACTGTTGCTAGGTAGAGATATCACTTCGCATACAGTTACTTGATTTCCGGCGCACATGGGGACAGTGGAGGGAGCCCCGCGTAACCTCAACGAGGTGGCGCATAGGGAGGCACGAGGATTAGTGTACCGTGTACTCCCTGAAGGGGCTGGATCTCCCGCTCGTGAGTACAGGGACCAACTGTTAAAATACCACGAAATCACCAAGCACTATTATTTATGGCGCAGGGCATTCGCCCTGCCACATTCTAAGTTTAATAGGCCACAGGCGGTTACATTAAGGCTTCTGGAGACACGAACGTACCCTAACCCACTCGTCATGAACAAAATTAGTCCGGACTGCGGGGTTTCAGTGTATTGTAGTAAGTGTGTGTGTGTGTGGGGAGGGGGGGGGGGGGTTTGCTCGATTTAGAACACATGCTTTGGCGCTGCTTGGCGCTGGCCGGTGATGGTTCTCGAGGTGAACAGTAGTGGCAGCGGATGCTTCACTGTGAAGTGCTGGCGCACCAACTCAGGGCTGTCCAGAGGGCCCGTGTGACCGCCGAGGGGCTCGGCCACTCTGTCCCGACGTGGAAGCGGCGCGCATCAGTACCAGACTGATCCCTCAGGACCTAAATAAAGTTCTTCATACCATAACATACCACATGGCACTACGGCATTATGAGAGACCTATCGGAAATGAGTATCCGTGGCAACATGCGTAGCATAATTAAAAGCTGTCTCTCACACCATACTTTCCGTCTTAGAATTGGTAATTCTCTGTCTACGTCATTTACGCGGGAAGCTGGGGTACCTCAGAGTGGCGTACTTAGAAAACATTTTTAAATGCGCAAATAAAAGGTCACAGAGAGAGCACACAAGGACACAAGGACTTAGATGTAACCGGTTAATTGTTAAAATGAGCTCTTTATGTCCCTGTATTCCACAAAGTATATTTTATTCAACATATGTCCATAATGTACACATTGGAGTTAGATCGTGTAACATCGCAGTCTGCGAGCGACACGTTCAGTTTGGGCTGAACAAAGTATCGGCATGGGCAATTCAGAACAACTTCAAGCTGAGTCCGCAGACAAGCGCTTGTGTCCTCCTTAGAAAGAAGAGAGTACTTGCCGCAGAGCTTAGTATCCAGCTCCATGGTCAACGCTTACCTTCGAACAAACAGCACAAATTTCTTGGTGTCATATTTGACTATAAACTTACGTTAATTCCAGATATAAGGTATCTGAAAGTCAAATGTTTAATAACAATGAGCGTAATTAAAATTCTTGCACACACGACGTAGGGCAGTGACAGGGATTGTTTGATGAACCTGTGCAGAAGCCTCATACGATCACGTCTAGAGTGTGGTTCCATGGTATATCATTCTGCCACCCCAAGTGCATTGAAGATTTTAGACCCCATTTACCACTTTAGTATTCGCCTGGCCACAGCGGCCTTCAGAACAAGTTCTACACAGAGTTTATACGTGGAATCCAATGAGTGATTGCACATGCAAAGAGCGCTATAAACTTCACAGATTTCCTGTAAGTGCAATCTAATCTAATTATAGCTTACAAACATTTGTAAGCTGCCTTAGAAACATTTGTAAGCTGCAATTTCTTTTATCGCTGTCTGGGACTATATAGTTCCATGGGACTCTATTGGCTGGCTAATATTAGGCAAGTGGGCAGTGCTTGCATGTTTCAGTGTTTAGATAATGCCGTGATTTTCACTTCTCTCATCATTGTATTAAAATAGGCTCACTCAAAATGCAAATGGCATCGTTCCTCTCGGCAACGAAGGTTTCGCCTCCGTTACTGTCATTTCATGAACCTTCTCTCACTTGAGGGCATTCAGTTAGATTCTATAAAATAAATGCTGGCAGCGGACGAATTGTCTCTATTACCGAGTCGCGGAATAAAGGCACCAATAAACGAAAGAACAACAGGTACTCTTAAGCCTAGACCTAGTCTTCGAAGAGGCATTTCCGATATAATAGTTCTTGCCGCATAAAAGGAGACATCAGGAAACAATCATTTGTCTTTTCCTCTCTACAAAAAGGGCAAACCGGAGAAGCTACCCAACGGGACCCGTGCAAATAAAATTTCAGGGAAGGAATGCAGGAGAGTTATATTATGAGGGACACCTCAGGCATCCTTGGGTTGTAGAATTCGTAACGCCAGCAAAATTACCAGATGCTTATATTCTGGAGAAGCAGTGAATACTGGTTCTGATAATGCTTTCACGATTGAACGCATCCGAAATCAGGCCGCCGCGATTTGTGCTGTCGCTGGCTTAACAAGAAGGACTTTGGCAGTGATTGTGCAATTTCATTAAAGGACAAACCTACATGACTGGGCATCCAAATAAGAACAATGCATTGCTGATGGGCAGGAACTAGCAAGTGAAAGAGCTTTAGCATGGGCGAATCACTAGACGCGCTAAGGGAAGAGCACACAGATAGTGAGTAAGTGAGAATAACGGCTACTGTAGGGGTTTAGCACAATTTACGTACGGCTAAAATTACTTCTATAAACTAAAAGGTACCCAACGGTACCTGTGAACGCAAAGGTAGAGCATCGCACGCGTAATGTGAAGACGTGGGATCATTCCCCACCTGCGGCAACTTGTTTTTCCAATCCACTTTCATTTGCATTTATACATTATTTCTTTAATTCAGTATGTAAGTACGAGCAATTTCCCCTGTGTGTCTTTGCAGGCTTCGGTGCTCCTATGTAAATACGTGTAAAAGATGTATTTTTTTTTTCTGGCCAACCACTGCAGCAAATTTGGCGACGTTTCTTGCATTTACAAGAAAAATTAAAATCTAGTGACTGTTGGTTTCAAATTTCTGATTGAGGTAGCCAATTTTGTACAAAAAATTGGCAAAAATTGAAACTGTTCAGAAAACGAAACTATCACGTTTGTAACGCTATGACTCAGCAATGAAAATTGGTATCGCATTATGTGAATTGCATCTCATAGAACATCTAAAGCGAGCAAAATTGATATGTTACACATGAAACGAAAAAAACATTGGTCATATGGAATTATAGCTTTTGCGCAACCCATCTACACAAGGTAACAAATTCAGGTTAGATATCAAATTTGTTTGCTTTCAAGGATATAGTGGATGCCGTCCAGAGAACCGCGATATCTGTTCTAGATGCAGCGTTATTAATTTCTAAACTCCGTGCTCCTATTGCGAACTTATGAATTTTTGAAAATATCTTTTGGCCAAATTCACCCCCTAAATCCAAATTCCGCTTCCAACAGTCACTAGAATTCAACTTTCTTTCTCAAATGCTACAAATTGCTTTAAAATTGGCGCAGGGATTATCTCAGAATAAATATTTTTGCAGTTTACATGTAATTGAATATGTAGCGACGCAGGTGGGCAGGAGGTAAAGCTTCCTCTTAAAGGACCGTTCATCAGATCTGGCCATCTTGAGCTGACAAGCGTACAGCATTAATTGCGTGATAACGATCGTGTCTGCAAACTATTACATCGCTACGCGCCGCGGAAAGATGTGAAATTTCACACAGAACGACATTTTCTTTTTCTTTTCCTCGCGGCTGCCGCACTCCAAACCGGAGGATGACGTACTCGTGTCCCTGCGCCTACGCACTGGTGTCCGCAGTGCGACGTCGCTTGTGGTGACACGTGACTTGGAGAATTATTCAAGAAAGCATCTGGTATCTGTGCGATCGGTTGCTTGAATTGACGAATTGAAGTTTAGAGAAATAATAGAACAGACAAACGGAATGTCTGCGTGCTTTTTTTTTTATTTATTTCTCACCGAAACAAGAGCGACGTACCTCCGCTTCGCCTGCTTGTTCCCGCGGTCGTGCGGTCACGCGCTCAGGTACCGAAACTACGCCATTTTCTACCGTGTTGCAGCGCGTGATTATGCTCTGCGATTCGCTTGTTGTGCCTCAGTCTTCATAATTCGTGCAGCACTGAATTATGCTGCTACTCGGGTTTCCTTGTGCACAGTGCGCAAAATCGAGCGCTGCTAGAGACGAGACAACACGCCGCGCTCGACGCCGTCAGCAGAAGTGCCGAAAAAAAAAAAGCGAGGTCATAAAATGATGAAGGCGGGGCCTGTGGCGCGTCACGCGAACCTCGAGGTCCGGTATGGGAGAATGCAGGGAACAAATTTTGCTTGCGGAGGCTAGACGAGGCGAGTGGAGAGAGCGTCTTGCTTGGCAGTGGAGCCCACCTGCTGAAATCATGGGTTTGCGGCACTGAAATATTTCTATCTCGGCTATTATTGAGCCGATCTGAAATTTTTTTACGGCAGAACGCTCATAGAAGACATGTAACAACTTCCAGCGTAATACCAAAATTTGCTACTGGGACTGGTGAGGGGCCCTTTACGGCCCCGAGCGATAACGATGTGTATGTACGGACGACAATGATGCACACTAGAATGTACTAGAACCCGGTTGAGTTGGACGAGCATCTGGGGCGGCGCATGCTTTGCAGTGAGGCGCGCAACGACGAAAAATACTGTGGCGGAGCTGCTATCGAAGCGGATCGGGCCGCATCGAGGTCGCGCCATTGGGGACTGCTGGCGGTAGTTCTCCTCATTCGTACTACTTAGCGCACTGGTATACCCGTTGAGGCCAATCAAATGGTGTTTACAATTGGATGTGACATGCATTTATGCCTGGGGAGCCTTTCTTTAGTTCATCTTATTTTCGAATGCCGTTCGGTCATTGCGCGTGCACTGCGGCCGCAGTGTCGGCTTCCATTCAGCTATGTTCGGTTTCCTTCGGAGAAGAGATATCTTTCTTCTCCTTCAACCACCATGTATCGCTCGTGAGTATTTTTACGCATATAGTTTTCCATCGCTTGGTCTGGCGGAATGCAGACGGAAAACCCATATGAAAACGTCCTGCTTCCTGATTCAAACGAATAAAACATATATGCCCCATCCGACTCCGTGTACTCACATTTACGGAAAGTATTCTTATAAAACAACAAGAAAAACTGCAGTGCAGAATTCCCTTCATGTTTCCGTCTTCCTACATTAATTTATTGGGGTCAGACCTCTGCACCGAAAAGCGTTTTAGGTGGCCATTGCATATGCCAATCGTTGGCCGTAAGCCGCGAAAATTTCTTTATCCAGTCGGTAGAAGACGACGAAGTGTCTTCTTGACAGAACGCTTGTTTCTGTGCTCTCTGCATTTTTGGTGAACTCTTTGCCTTTCGGGGTGCCTTACCTCCCCGTCTTGCGACCATGGACGCGGAGCATGCCACAGGCCCTCCTGGCCAGAAGTCATCACGGCTGTCAACCGCAAGGAAGCGAGTTGGCTCCCCCAGCGACACCGAGGACACCGAGCTGTACTCTATGTCGGAAGACGACTCATCCGACGACGGCTTCATACCCGTCCGGAGTAAGAGGGCGAAGAGAAAGATCGCCAACACAGCGCCGTCACCTCCTGCGAGCACTACGACTATGAAGTCAAGGCCTGCGCGCTGGCCACACGTCATCATCTTTATGCCGGAAGAACCGTCAAGCAACCTACGGTTGCTGAACAGGCAAGCCCTATCCATTTTTCTGGAACGTGCGGTGCCGGATCAAATTAAAGACATCAGAATAAACCCACGCAAGAATATACTCGCCATAGACGTGTACAACGCGAGTGCGCTTGGAACACTTCAAGAAATCACGGAGCTTGGCGGAATCAAAATGCGCCCCTTCATCCCGATCGACGACACATCGATAGCCGGTGTAATTTACGACATTGACATTGCCATTCCCAATGAAGATTTACCTAGCCTCATCAAGCCGGCAAACGAGGGCACGATCATTACGCAAGTGCGCCGTCTTGGGAATACGCGCTGCGTAAAAGTAATCTTCAAGGGGGATTGCATACCCTCCCACGTTAAAGTCGGACATTTTCGACATCCAGTTCGACCATCCAGAAGCCGCTTCAATGCCATCAGTGCTTCAGGCTAGGACACGTAAAGGGCGTGTGTCCGAACTCGCTTCTGTGTCCCCGTTGCGCTGAACCTCATGCAGAAGTAACCTGCGGTGCCACAGTTCTGAAGTGCGCCAACTGTAGCGGCCCTCACGCAGCCTCGTCGAAAGACTGCCCCCGCATCAAGAGGGAGCGCGCGGTTCTGAAGCAAATGGCCAGAGACAATTCGGCCCACAGGGAGGCAGCCGAAGTAGTCCGGCGTCGGCGTCGACGTCGGCACCGTCGTAAGTCTTCAAAGAAGGCGCATGAGCGAAGCGATAGTACCCGCTCCACTACGGTACCACTTAGTCGCGACGCGATAGGGCCCACCACTTCCACGAGGGCATCAGATAAGACTCTTTCTTTAGAGGAATGGCCTACGCTACCGAGCCGCTCCCTTGCTAAGGAACCTCAGAAGGTCACGGCGCCACCGGAGCCTTCTCCGGCCATTGATGATTCACCTAAAACAGATCAAGTCATCTCGGTGCTACGTTCCCTCATGGAGGCCATCCGAACGATTTTAGTTGAGATGGGGACACCGTCTGCTCGAAGCGCACTTAAAGTGCTGGACGCCTTAAGCCCAGTGCTTGAATCCCTCAACTAGAAAGATGGCTACCCATACCCCATCCTTCCGAAAAGAAGTCAAGGCAGCGTCCGTCATGCAGTGGAACGCCAGAGGGCTAAAATCACGAATTTCAGATTTCCGTCAGTATGTGTACACCAATGTGTTTCCACTCATCGTCATTTGTGAGCCCAACTTGTCGAAACCAATCAGACTGTCAGGGTACGAATGTTTCATGTCATCAACAAATAGTGCATGCAGCAAAATCATTTTTGTTCGTCGGGAACTCACCTATGTTTTGCAACCGATTGCGCCCCACGACGACAATCAGTATATATGCGTCACAGTTAAAAAGAACAAACTCTTGTTTACTCTCATAGGCGTGTATATATCGCCTTCCAACAATTTCGACACTAAAAGATTAGCGGATATCTTGAGTGTTTGCCCCGCTCCATGGGTCATCATAGGAGATTTCAATGCACACCATCCAGCATGGGGAAGTACAAAGACAAATGTAAGAGGAAGAAGATTATCAAGCATCGCCTACAACTATGGCCTTACTCTCTTGAACGATGGTAGCCCCACCTTTCTTCGAGGCGTGACATACGGCAGCTGCCTCGACCTTGCTTTTGTCTCCAACTCTCTCGCCAGATATGTGAAGTGGTTTCCAGATATTGAGACCCATGGGAGTGATCACATTCCCACCTATCTGAACATCAAAGGCTTGATGTCTACATCTAGCCCACGGAATACCATTCGGACGATTCAATGGGCCAACTTCAAATCTGATATGGAAGATGCCTGCAGCGAGGGCCTGCCCTCTGGGTTAGAACAAACAATTAAAAATACGATGCGGAACGCCACTCGCATACTGACGATCTCTCACACGCGAAACGACTTCGACATAGAATTAGAGCGACTTCGCGCACTTCGTCGCCGGGCGGAACGTCGATATCGGCGTACAAGATCAATCCATGACCTTAGGGCAGCCAGGAGGATACAAAAGAAGATTCAGCGTCGAATGAATAGATTAGCGTCGGAACGTTGGGCAACGTTTTGCCAAACACTCGACCCCCGCAAGCCGCTGTCTCACATTTGGAAAACGGTGCAAGGTCTGCGTTGCCTTCCGGAACAGCGTTTTCCATTCAAGGCACTCGCGCTTTTCCAAGGGCGGCAAGACATCGATGTCGCAGAAGACTTTTGTGTGCGAATGGCAGACCAAGCGACACGCCCAGATCCTCCAGCCCGAGATGATGTCCCCCATTCCCGAGATTGCCGCATGGACCTTCCTTTTACAATGGAGGAGCTCGAGGCGGCACTAGCTCTCTGCAGGCGCTCATCATCTCCGGGTCCAGATGGTATATCATACCGAGCCTTGTGCTATCTCGGAGAATCCGCACGGACAGCACTATTGAGTCTCTACAACACCTCATGGCAGGAGGGAAATGTTCCTGACGAATGGAAAGTGAGCCGCCTGGTGCCAATATTGAAGCAGGGCAAATCCCCACTAGAGCTCAGCTCTTACCGCCCGATAGCGTTGGCCAGCTGTGTAGGAAAGATAATGGAACGGATGATCCTTGGCCGCCTGGAATGGTACCTTGAACACTACAAGATTTATCCGAGTTCCATGGCTGGTTTCCGACGTGACCGCTCTTCCATCGACAATGTAGTTGATCTCGTTTCATATGTCCAGCACGAAAGGTCCCGTAAACGTTTATCTGCAGCTTTATTCTTAGATGTGAAAGGGGCATACGATAACGTATTGCATGAGGCTATTCTCGACGCTCTTGTGACGGTTGGCCTAGGTGGCCGAGTATTTTTATGGATTGCAAGTTACCTATCTGCAAGATCATTCTATGTATTAACTGACGATGGCCCAACTACGCGACGCTATACCAGCAAGGGCGTTCCTCAAGGCGGTGCTCTCAGCCCGACGCTATTCAACCTCGCTCTTATTGGGCTTGCTGAACACTTGCCAACTACCACCAAAATTTCAGTATACGCAGACGACATCTGTCTCTGGACTTCGGCAGTCACACGTCCTCAGATACGTGCACGGCTTCAGAGAGCGGCTACTTTGACAGCGAGCTACTTGTGTGAACAACGTCTCAGCATATCGCCAGAAAAATGCGCCCTAGTGGCGTTTACTCGCAAACCAATGACGCCTTATGTCATCTCAATCAACGGGCGGACCATTTCCTATGTCAGAACCTACAGATTTCTAGGCGTAATTATCGACCGAGACCTCTGTTGGAGCCCGCACGTGGCTTACATGCAACGACGCCTAACAGCAACCTCCCAGTTGTTTAAATACCTGACAGGAAAGACGTGGGGGATGTCAGTAGACGCAATGCTGAGACTCTACAGAGCTCTGTTTCTCGGTTTTTTAAGATACAGTCTACCTGTACTGAACAACACCTGCAAGACAAATATTCGTGTTCTGCAAGCAGCGCAAGCTCAAGCACTCAGAGTTTGTCTTGGTTTGCCGAGATGCACGTCAACTGAGCCAACTATTGCGATTGCTCGGGACCATCCAATGCAGACTCACATCACGGTGGAAACCCTGAGAACGCATATCAGACATTTGGCACGGGCCCCCTATCACCACCTTGCAACACTACCTTCAGACAGGCACCAAGCATCATTCTCAAAAACTATTGTCAAGTACAACGACAAACTTCCCTCGGGCTTCACCGCTGCATCTAAACCATCGATGCCCCCTTGGTGCCTTGTCAGCCCCACAGTCCATCTCAACGTGCCAGGAATCGGGAAAAAGTCTGAGCTGTCGTCGCCTGTGCTGAAACAACTGTCTCTGCTTCTTCTGCACGAGAGGTACGCAGACAGTGCACATATTTATACTGACGGTTCCACAAACATCCAGTGTTCGTCCGGTGCTGCAGTCGTCCCAGAAAGAGGTATTACCATCAGCTTTAGGACTGACCACCCAACGACATCTACATCTGCGGAACTAGCTGCTCTTCGAGCTGCACTTTGTTTTGTCAATCGGGAACCACCTCGACAATGGTCAATTTTCAGCGACTCAAAGGCAGCCCTACAATCTGTACTATCAGCTCTGCGTCGCGGGCCATCTGAACAGCTCGTATTCGATATTAGATGCCTACTTCATACATCACATGAGAAAGGACATCACGTGACGTTTCAGTGGCTGCCAAGTCACTGCGGCGTCATCGGAAATGAAGACGCCGATAAAGCCGCTCGGACAGCTCTTGAAGACACACAGGAAGAGGCCATACCACTTTCACGTTCCGACGCAGCCAGCAGACTTCAAGTGCTTGCACAGGAGATCACGCTCTCTCTATGGTGCACACCAAGCAGCCAGACCAACCGCAGCGATCATCAACACGACCTGCCCTCCTTGATGCATCTCTGTATGCCAACCGGACTCCGCCGAAGTGAGGCCACCCTGCTTTATCGCTTATGGCTAGGGGTGGCCTTCACGAAATCTTACTCGTTTCGCATTGGAATGGCCGACAACGCTCTCTGCAATGCCTGTCTTTGCGAGGAGACGCTGGAACACATTCTGTGCGACTGTCCTGAATATAATGTTCAGAGACAGTCCATGGCGTCCGTTCTAGCGCACCTTGACAGTAGACCATTGTCAGTTGCAACCATTTTCACATATCGCCGACTGAAGACATCGCAGCTGAAGGCGACGAAGGGACTACTTCGGTTTATGAAGGATACGGGCTTGGACAAGCGACTGTGACAGTGATGTCACATACCACACAAGAGTGACAGACTGTAACCAACGATGTGTGTGCCGTGTTATGTGCCCTCTATCTCTTCTCCCCATCTTTCATCCCCCCCATCCCGCTCCCATGTGTAGGGTAGCAAACCGGTTAGGCAAAACTGGTTAACCTCCCTGCCTTCCTTCTCCACTTTTTCCTTCCTTCCTCCTTTATCCAGTCGAGACGACGAAGTATCTTTTTAACAGAACACTTGTTTCTGTGCTCTCTGAATTTTTCGTGAAATCTTCACCTTTCGGGGTGCCTCACCTCCCCGTCTTGCGGCCAAGGAAGCGGAGCATGCCAGAGGCCCGCCTGGCCAGAAGTCATCACGGCCGTCAACCGCAAGGAAGCGAGTTGGCTCCCCCAGCGACACCGAGGACACCGAGCTGTACTCTATGTCGGAAGACGACTCATCCGATGACGGCTTCATACCCGTCCGGAGTAAGAGGGCGAAGAGAAAGATCGCCAACACAGCGCCGTCAACTCCTGCGAGCACTACGACTATGAAGTCAAGGCCTGCGCGCTGGCCACACCTTATCATCTTTATGCCGGAAGAACCGTCAAGCAACCTACGGTTGCTGAACAGGCAAGCCCTATCCATTTTTCTGGAATGTGTGGTGCGGGATCAAATTAAAACATCAGAATAAACCCACGCAAAAATATACTCGCCATAGACGTGTACAACGCGTGTGCGCTTGGAGAACTTCAAAATATCACGGAGCTAGACGGAATCAAAATGCGCCTCTTCATCCCGATCGACGACACATCGATAGCCGGTGTAATTTACGACATTGACATTGCCATTCCCAATTATGATTTACCTAGCCTCATCAAGCCGGCAAACGAGGGCACGATCATTACGCAACTGCGCCGTCTTCGGAATACGCGCTGCTTAAAAGTTATTTCCAAGGTGGATTGTATACTATCCCACGTTAAATCCGGACATTTTTTGCATCCGGTTCGACCATTCATCCAGAAGCCGCTTCAATGCCATCAGTGCTTCAGGTAAGGACACGTCAGGGGCATGTTTTCCAACTCGCTACTGTGTCCGCGTTGCGCTGAACCTCATGCAGAAGAGACCTGTGGTGGCACAGTTCTGAAGTGCGCCAACTGTAGCGGCCCTCACGCTGCCTCGTCGAAAGACTGTCCCCGCATCAAGAGGGAGCGCGCGGTTCTGAAGCAAATGGCCAGAGACAATTCGACCCACGGGGAAGCAGCCGAAGTAGTCCGGCGTCGGCGTCGACGTCGGCACCGTCGTACGTCTTCAAGGAAGGCGCATGCGCCAAGCGATAGTACCCGCTCCACTACGGTACCACTTAGTCGCGCCGCGAAACGGCCCACCACTTCCACGAGGGAATCAGATAAGACTCTTTCTTTAGAGGAATGGCCTACGCTACCGAGCCGCTTCCTTGCTAAGGAACCTCAGAAGGTCACGGCCCCACCGGAGCCTTCTCCGGCCATTGATGATTCACCTAAAACAGATCGTCAAGTCATCTCGGTGCTACGTTCCCTCGTGGAGGCCATCCCAACGATTTTAGTTGACATGGGGACACCGTCTGCCCGAAGCGCACTTAAAGTGCTGGACGCCATAAGCCCAGTGCTTGAATCCCTCAACTAGAAAGATGGCTACCCATACCCCATCCTTCCGAAAAAAAGTCAAGGCAGCGTCCATCATCCAGTGCAACGCCAGAGAGCTTTAAATAACGAATTTCAGATTTCCGTCAGTATGTGTACACCAATGTGTTTCCACTCATCGTCATTTGAGAGCCCAACTTGTCGAAACCAATCAGACTGTCAGGGTACGAATGTATCATGTCATCAACAAATGGTGCATACAGCAAAATCATCGTTTTTGTTCGTCGTTAACTCACCTATCTTTTGCAACCAATTGCGCCCCACGACGACAATCAGTATATATACATCGCAGTTAAAAAGAACAAACTCTTGTTTACTCTCATAGACGTGTATATATCGCCTTCCAGCAATTTCGATACTAAAAGATTAGCGGATATCTTGACTGTTTGCCCCGCCCCATGGGTCATCATAGGAGATTTGAATGCACACCATCCAGCATGGGAAAGTACAAAGACAAATGCAAGAAAACGAAGATTAGCAAGCACCGCCTACAACTATGGCCTTACTCTCTTGAACAATGGTAGCCCCACCTTTCTTCGAGGCGTGACATACGGCAGCTGCCTCGACCTTGCTTTCGTCTCCAACTCTCTCGCCAGATGTGTGAAGTGGTTTCCAGATATTGAGACACATGGGAGTGACCACATTCCCACATATCTGAACATCAAAGGCTTGTCGTCTAGATCTGGCCCACGGAATACCATTCGGACGATCCAATGGGCCCACTTCAAATCTGATATGGAAGATGCCTGCCGTGAGGGCCTACCCTCTGGGTTAGAACACAATTAAAAATACGATGCAAATCGAAGTCACTTCGTCGCCAGGCGGAACGTCGATATCGGCGTACAAAATCAATCCATGACCTTATAGGGCATCCAGCAGGATGCAAAGGAAGATTCAGCGTCGAATGGATAGACTAGCGTCGGAACGTTGGACAACGTTTTGCCAGACACTCGACCCCCGTAAGCCACTGTCTCACATTTGGAAAACGGTGCAAAACGGTTCCGGTTGCCTTCCGGAACAGCGTTTTCCATTCAAGGCGCTCGCGCTTTTCCAAGGGCGGCAAGACATCGATGTCGCAGAAGACTTTTGTGCGGGGATGGCAGACCAAGCGACACGTCCCGATCCTCCAGCCCGAGATGACGTCCCCTATTCCCGTGATTGCCGCATGGACCTTCCTTTTGCAATGGAGGAGCTCGAGGCGGCACTAGCTCTCTGCAGGCGCTCTCACCTCCTGGTCCAGATGGTATATCATACCGAGCCTTGTGCTATCTCGGAGAATCCGCACGGATAGCATTATTGAGTCTCTACAACACCTCATGGCAGGAGGGAAATGTTTCTGACGAAAGGAAAGTGAGCCGCCTGGTGCCAATCTTGAAGCAGGGCAAATCCCCGCTAGAGCTCACCTCTTACCGCCCAATAGGGTTGGCCAGCTGTGTAGGAAAGATAATGGAACGGGTGATCCTTGGCCGCCTGGAATGGTACCTTGAATACTACAAGATTTATCCGATGTCCATGGCTGGTTTCCGGCGTGACCGCTCTTTCATCGACTATGTAGTTGGTCCCGTAAACGTTTATCCGCAGCTTTATTTTTAGATGTGAAAGGGGCATACGATAACGTATTACATGAGGCCATTCTCGACGCTCTTGTGGCGGTTGGCCTAGGTGGTCGAGTATTTTTATTGATTGCAAGTTACCTACCTGCAAGATCATTCTATGTGTTAACTGACGATGGCCCAACTACGCGACGCTATACCAGCAGGGGCGTTCCTCAAGGCGGTGCTCTCAGCCCGACGCTATTCAACCTCGCTCTTAATGGGCTTGCTGAATACTTCCCGACTACCACCAAAATATCAATATACGCAGACGATATCTGTGTCTGCACGTCCTCAGATACGTGCACGGCTTCAAAGAGCGGCTACTTTGACAGCGGGCTACTTGTGTGAGCAAGGTCTCAGCATATCACCAGAAAAATGCGCCATAGTGGCATTTACTCGCAAACCAATGATGCCTTATGTCATCTGAATCAATGGGCGGACCATTTCCTATGTCACAACCCACAGATTTCTTGGCGTAATTATCGACCGAGACCTCTGTTGGAGCCGGCACGTGGCCTACCTGAAAGGGTGCCTGACAGCAACCTCCCAGTTGTTTAAATACTTGACAGGAAAGACGTGGGGGATGTCAGTAGACGCAATGCTGAGACTCTACAGAGCTGTCTTTCTTGGTTTTTTAAGACATAGTCTACCTGTACTGAACAGCACCTGCAAGACAAATATTCGTGTTCTGCAGGCAGCACAAGCTCAAGCACTCAGAGTTTGTCTTGGTTTGCCCAGATGCACGTCAACTGAGGCAACTATTGCGATTGCTCGGGACCATTTAATGCAAACTTACATCAAGGTGGAAGCCCTGAGAACGCATATCAGACATCTTGCACGTGCCCCCTATCACCACCTTGCAACACTACCTTCAGACAGGCACGAAGCATCATTCTCTAAAACTATCGTCAAGTTCAAAGACAAACTTCCCTCTGGCTTCACCGCTGCATCTAAGCCATCGATAACCCCTTGGTGCCTTGTCAGCCCCACGGTTCATCTCAGCGTACCAGGAATCGGGAAAAAGTCTGAGCTGTCGTCGCCTGTGCTGAAACAACTGTCTCTGCTTCTTCTGCACGAGAGGTACGCGGGCAGTGAACATATTTATACTGATGGTTCCACAAACATCCAGTGTTCGTCCGGTGCTGTGGTCGTCCCAGCAAGAGGTATTACCATCAACTTTAGGACTGACCACCCAACGACATCTACATCTGCGGAACTAGCTGCTCTTCGCGCTGCACTTTGTTTCGTCAACCGGGAACCACCTCGAGAATGGTCAATTTTCAGTGACTCAAAGGCAGCCCTACAATCTCTGCTATCAGCTCTGCGTCGCGGGCCATTCGAACCGCTCGTGCTCGATATTAGATGCCTACTCCATAGATCACATTAGAAAGGACATCACGTGACGTTTAAGTGGCTGCCAAGTCATTGCGGCGTCATAGGAAATGAAGACGCCGATAAAGCCGCTCGGGCAGCTCTTGGAGACACACAGGAAGAGGCCATACCACTTTTACGGTCCGATGCAGGCAGCAGACTTCGAGTGCTTGCACCTCAGATCACGCTCTCTCTATGGTCGACACCAAGCAGCCAGACCAACCGGAGCAATCGTCAACACGACCTGCCCTCCTTGATGCATTTTTGTATGCCAACTAGACTCCGCCGAAGTGAGGCCATCCTGCTTTATCGCTTATGGCTAGGGGTGGCCTTCACAAAATCTTACTCGTCTCGCTTTGGAATGGCCGACAACGCTCTCTGCAATGCCTGTCTTTGCGAGGAGACGCTGAACACATTCTGTGCGACTGTCCTGAATATAATGTTCAGCGACAGTCCCTGGCATCCGTTCTAGCGCACCTTGACATTAGACCATTGTCCCTCGACACGATTTTCACATGCCGCCGACAGAAGACATCGCAGGTGAAGGCGACGAAGGGTCTACTTCGGTTTATGAAGGAGACGGCCTTGGACAAGCGGCTGTGACAGTGATGTGACGTACCGCGCAGGAGCGACAGACTGTAACCAACGATGTGTGTGCCGTGTTATGTGCTCTCTATCTCTTCTCCCCGTCTTTCATCCCTCCCATCCCGCTCCTATGTGGAGGGTAACAAACCGGTTAAGCTACACTGGTTAACCTCCCTGCCTTCCTTTTCCACTTTTTCCTTCCTTCTTTTGTCCAGTCGCTGCTTCGCAAAAAAGAAAAGAAGAGCGGAGTGGTAGCCTAATTAGTGGCTTCATAATGTATATGGCGTTGCGCTGCTAAACTCGAGATCACGGGATCTAACCAAGTCGCGGAATTCGATGGGAACGAAATGGAAAAAACTCGTGTAGTTCTATTTAAGTACACGTTAAGGAACCCTGGGTGGTGAGAACTGAACAGGATGCCTCATAACCATATCGCCAGACGTAAAACGCCAGAATTTCTTTAATAACACAAAACAAGAGGAGGTAGCCGCGTTCTTCGGGTTAATTCTAGGGGGTGTAAAAGAAAGAAATTAATTTCAAGCCTGATTTTCGACAAAAACGTAATAGGCTTATGTCATATTTCATGCCTAAACGGAATGTCGTTCCCAACAGTACGTCCGTTCAAGTAAGTGCAGCTTCTGTATTATAAGCGGCTGCTTTCAGTTATCCAGTGCACTATCATAAAGACAATAATCAAGCAATACAAGGAGATGCATGGCTCACATACACGTAGAGATATGTGTACATCTGCTGTGTTCGTTAAATATTATATTTGTGATAGCACATTGTGCACACCGATTTAATGGGTTGTAAACATGATAAGACTGTCCACAAATATGCTTTCCTTGTCTGAATCAAACGTGCAGATTTACAGGCTGCTCTAAAACGGGGCTTTTATATTGAACGACAGCTAGGAACGTGTTTAGCAGAATCGATTAGCACCCGTAGAGCGCCTCTATAATTTTGTTTCGATCACACGCATACATGAAACTGGCGGCCTACAGAAAAAGCTGTCGTAATGGCTGCTTGACAAGGCCCCTAACTGGCAACTTCACGTAGCACTCAGCAAGTCACACAGAATTTAACATTCAAATCCACGGGATCGAAATGTCTGCGTACAGAAAGAAAAAGAATACATCAATTTCTAGGGCCTCGCCTTACAATATCCGGAAGTCGAACACCATAGATTTTAATGTCAAGACATAATACATCTAACAAACTTTTAAATTCACAATCATCTAACAGAAGTTATTTATTATGTTCAAATTTCAAGCCAACGTACATTTAACAAAGTTTAAATGCGCAATCACTTGTTTCTTTTTGGGGATTTACGTGCCAAAACCACGATTTGATTATAAGGCACGCCGTAGGGGGGGACTCCAGAATAATTTGGACCAGCTGGGGTTATTTAACGTGCAGCTAACTCTAACAAATTGACAACCAACAAACAGAAGTTACTGCATTAACAAAGAGGAATCTACAAAAAGGCTTGGCTCAAAAGAGAGAGCATGATTCAGCAAATGGATTAGCCCCGACAACATGTACAAGAACGCTGTAATAAAATGAAAGCAAATGAAGGTTAGCGAAATGATTCCATGTGCTTTTTAATAGTTAAAGTAAAAAATAAATTATCGTTTTACGCGCCAAATCCACGATCTGATTATAAGGCATGCCGTAGTGGGCGACTCCGGAATAATTTTGACCACCGGGATTCTTTAAGGTACACCTGACTCTAAGAAATTCACAACCAAATAATGAAATTACTGCATTAATAAAGACAAATCCACACAAAGGCTTGACTCAAAGGGCAGCATGATTCCGACAATGAATAACGGTCGGAAAGATGTACAAAAACACTGTAATGAAATTAAAACAAATGAATATTAGCGAGATGATATTGCGTGCTTTATTTTTCACGCAATTATATAACAAAAAAAATGAATTATCGGGTTTACGTGCAAAACCACTCCGGAATAATTTTGACGACCGGGATTCTTGAACGTGCACCTAACCCTAAGAAATTCACAAACAACATAATGGAGTTACTGCATCAACAAAGATAAATCCATCCAAATGCTTGACTCAATATAGAAACCACGATGCCGACAATAAATTAGCGCCGGAAATATGTACAAAAGCCCTCTGATGAAATAAAAACGAATGAAGATTAGAGAAATAATTTCGTCTCTTTTCATTCGATCATTAAAGTTAAAAATGAAATTAAATTGTTGGGTTTACGCACCAAAACTACGACCTGATTATAAGGCACGCTGTAGTAGGGGACACCGGAATAAATTTGGCCACCGGGGTTCTTGAACGGGCACCTAACGCTAAGAAATTCACGTCTAGCAAACACAAGTTACTGCATGAACAAAGAGAAATCCACACAAAAGCTTGACTTAAAGAAGAGACCATGATTCCGACATTGGATCACTGCTAGACATGTGTACAAAAACACTGATGATATTCAAACAAATGAAGATTAGCGAAATGATTTCGTGTATTCTTTTTCGATCATTCGATCATTAACGAAAATAAATAAATTAAGTTGCCGTGTTTAGGTGCGAAAACAAAGATCTGATTACAAGGCACGCTGTAGTAGGGGACACGGGAATAATTTTGACCACCGGGGTTCTTGAACGTGCACCCAACTCTAAGAAATTCACGTCTAACAAACACAAGTTACTGCATGAACAAAGAGGAACCCGCACAAAAGCTTGACTTAAAAATGAGACCATGATTCCGAGAATGGATTACTGCTCGAAATGTGTACAAGAACATTCTGATGAAATTCAAACAAATGAAGATTAGCGAAATGATTTCGTGTGTTCTATTGCAATTATTAAAGTAAAAAATTAAATTAAATTGTCGGGTTTACGTGCCAAAACAACGATCTGATGCTAAGGCATGCTGTAGTGGGGGAGTCCGGATTAATTTTGACCACCGGGTTTGTTTAACGTGCGCCTAAATTCAACTGCACAGGTGTTCTTGCACTTCGCCCCCATCGAAACGTGCCGCCGGGATCGCGCGACCTCGTGCTTAGCAGCGCCACACGAAAGCTACGAAGCAACCACGGCGGGTTTCTTGCAAGTAATGTTCTCAGGTTAACGTTTTTCTTATCCAATGTATTTAACAATGGCTGTTGCCGGTTCTTTAGCATTTGTAAACCATGTGTTGTTCTACATCTGTCAACTCCCAGTCTCTCAAATTTTTGTGTGTTATATAGGGTAGAGTGTATCTTTTTAGTTTCACAAACTTGCGTTAGAAACAAATATTATTGTTTATCTCTTGTTTATGTCCTTTGCACAGCCGATAACAATATGTCTTTGTAACAGGTAATACACTATACGTGAGAATTAAAGATTGAGATGGATAGTACATAGGGACATTTGCAACAGCACGTAGAAACCTTTTTTGTGGAACGTGCATTTTATGTAGATTTTCTTTCCGTGGATGCCCAATCTAAATAGCAATAATTAAGCATCGGACAAAGTAATGCGCAATAGTGTAGCATCGTTTTCTTATGCGGCAGTAAATTGCGTTTCGGCATGCGAGCCCAACTACTTGCGATAGCGTTTTTGTTCTTGTTTTTATGTGCATTCCAAGGCAAGTTCTCGTGGAAGAAAACGCCTAATACACGTGACAATTTCGTTCAGCAGGGCACTCTCACTTTCATTTTTATGTTTGTATTTCTAGCAGCAATAAAACTGTCTTTGTTATTTGTATATTTATTTTAGATAGGCGTCTGTCCATTTTTCTTGCTTAGCTAGAATTTCATTCGAGTGTTGAATAACGTGGTCGATTTCTTTCGCTGACCAAAACATACTTGTGCCATCTGCATAAATGATACATTTTATTGCTGGAGTTAAACGGATGATATCATCTATGTGAAGATTAAAAAGAAAAGGCCCCAAAATAATGCCTTATGGCGATGCTTACTTTTGTGAGCACAGGTGCTCACAATATGCACCGAATAAAAATTTGGCATCGTGATTTACAGTTTTGCTACTGTGAGTACCGTCATTACAACGTAACGATATGTCGAAAGTGATGTCATCCTGGAGTTTGACTTGAAGCGGATAGGTCTTGCAAGCTCACCGGCTACAATTCGTAAAATACAATGGGCCGTAATGTAGTTATTGTTGTTTGCACGATTCTACCATCGTAACGCGCAGTTATATTACCGGCCAAATCTAACACAAATAACTTGGTGCCGATTCCACAGCGCACATCAAGTAACAAAACCCGAGTCGACACGTACCTTGTTGAAACAAGTTTATGGAACATACAAGGGCACACAATAAGATGGCGAGCTGGGCTTGTTGGGTGAGGCTCATGTTTGAAATTTGATTGAAGCGCACATAAGGCGGGGACAAAAATGGGCAATTAGACAGGACAGGCAAGCGCCGTCCTGTCCACCTCCCTATTTGTGTACCCGTATCATGTGTGCTTCAATCAAATTTCAAACATCAAAGGCACAGAGACACGCATACAGCTGAATTTTAGCAGCTAGTCGCTATCGGAGACTGATGACACCGGTGCTTTTTGTTGTCTGCCGACTGCAGAAAGCCATCCTCAATTCCATCTAATGCATTAGAAATGCCACACGTACAGCAGACTCGAATATGGCGACCATTAACGAAGCCTTAAAAAAACATCTATTCGATGACAGTGTATCTAGCTACATTGCATTGGACTTTTGTTTGTAGTAAGAATCAGTTTCGTTTTTGATTTTGAGTAGAATTACTTAAGATTGTAACGCCTTTGCAAATTTTAACACACGTTTTATTAAAAAACAAGGGGTGCGTTAGGATCATGCAAACGCGGTAATTAAGAAGTTATTTGTGATCCTATGTTGATAAGCTGAACATGCGTTTCTATTTATTGTTCTAGTAGTGTCCGCCGCTTCGAATAATCCAGCTGAAGGACAAGAATTCTGCTCTCTGCCTCAGGTGATGTCTAAAGATGCTCATACAACTTGAAGATGATCACCCTGTGCATGCGTGCGTGTCTGGGTGTGTGTAAATACACAATATTCAGCAGCGGCGCCAGAATCCCAACCGTTGCGATGAGCGGTGAGCCGGCTTTCGCGACAAAGCCCGAACACGATCGAATTTCTCGATTTTCATTAGCTCATTTGCGCTAACTTCGAAAGCTAATCACTGTCGAGAAAATCGATCATAACCGTGTTCGAGCGCGATCGAAATTGCACCTTGTTACTCCTGTTTAAGCACCAAAAACAAAGAGAAACTGAGATGAACCGCACAGAGGTGAGCGAACGAAATCGGAGCTGGTAAACACGCCGTGCACGTTGTGTGGAAGGCTGCTGCAAGCTGTCATCACGAACGCAGCCGCAGCGTGCGTCTGCCCATGCAGACGATGTGTGGGAACCACGCTACAGCAACGACGTAACCAAATGCACAGTTGTCACGCATTCTTACGTGCTTATGGTACAGCTAGTCCTACCGTCTAACCTCGCAATCCTGCGTGCAGAGGGCCACGCGCCATGCGAACGAATGAGTCAGGCAGCACAACGGATTCAGTGCGTTCGTGAAGCAAGACTGATGCCGGACTGCGGATGCAGTTCCAGTGACCAGTGTGGTCAGCCGTCTTCCATACTGCAGCGCAAATGGCGCTTCAGGAGCTCATGAAATTAGATCTTCTGAGAAACTTCCTTATTCTCGAAGATTCCGCTATACGACGACAAAGAAGTCGCGGCTTTGATGATGATATGCACAGATGAGGAAAATAAGATGCAAATAGTTTGCTCAACTAAATTCCTACTCTAGCGGAAGTGGCCAGCTTGGCCGCAGAAGTGTGCTACGAAACGCGCCGTACATAAGGTTTCAAACAAGACACGTGCATAATCTCGGTACCGCGACAACAACGGTCAAAGGAAGTACAAAAAGGTGAATTGCGGTAATTAACAGGCGAAGTTCGCTAAAGAATCCAGTAGGGTCCAAGAAAACCACTGTGAAATGTGTCACATAATTCGGGGACACGTACAAGTGTCCGGCGTAGTAATTCGTCGCCAGGGCAGAAAAACACACTTTGGCGAGTGGACTCGTAGCCGTGCTTGAGTGCATCTTGGGAGATGTCGTTAATGCGAGCGAGGTAGCGGCAGTAGGTGAGGCGAGAAACGAATTCTTCGGAAAAAGCATTGCCGGTGAGACAAGGGCCGAGCAGAAAGATGTATAGAGGGCGAAAGTTGCTTAGTGGCAGTAGGCAAGGAAGAATGGGGAAAAACTGGGGGTGCGTTCAGGTGCAGTGCTACAGGCAAAAGTAACAAACGGCATGATTGCATCCCATTTTGTGTGGCCCGGGCGGATGCGTACATTGAGATCACGTCGGAGAGTGTACGATGAAAACGCTCGGTAAAGCCATTGGCCTATGGGTGGAAATTGTCTTATGAACAGTGCTGGTTGCTCGTAGAACTTCGGCAAGAACTGAAAAGAGGAACACCTTGCCGCAGTCACTGAGGAGAACGCGTGGTGCTTCATGGCGTAAAAAGATGCTTCGCAGGAAAAAGTCCGGAACTTCAGAAGCTGTCTCAGCATAACAAGTGAGATGATCAACAGCTTTCATGATCCAGCGATTACCGTTTGTGGACAGGGGAAGAGGCCCGTACAAGACTATTCCGACAACCTCTAAGGGAGGACAAGGGAGGGGTTGGAGGGGCCCACTGGTTACAGGGCGTTTGCGGCGTTGACAAGGCTCGCAAAAGGCGATATACTTGGCCACGGTGGAGGAGAGGTCAGGCCTAGAGAATCGGCTTCGGATCCAGTCGTACGTCTTGTGACATCCATGGTGTACTGCCGTTGGATCGTCGTGAAAAGCTTGTAGAACGTCGCTTTGCAGAGAACTGCGAATGACGAACACCCACTTGTTGCCATCTGGGTAATAAATGTAGCGGCATAGGGTGCCGTTGTGCAACTGGAATTGGTCAAGTTGTCGAGGCAGACGAGAGTTTGGGGGCGAGGAGGAACCGCTAAGGCAGGCAAGAATTATCTGACAGCGCGGGTCTGCTTGCTGGTGCAAAATAAGAACGTGATGACAGTCAGCGCCTTGATAGTCCAGTGTTGCTATTTGTAAAGGGGATGACGATGGCTCGCGAGACCGGCTATATTGAGTAAGTTTGGGTGGGTGATGCGAGAGCGGAAGCGGGCAACGGTAGGGAGCGTCGGCGTCTTGGTGCTTATTGCCAGACCTGTGCTTTATGTCGAAGTCTTTCTCTTGTAAGCGAATCACCCAACTCCCAAGACGACCAGATAAGTTCTTCAGCGAGGAGAGCCAGCACAACGCGTAATGGTCCTTAAGTACCGTGAAACCGCGGCTGTGTAAATACGGACGGAATTTTAGAACAGCCCAAACACCAGCGAGGCATTCCTCTTCAGTAGTCGTATATTTTTTCTTTACTGTAAACAGGCAATGACCGGCATAGGCAATGACTCGCTCACGAGAGTAATGGTCACGTTGTAATAAAACAGTGCCTATGCCATGACCGCTAGCTTCGGTTTGGATGGTGGCAAGTGCAGTCGTGTCGAAATAGCATAATAACGGCTTGGACGTGAGCGCTCGCTTTAGAGCCTGCGCAAGCCTTTTTCACGATTTCGCCGGGGAACGTTGAGGACTGCGACAATCTTCTACGGGTCCGGTCAAATCCCTTTTTTACTAAGTGTCCCAGAACCTTGATCGTCTTGCTCGCGAAATGGCATATTTTTTTGTGTGTTCCGCTGCAGCCCAGCCTTGGCAAGACACGTTAAAATTTCATCAAGGCGCTCGATGTTGTAAGAATGTTGAAGAAAAGACAACTATTTTTTCAAAATAGCATAAGCAGGTCTTCCATTTGAGGCCACGTAAGACACTGCCTATCATGCGCTCCAACGTGTCAGGTAGGTTGCAGAGTCCGAATGGCATCACGTTGAATTCATAGAGTCCGTCTGGGGTGACAAATGCTGTTTTCTTCTTGTCAGGCTTGTACATTGGCATTTGCCAGTAGCGAGATCGAATATCAAGACTGCAGAAGTACTCAGCGCGATACAGCGAGCCCAACGCGTCATCAATTCGTGGCAAGGGATAAACGTCCTTGCGTGTGACTTTGTTGAGGGCGCGGTAGTCGACGCAAAGGCGTACTGAGCCGTCCTTTTTGTGTACAAGGACCACTGGAGAAGACGAGGGACTTGAGGAAGGGCGTATTATACTCCGGTCAAGCATATCGCACAGATTTTTTTTTCAATGAGCTTGCGCTCGGTAACAGACACTATATGGACGTCGGTGAACGATGCGGGAACCATCGGCCTGAATGCGATTAGTGGCGACGGGCGTTTTCCCGAGGACCGGTGAGTGGACGTCGAACAAGGCACCGTGTTTTTTCAACAAATTAAGCAAATCTCGAGTCTGAGTAGGTGAAATGTCTGGGCAGATGGAACTTGTCAGAAGACAGCAAGAGGAGTTGAGAGGAGCTAAAGTTGATTCCGTCGTTGCAACCGTCAAAGGAACGAGGACAACGGGTTTAGTATCAACAGCGCATGCAATAGTTGATCCACAGGACAAAAATTGGGATCGCGAGTAGTGTTCAATGCAGTAACCATCGCACACCCGTCAGTGAAACGAGGAAGGCTGGGAGCGATCACGATTCCTAGTGATGAAATGCAGCCATAAGGGTGAATGAACACGTTGCAATGTGCAATCTCGGCGGAACGAACGACGATGATTTGTGAGGCCGAATCACTTAATCTGTGGCTGTTACGAAACCGCTGTGTGCATGATCTGTATAATGGGATTGCTGACTGCTGTCGGTCAGGGAAAGGAGGCGCTGGCGACAGCTGATATACGCGGAGGCCGATGGCGAGAAATCCCAACCCAAAATAAGTTTCTGAGTGCACTCACGTAGCATGGCGAATACTATGTGAGGACGCATGCACGGTGCGCGCACGCACGTTGACGACAGGGGAGACGCGCAATTCCGAAGGACAGAATATTTGCGAGTCAGTTAGGCCAGATTGTTTTAAGTTTACCAAGATTAATTCAATTCAGCCTTATTCAACATATGCCAGATCTTTGAAGCACGGACAAAAAGCCTGAAAGGCTTTAAGTGTCGTGAACCAATTATTGTCGTTGCCCATTGCTATCCATATCGTTATAATTATTATTCTATTTATCATTATTATCATTATCCTTATTATGAGCATATGACTGTGAAAATGAGGACATCGGCCACAATTTTTTGTGGTCGACATCAAATTCTCAACTACTTACCATGCCTTCTCCCGCCCAGGCGGGTTTCCGTCAGCCCCTTGACTTCATCGTCCTTTTCAGTTAAGTTACACATGTAGGTGTGAAAAGTTCACGTCATAACCGTTTTCGGGAATGCTTTGACGAACCGGCAGTCGCTATACCTTCCTATCGAAGAAACCCTTGACTAGAGGCAACCGCGCGCCTACACCCGGACACTCCATGCTTGCAAAGAGGAGGCGCAGTTGGCACTGCTGTCTACCGCTTCAAGCGAGCGGTAAACTACAAATAACAATGCCGCTGAAATGGAAAAAAGAAAAGGAGTAAGGTAAAATGAAGTTTATTGATGGTGCTGACACGTCACAAGAGGAATACGGAAGTTTTAAGTGGGATCCTTCAGAAACTGAGCTTTTTATTTTTCTCTTCGGTCTGTCACTTAGAATCTTCCTTTTCCGTATTTTTTTTTTTTTGCGCTACAATACCATGTCGTTCAACAAACAACACAGCGGAAAAACGACAATTTTGTTCATTCTTGGTGTTCATTGGATCGACAAGAGCTAAACAGAACGAGACCTGTTCTGCTATTGCAGAGGCGTATTATTTCGGCATTTCCTTGTGGATACCTGTAAAGCGTAGCGATCGGGAGAAGGCGCGCCCCGCCCAGGGAAATCGGCGTAAGTACAGTCATCGCTGGGCTCCGACGCAAGGTTACAATAACCTACCGCGGAACCGGCCAAACCACGCCCGGCGGAAATTTTACTGACCCGCTTGATCGCTTACCTGGCTGTTTACTGCTCCTGAATCCCGAGAAATCACGGGGGTACCGCAAGTTTTCTGAAAACCCATGATAGAGAATCGAGGCAAGATGTGATAGCTGTGCCTCCCTGTAGATAATTTGCTAGGAACACAGATAAATTATGAAGTAGGAGCACATCTATTTATGTTGTCTAATCAAGCTTCTAAATCGAGCGGACATTTCTTGGGTTTCTGGTATTCTTCGAGTCTCCGGTTTTAACGAGTTTAGATATCTTTGTTGAAAATCTTGTAGACGCGATACTCCGCACATAAAAGACTCTTTTATGGCGCTTTGTTTGTGGCCGCGAATAACTCGTGCTGGGAATTGCCGTATCACGGTTGTTGTGTGCTCCCAAGCTCATTCCAACGAGAGTGGAGCACGAAAATTCATGCGCGCTTAACACACGACGCTTGCTCAACACATTACTGAGCTGCGTCCCTTGTTTGCCGCTATTCAGAACGCCGTCCACCACTCATATACTTACAGGCCACACTTGACATATACAAAACCTGTACACTAAGGATCATAAAGGACGTCACTACTTGTATGAGTGCGACAAAACAACGTCAGCATGTCTTTATCAAATGCATCAATTGCGGGAATCTAAAAATTTCTTGAGGGGATATTGATAATTTAGCACCCTCCGCTAATTGCCTATATAATAAAATCATAAGAAGCCAACAAACACTGATACCAAGGACAACATACAGGAACTTACGTGTGCTTTAGAAGTGAAATAAAGAAACGATAACTTAATGGAAATGAAAGTGGATGAAAAAACAACTAGCCGCAGGCGGCGAACGATCGCACAGCCTTTGCATTTCGCGTGCGACGCTCTACCCCCGGGATTCTACTAGGAAGCATAAATGCCCGAGAAGCTTGATGGGGAGACGGCGCCACAGTAGCTCAAGTGGTAGAGCATTGCACGCGAAATGCGATGGTTGTGGGATCGTTTCCCACCTGCGGCAAGTTGTTCTTTCATCCACGTTCATTTTCATCAATTTATTGTTTCTTTATTTCATTTATAAAGCACAGTTTCCCCCATGTTGCCCTTGGTGTCAGTGTTTGTTGGCTTCTGATTATATGACTAATAAAAATAGGGCTCCTCGGTTAACTCCCTTTCTGCTCTTTTAACGATAAAATGAGATGCGATAGGTCGTTACTCCATGTGCCATCCTTGTTTCGTGTTCTCGTTCTCGATGCGAAATGCAATGTAGTTACAGCAACCATAGCAACCGGAAGGTTTTCATCATTCCAGTGGGGGGGATTGAGGCTTGACCAGACTTCTGAACCCCCCTCACACGCGCGCACACACACACACACACACACACACACACACACACACACACACACACACACACACACACACACACACACACACACACACATATATATATATATATATATATATATATATATATATATATATATATATATATATATAATGTTTCTGTAGGTTCTATATATAAGGTTCTGTAGGTCCGGCGCATACGTAGTTGAAGAAACGAAGGAGCACACTTACAAAAATTACATTTTTAATGTTTGTACGTTTCGGCCGTGGCACTGCCTTCGACAGAATAAACACAGATACAAGTGCGCACCCGCTTTTATGGACATGCGCACGTGGGCATAATGAGCAGTACATGCACGTGTACACTTGCTAATAATAACAGAAAAACTGCAGCACTAAGTATAACTTAAGCACAATAAATTACATGTATGAAATATCATTATGGTATCACGATGATTATACATTAATTACAGAATGATATCAATTGCGACATGGCAAAACTAGGAGCAAATTGATTTGGCATGGTTTCTCAATTCTGTACAAGAACATACACATCAATTTATGGCAGAAAGGCACGATATTTTGATTACGCTCTCGCTGATACCAGATGACAGTATTAAATTTATGAATGAGAAAGAATTCTCGTACTTCTCCATCATGGTGCGATTTGAAACCTGACTGTATTACTGTTACTTTGATGTTGTGAAACGTATGACCTGGTAGTCGAACATGTTTAGATAATGGAAGGTGTCGCAAGCTGTTAACGTGTGCTTTGTGGTTGTTCAACCTGATGCGAAATGATGCTTCGGTCTGACCGATATACTGCATATGACACACTGAATATTCAAGCAGATCGATGATGGCAGTACTGTCGCAAGTGAAGTCGCCGTTGATTTTAACAGAAAAATTGAATTCTGTGCTTCTAGCATTCTTTGATGCGGTCATATATGTACAAATTTTACAACGGGGCTTATTACAGGGATGACAACCAGCAGGAGCAATTGCTTTAGTCTTGAAAATGTTACTAGGTCACGCAGATTCCTAGAGCGACGGTCGACCACTCTTCGTAATTCCGTAAAAATGTTTTTAAGACGGTCGCTCTGCGTCAGTAAGTTATAGTGCTTCCTGAGAATGTGCGACACGTTAAGACTAGATACAGAGTGTATCAGGATAAGATTAGTTCGTGAAATTGGTGCCGATCGCGCTTGTCCGTGCAGATCAGTTTTTTCCGGTCGATACAGTCGGCCCGTTTAAGGGCATCTTCAATTATTTGTGAAGGGCATTTCCGTACGGTTAGTGCGTACGAAGCTGGTTACAGTTGCGAGTGAATTCACTGTGGTCCAAACAAATTCTTTTGAACCGGATAGCTTGGCTGTAGGGAATGCTCTTTTTGCTATGTTTGACATGGCTGTTCTTGAGATGTAGATATCGCTGTCGGTCAGTGGGCTTTCTGTAAAGATTTGTAGTTAACTTATAATTGCACAGAGATACCGAGACGTCAAGGAAGGTTATGCTAAAAGATTAATGGGAATGGGAAAAGGAAATTTACGGTGCGACGTTGTTAAAGTCAGTAATTCAGCTTCACCATGGTGCCAAATTACGAAAATGTCATTGATGAAGCGCTTGTAATAGAATGGTTTGAGGTCTCGAGTAGCGAGGAATTTGTTTTATAATATGCCCATAAAATTTTAGCATTAGCATATGCTAACAAATACGACGCACTAGATTCTTTACAGGGTGCCGATTATTTTTCTAGTCGTGATCTTAGATCCGGCTACTTCCAAATACCGGTGTCAGAGTCCGACAAGGAGAAAACCTCTTTTGCCACCCTAGATGGGCTATAGGAGGTTAAAGTGATGTCCTTTGGTCTCTGCAATGCGCCTGCCACCTTCGAACGCATGATAGATAATGTCTTGCGCGGTTTAAATTGGAAGACAGGTCTTTGCTGTCTCGTAGTGTTTTCAACCACGCTCTGAGAACATCTTCCGCGTCTTGAACAAGTGCTAACCTGCCTCGCAAACGGTTGCCTACAGCTCAACACGAAAAATGTACCTTTGCAGGAAAGACTATCAAAGTTTTGGGGCACTTAGTTATCAATGATAGCATTCGGCCGGATCCTGAGAAACATTCCGCCGTCTTTGAGTTTCCTCGTCCTTTGAGCTCAAAAGACTTACACAGTTTTCTCGGACTGGCTTCGTACTTCAGGCGCTTCATACGCAACTTCGCTGCGCTTGCATCTCCGCTCCATTAACTCCTCCCAAATAACGCGCCCTTCGTTTGGTCTACCGATTGTGAAAGGGCCTTTTTGACGCTCAAGCAGGCCCTGACGTCCGACCCGGTACTGTGCCACTTTGACCAAACTGCAGCTGCTATCATTCACACAGACGCCAGCAGTCATGGTCGCAATGCTGTTCTCCTGCAACGTGACACCACCTTGCGTGAACGAGTCGCTCCTTATGCCATTCGGACGCTGTCTGCTGCCGAGAAAAATTGCACCGTCACCGAACAAGAGTGCGTTGCTGCTGTTCGAACAGTGCAGAAGTTTCGGCCATACCTCCACGGCCGTCACTTTACAGTCGTCAGTCATCATAATTATCATCGTCAGGCGCGCAGCTTTTTTTTCGTCGTATATATATACGTGCGTGCGTGTGTGTGTGTGTGCGTGTGTGTGCGTGTGTGTGTGTGTGTGTGTGTGTGTGTGTGTGTGTGTGTGTGTGTGTGTGTGTGTGTGTGTGTGTGTGTGTGTGTGTGTGTGTGTGTGTGTGTGTGTGTGTGTGTGTGCGCGAATTATTTATTTATTTATTTCAAGATTACTGCCAGCCTCTGGTTAGAGGCCTTAAGCAGGAGTGGTTACATACATGACGAACAAGACTGAGTACAAGGTGTGAAGCGTGAGCAAAATGAAATAGCACTGAATTTGAAAATATAAGCAGCGTGTCATTTGCGAAAACGTAGCAATTAGCGCTAACAATGTGAAATTATTCCAGAAGGAAATGTAAACTGCTCTTAGCGCCAAGTTCACAAACACTTAAGAGACAGAAAAACTAAACTAGAATAATATAAGCATACCATTCGTGGTAAACGATTACAGAACATACATCCTGTCAGAGAAATATAATGTGGTAGTGTGTAAAAATGTGTAGCCGTGGCAGAAGCATCAGAAAACACGTGCGTTCAGCTATGTGGAAGGACAAGCCGAAAAGAAAAGAAAAAAAGGAAAGGAGGGCAGGTATGTACCCCGGTCATTTACACAATTTCTTTGAGCAGCTTTAAGAATGATTCGATGGTGTCGCAGGCAACCACCGCAGCAGGAAGTACATTCCATTCCCTAATGGTTCGGGGAAAATATGAATTTCTAAAGGCTTCTGTTTTGCAGTAGTAATCTTTAAGCTGCTTAGCGCGGCTAGACCGAGTTGATCGACGAGTTAGAGGCTCGGTATACGTGTCCTTGTCGATGCCCAATTTTCCATGATAGAGCAGATACATGTACTTTAATCGTTCTTTAAATCGCCGTTTTTGCAGGGTAACCAGTTCTGCTGTTTCGAGCATAGCACTTGGTGATGCATACCGGCTGAAGGAATTGAATACAAATCTTATCGCCTTTCTCTGAATTTTTTCCACCTTTTGTATGTTAATATCGCTATGTGGATCCCAGACGACAGACCCATACTCAAGAATCGGGCGGACGAAAGTTTTGTAAGCTAGTAGCTTTATCTCATGGGGTGAATTTCTTAAGCAACGCCTCAAGTAACCAAGCTTCTGCATGGCTTTCTTTTCTATGTATGACACGTGCTCATTCCATTTTAAATCCGAGCTGATAACTACACCCAAATATTTATAGCTTGTCACGCGGTCTAAAATTTGCCCATCGATCGAATACCGGTTGTTTAAAGGGTGTCGTTTCCGCGTCACGGTCATCGCTACAGTTTTTTTCGCATTGATTTTCATTTGCCATGTGCTGCACCATGATTGCACTGTAGACAGCGAGGTATTTAACAGCGATTGGTCAGCGGGACTACGGATTTCTTTATATAAAACGCAGTCGTCAGCAAACAATTTTATTTTAACTGGCAATACCTGTGCAATATCATTGATGAAAATTAAGAAAAATAAGGGCCCAAGCACTGATCCCTGTGGGATTCCGGATAGTACAGGTCTTGAACGTGAATGTGTTCCGTCTATGTTTACAGTTTGTCGTCTCGAAGTAAGGTATGCTTGAATCCAAGAAAGAAGGGACTCATTTTTGAGTATAGGTTTCAATTTTATCATGAGTTTGGTATGTGATACCCGGTCAAACGCTTTCTCGAAATCTAGAAAAATAATATCAATTTGCCCTTGCTCATCCAGAATAGCTGCGAAATCATGAATGGTTTCTATAAGCTGAGTAGTAGTTGAAAGCCCTTTACGAAATCCATGCTGCCTGGGGTCAAGAAAACCATGAAGCTCAAGATAAGCTGTTAGATGTTTAAAGATAATGTGTTCAAGAAGTTTGGAACATGTGCAGAGTATAGAAATGGGTCGATAGGAAGAAAGCAGCGATGGGTCTCCTCCTTTTGGCACTGGAACAATCTTTCCAAACTTCCAGTCATGAGGCAACTCGGATAGTTGTAACGACTTATTAAAAATCACACATAAGAATTTAGAGCACCACTCGGCATACCGGAATAGGAATGTGTTGGGTATCGCATCGACGCCAGAAGATTTTTTTGTATCAATGTTAAGTAGAAGCTTTAGAACACCTTCTTCCGTTATTATAATATTACTAATAGGTGGAACGCTTTGCAATGTCGAAAATATGGGTTTTTCACCGTTATCAACTGTAAATACGGAACAGAAAAAGTTGTTGAGCGATTCTGCAACTTGTAATTTCTCCGATACTGTTTCACCATTAATGCAGAGGGTGGGCACGGTTTTTGATATTGAAGAAAAATGCCGCCAGAATTTTGCAGGGGACGAAAGGAGAAATTGTTTCATAGTGACATTGTGGTAGTAGTCTTTTGCTTTTTTAATGTTTTGGCTTAAATGAGTGCGCAGCGCTGAAAGTTTGCGCATGCGACTTTCAGAGGGGTGCTTCCGCAGTTGTTTTCTTGTCTTCTTCGCCTTGCGTTCCAAGCGTACAATTTCTTTTGTTATCCATGGGCGGGTTTTGCGGACAGTGATTACTTTAGTCGGTACAAAGTTATTCACGCATTGCAACACAAGATCTTTAAAGTATTGCCAAAGATCCTCTACTGAGCATAAAGCAGACTGGGAGAGGGAAACAAAGTTGGAAAAAGATAAGTCCAGAGCATCTAATATGCGTTCATCATCTGCTCGTGAGAAAACAAGCACTGAGCGCTTTTCATGCTGAACCCGAGCGACATGTCCCAAACACATCGTAAGACATACCATTCTGTGATCTGATATGCCGTTGACGACGCTAAGTCCCGTAACCCGAGGAAGCATACTTCTGCTAACTAAAAAAAGATCCAAGATAGATTCTGAGTCGTTATGTATGCGTGTAGGTTGCTTTACTAATTGCGTTAGGTCATGATACATTAAAAGATCAACAAATCTGTTGCACCCACCCCAATCGCGAAAATTTTTTTGCATGTACTGTTGCTTTGTCAGAACTGCAAGCTCCTTACAGCAACAATGTGTCTTGGCAGTGGATAAGCGTCTAGGGTGGCCTGCTATGCCGCGTACGTATTTAGGCTTGACGCCGTACCGTTTCATGTATTCCCAGACGAAGGCGGGACCCCGGTTGAAATGTAGGAAATAAAGCATCGTTTTTTTCGTACGCGCGTCCTCAAATTACAAGTGCGTGTTCACACACATATATATATCACCAGTTGCACTTTACGAAACTTCGTCTGACCTCGAAGAATTGTTCACTGATGTGACGGCCTTATATGAGTGTTTACAAGACCTCATAGTAGGAGACAGTTCAGTTTCACAGCCTGAGTCTTCTCGCAACAATAAGCATGTGGCGTCTCTCGGTGGTGCAATCTTCCATCGTGTAATTACCGTATACTTCGCTATCACTAATACTGCTTCAGCTTTCCGGAGAAACAGCAGCCCCCGCCTCTCTCTCTCTCTTTTCTTTTTACTGTGCGTCAGCGCTGCTGCGCATGACTGCTGTTGATTGTGACTTCGAATGAATCCGGCTTGCCTCATTTCGATTATTAAGCGAAGTCACGTGGAATAGCTATGAAATGCACTATGAAAAGCTATGAAAAGCTGTGAAATTTTCACGTGCTATGAATAGCAAGTGAACAAAAAAATAAAATAAAGAAGTGAATTGTAGTTTCCCAATGATCATGTACCATGTCCTTAAAGAAGAGCGCGTTACTCATATGGTTATTTTCATATGTAACATATGGTTTCCAGTACAGTGGAGTGGCTGACAGTAATTTTTTCGTTAATGATATTTAACTAGGTAATTGTAATGAATTATCTAACTCGAGAAGTACTGTCCTAATTGTGAATGTGTCAATGAGGCATTTGCAAGCACCGCCAAGGGAAATCTAACGACGGTATATTTAGCGACGTAGTAATTCCCTGCTATTTTTTTTTCCAACTGTTAAAGAAACCCCACGAAATATCTACATCGCCCTCATCACTGACATTTCTCGCTTCAAAGCTGCCATCGAAGGCCATCGTTCAAGTCATATTACTTAACCTGACACGCCGTTCCTTCAATATGTGCCTACCCCTCATATAATGTCTTGTGCAGGGACCTTTGAGGTATAATAAAGAATAATTAAATAAATACCACGTGACTGCGCTGCCACCAGCATCATAAAGCGGCGCCCACAAATAAGCTGATTGAAAGCAGCTGCTTTGCCTGTCTCAAACCAAAGAGAGAGACAGCGGATCACCTGGATAATTTTACAGAAGGAGCACGAACAGCAGGTTTCGCGGCTTCGCAGCTATTCCTTCCTCTCATTTCTATGTCACACTTATTATCGTCTCTCAAGGCCGTCTGATCACATTGATAACAAAAAGCACTCGATAACGCGGCAGAAGCGCCGCTTCGACCACGCATGAAACACGAGAAACAATGGAGTAGAATGTTTCAACATCCCGGCTGTGCTCGCACTGCATCGAAAGAATGCGCGCTCAGCTATATTTCGCGCCAGAAGCTTGTTTCGGACAAAAACGAAATTAAAGTGACGGTTTTACTTTTCATGAGAGTGTATATGGGCTGCAAAAACAGCTTCAAATGGCAAAAAATAAAAGCAAAATTAAGGGACAAGGGAGCGACCCACGTGTAGAGAAATGGCAAAACCGTTGCGTTTAAGTAAGTAAATGTACCGCTTCTAAATTAGCCGAATTGAGAATCAGGACGTCTGCACAAAAAACAACAAAAAAGCACGTCAGATTTAGGTGGTCCTTCATATCTGTAAATTCGTAAAGGCCGCTGGACACCAGTTGCTGCCTAGAGGGCGTGTTCGAATAGGTGTCCTTCTACAGCTACCGCAGCACTGAGTCCGCTTTATCACAACTTCAGTGCCGTTCTTGATGAACGACGCTGGAATTCTACGGCAGACATCCGTTATCCTTGCCCTTCAGCTCATCTCAAGTCATCGTCTCAGTCATGTAAAGGCGATCTTTCGCATAAGCCCATAGAAATAATTCGAGAGGAGAGAGCTCAGGTGACCTAGCCGGCCGATTTACAGGGCCGAGCCTTCCAATTGCGCCGCCAAGTCGCATCCAGCCAGTTTCGTGCACGGCTGCTGCTAGGTGATGTGGTATCTTGCTGATATCACAGATGTTGAAGGCGTGACAGTGGAACTTCGCTGAGAAAATCATCCACCACTCCCCCAGCACAGGGTAGCCAAAAGGTTAACATTCCTGCCTTCCTTTTAGCTCTCTCATCCACCACTCTTCAAGGATTTCGTGCAGGTGACGCTGTCCAGTCAGCGTGTAATCGAAAAAGATGGGACCGATTATAGCAACGGCGTAAATTCCGCGCCACACAGTGAACTACCACTGGTTCTGGCACCGAGTGCGATTTACCCAGTGTGGATTGGAGTCACTCCAAATAGCGTGCATTATACGACTTCACCTGGACGTTTCTGCAAAGATTGGTTCCATCTGTGGAGATGATGTTGCTCAAAAAGCACGGTGACCCATCGGCTTTTGTTAGGGCCCAGTTCGAGAAATCTAGATGATTTTGCAGGTCCCTATCTTCCAACCATTGATGCTGGCTAAGGTGGTACGAGGGAAAGGCCGAGAGATAAGTTGGAAATTGGTACCTGGACGGCCACGTCCCGCACGCTAGCATAAGGGTCTGAAGCCATAAATGCTAGAACATCCGTGCCTATGCTAGGACTGAAAGATGGAGTCCTCCGCCGCTGTTTCTTGAAGCTGCCGGTTTGTCTCAGGCTTTCATAATTTCTGAGAATCGTCAATGCGTTTAGTCTACCGTCCCACTTCCCTCAGTGATATGTCCGTGCGGCCTTCTTCCTGCGGCCATTTGCAGCTCCCAGGGCAAGGATCATGTTTACCTTCTGCTCATCAGAGAAAGACGTAGAGACTGGGACGAAACAAAGCGCACCTTAAGCGTTTGCACTGAAGTCAATTCGCTTTTCTGGGGATAGATATTGTTGAAAAAAAAAAGAACCACCCGTGCACTTTCTTTACGCTAAGACAACATCTACCACAGCTTGTTTCATACTAGCACCAAAAGCGAGGTGCTGCTTCGGCCGGGGCACGGCAGATAAAACACCAGTTCGACCCCGATGTTTTTTTTTTTATTTCCTTTATTTCGTACTGGCTATCCCAGAGGGAGCCTGTTCGAGGGCGCTGCTTTATGATGCCGGTGGGAGCGTAGTCACGTGGTATTTTTTATATTTCGCGGAGTTTATTTCTCAGTCGCAAAAATTTTTACTCAATTAGTACGTCGCTGAAAATACCGCAGTTACCCTTGGCTGTGCCTACAAATCCCTCATTAGCACTTTTATAATTCGGACAGTACCTCTCGTGTTAGATAATTATTTACAATTACCTAAGTAAATCTCAGTAACGAAAAAATTAGTGGCGGCTACTAGACTGTACTGGAAACAATATTCACTAGGTTTTCTTCGACTAATGCATTGGCAATTTCTTTTAAATCTTGGTGCATCATGGTTAATCGGGACGTCCTCTATATATTTGGAACCCCTGCGTATATGTAACCACGATTCCATCCCTAATATATGTTATAACTTATTGGAAGATTTTCTCCTTTTTTTCATGAGTCGCTAGCAATATTGTTTACTTGAAAGAGAAGCAATCATCATCATCATCATCATCATCAGCCTGGTTCTGCCCACTGCAGGGCAAAGGCCTCTCCCATACTTCTCCAACTACGCCGGTCATGTACTAATTTTGGCCATGTTGTCCCTGCAAACTTCTTAATCTCATCCGCCCACCTAACTTTCTGCCGCCCTCTA
This sequence comes from Dermacentor andersoni, assembly GCF_023375885.2. NCBI lineage: Eukaryota > Metazoa > Arthropoda > Arachnida > Ixodida > Ixodidae > Dermacentor > Dermacentor andersoni. The sequence continues at coordinate 219,837,167 of NC_092817.1, forward strand.
CTACACTTTCCTTCCCTTGGAATCCATTCCGTAACTCTTAATGACCATCGGTTATCTTCCCTCCTCATTACGTGTCCTGCCCATGCCCATTTCTTTTTCTTGATTCCAACTAAGATATGATTACCTCGCGTTTGTTCCCTCACCCTATCTGCACTTTTCTTATCCCTTAACGTTACACCTATCATTCTTCTTTCCATAGCTCGTTGCGTCGTCCTCAACTTAAGTAGAAACCTTTTCGTAAGCCTCCAGGTTTCCGCCCCGTACGTGAGTACTGGTATGGCACAGCTGTTATAAACTTTTCTCTTGAGGGATAATGGCAACCTGCTGTTCATGACCTGAGAATGCCTGCCAAAGGCACCCCAGCCCATTCTTATTCTTCTGATTATTTCAGTCTCATGATCCGGATCCGCAGTCACTACCTGTCCTAAGTAGATGTATTCCCTTACAACATCCAGTGCCTCACTACCTATTATAAACTGCTGTTCCCTTCCGAGACTGTTAAACATTACTTTAGTTTTCTGCAGATTAATTTTTAGACCCACCCTTCGGCTTTGCCTCTCCAGGTCAGTTGGTCCCCTGGGTTACTAAGCAAGGCAATATCATCAGCGAATCGCAAGTTACTAAGGTATTCTCCACTAACTCTTATCCCCAATTCTTCCCAATCCAGGTCTCTGAATACCTCCTGTAAACACGCTGTGAATAGCATCGGAGAGATCTTATCTCCCTGCCTGACGCCTTTCTGTATTGGGATTTTGTTGCTTTCTTTATGAAGGACTACGGTGGCTGTGGAGCCGCTATAGATATCTTTCAGTATTTTTACATACGGCTCGCCTACACCCTGATTCCGCAATGCCTCGACGACTGCTGAGGTTTCGACTGAATCAAACGCTTTCTCGTAATCAATGAAAGCTATATATAAAAGTTGGTTATATTCCGCGCATTTTTCTATCACCTGATTGATAGTGTGAATATGGTCTATTGTTGAGTAGCCTTTACGGAATCCTGCCTGGTCCTTTGGTTGACGGAAGTCTAAGGTGTTCCTGATTCTATTTTCAATTACCTTAGTAAATACTTTATAGGTAACGGACAGTAAACTGATCGGTCTATAATTTTTCAAGTCTTTGGCGTCCCCTTTCTTATGGATTAGGATTATGTTAGCGTTTTTCCAAGATTCCAGTACCCTCGAAGTCCTGAGGCATTGCGTATACAGGGTGGCCAGTTTCTCTAGAACAATCTGCCCACAATCCTTCAACAAATCTGCTGTTACCTGATCCTCCCCAGCTGCCTTCTCCCATTGCATAGCTCCCAAGGCTTTCTTTACTTCTTCCGGTGTTACCTGTGGGATTTCGAATTCCTCTAGACTATTCTCTCTTCCATTATCATCGTGGGTGCCACTGGTACTGTATAAATCTCTATAGAACTCCTCAGCCACTTGAACTATCTCATCCATATTAGTAATGATATTGCCGGCTTTGTCTCTTAACGCATACATCTGATTCTTGCCAATACCTAGTTTCTTCTTCACTGCTTTTAGGCTTCCTCCGTTCCTGAGAGCATGTTCAATTCTATCTATATTATACTTCCTTATGTCAGCTGTCTTACGCTTGTTGAAAAACTTCGAAATTTCTCCCAGTTGTATTCTAGCTGTAGGGTTAGAGGCTTTCATACATTGGCGTTTCTTGATCAGATCTTTCGTCTCCTGCGATAGCTTACTGGTATCCTGTCTAACGGAGTTACCACCGACTTCTATTGCACACTCCTTAATGATGCCCACAAGATTGTCTTTCATTTCTTCAGCACTAAGGTCCTCTTCCTGAGTCAAAGCCGAATACCTGTTCTGTAGCTTGATCTGGAATTCCTCTATTTTCCCTCTTACCGCTAACTCATTGATCGACTTCTTATGTACCAGTTGCTTCCGTTCCCTCCTCAGGTCTAGGCTAATTCGAGTTCTTACCATCCTATGGTCACTGCACCGCACCTTGCTGAGCACGTCCACATCTTCTATGATGCCAGGGTTAGCGCAGAGTATGAAGTCTATTTCATTTCTAGTCTCGCCGTTCGGGCTCCTCCACGTCCATTTTCGGCTATCCCGCTTGCGGAAGAAGGTATTCATCATCCACATATTATTCTGATCTGCAAAGTCTACTAATAACTCTCCCCTGCTATTGCTAGTGCCTATGCCATATTCCCCCACTGACTTGTCTCCAGCTTGCTTCTTGCCTACCTTGGCATTGAAGTCGCCCATCAGTATACTGTATTTTGTTTTGATTTTACCCATCGCCGATTCCACGTCTTCATAGAAGCTTTCAACTTCCTGGTCATCATGACTGGATGTAGGGGCGTAGGTCTGTACGACCTTCAATTTGTACCTGTTATTAGGTTTCACAGCAAGACCTGCCACCCTCTCGTTAATGCTATAGAATTCCTGTATGTTACCAGCTATGTTCTTATTAATCAGGAATCCGACTCCTAGTTCTCGTCTCTCCGCTAAGCCCCGGTAGCACAGGACGTGCCCGCTTTTTAGCACTGTATATGCTTCTTTTGGCCTCCTAACTTCACTGAGCCCTATTATATCCCATTTACTGCCCTCTAATTCCTCCAATAGCACTCCTAGACTCCCCTCACTAGATAACGTTCTAGCGTTAAACGTTGCCAGGTTCATATTCCACTGGCGGCCTGTCCGGCAATACTGAGAAGCAATACTGAAACATATATCGTTAACGTGCATTTCACACGTCATTGATAAATGATTCTGCTGAAGGGGTTACTGAAGTGTGCAGGTCTTCTTTTCAGGATCAAAAAAGCACGCAAAGGAATTTCAAACTAGGTGAACAAGGCACCTACCCATGATTTTTTTCTGGCGGGGGGGGGGGGGGGGAGGAGGGCGGGCAACCCAAGGTAACATTTCTAGCAAATGAAGGGAGGTACCTTTACTAGCACAAATGTGAATAACGCCCACCATTCTCCATAAAACGCGTAAAGCCAAAAAAGAGAAATGAAATAAGGTGCATTTTACAGGTACGCCGGTGCGATGCACCACTCTTTTACTTGGCAAACAAAGAACCATGTCAATTGGACTCGCGCTGGAAAGAAGCGCAGGAAGAACACTGCCAAGAATAAGTACAAAAGTGAAAGATTACTTTAGTAGAATAGAACTTTAAAAAAAACAGCAGTTGGCAACAGATGCGCACGAACCGCGCGGAGTTGTGTTACTCCGCCAGCCAATCACAGAAGCAAACAAAATCGTCGTCATGCGGCCTTTTAAAAATGGCGTCGTACTCTATACCTCCGGAGCTTGTGCCTTTCTTGAAGTCTTTTCATCGGCGAAAGCCATGAGGTGTGCAACAGACATGCACAAAATGTACGGAGTCTGGGGATTTCGCTCTTCAATAGTCTGCGGTTCAGTTTATTTCACTGCTGAACCCGTTTTAGTTGTGAAACTGCACTGCCGACTGAAGTGAAACTCCACAACAAATACTTGCAGCGAAGCAAGCATGTTACTTCAATTCAAGAAAGAATTATGTATTCGCCATTCCACTACAATAGGCGAGGGAACGGCATGCAATTACGCACTAATAATTTTATTTTTGTAGTTACCGCCATCTTTGGGTAACAGAAAAGGTTTGAAGTACTAATTATTTGCAGCCTCGCGGAGGAACGGCGGCTGGCAGTTATATGGGCGTGGGCGGGGTTTCATTGCCGACTTAACTTGTATCCGGCTATAGTAGCGCTTTTTGAATTAGCTCTGGAAGAATTATACACAAATATATTTTTGCAGAACAATCACAGTTCTTTTGGATCCCTCGTTTACTACTCTACCAAGTGCCACAACCAACTCGTATTGCTATTTGGGAAGTTACGTAACGATGCGTGGCCGCCAGTCGCGTACAAGCGCGTATGGCGCAGGAAGTTGCGATTCTACACGTACTGCGCCCACCGCCGGAACGTTAGAAAAACACCTAGATAAGCACAGCAGACAAGTGGCTACGTTAGGCGGCTCGAATGATAACTGTAGAAACGTCATTCAGAACACACGGAATTGTCCTTCACTTCCGGCGGCGTTTTCTCTACTTCTTTTTTTAAATAAAAAGGTGTTGGTCCATAAATATTTTCATAAAGAACGGTTCAATTTGTTAATTTTGACTTTTCCTTCCTGTTTGGCTGTTGCCTTGGCTGTGTCCTTTAGTTGACTGCTTAATTTCTGAAATAAGTGGGGCTATTGTTTCCAGTTGGCAATTTCGCAAGAAAAGAGCTGTGCAATTAGGGAAAACCAAACGAGTTAACGCGTGTAGTCATATTGCTTATGAGTTTAAAGGTTATTGCAGGGTTTGATGATGGACCCTGTCTCGCATTATTTTATTTTCCCCTTTACCTAAACCCATATCACGGGTATATGGTTCCGATGATCTGTCAGCGTCGCGGCGAGCCGTCACTCGAGGAAATAATGAAACAAAAAGAAAAGTTGAACGCAATTGGCATTTTCTCTGGCCACAACACGTTCCACGTACATACAGACCAGCTGACCACGAACTGAATACCTTTCCCGGCCCCTGGATGAGTCTAAACGAAGAAGGTTGAACTAACGAAGCAACAACAATGCGCGTGACCGTTGAATAGACGGTGACAACTGAATCTATCTGGAGTTAATCACGTGGGAACTGAATTGATGAGGAAACTGGACTTCACATCCCAGGAGACGCCGATAACTACCGCCATCCAAAAGCAGTGAAAAGGCCAGCAAAATGTTGACTGCTGAATAGATGTCAAGTCTCAACATCGATTTGGCGGTGCTTTAGGAATGTGTGTGAGAAGTGGTGGGGTGGGCAGGAAGGGGGAGGGGGGGTATGCGTCTTAGTTTCGGGAGGGGGTGGGGCGGCACCCCCGGGCCCCCCTTTAGGTACGTGCCGGAGGGGAACATACAGAAACACATTCATTCTCTAGGCTTAGACGATCTATACCTTTATATATAATTGTTAATTGGCATCTCTCAAAAATATAATAAACTTTGTCCTGTGCATAGATTTAAATATATTGTGTATGTGCACGGTGTTCACAGTCAAAATTTAGAACAATGTGGAAATGAGAAAATACGGATGAGCCAGCCGACGCTTATACTTCCAATGTGCTTGTCATCATATTGTCAGGATTTGAGTAAATAAAGCGAAATTATGAATTAAGAGCCGTGCGCGTCCGCGCCAACAATGATACAGTAAGCTATTAGCCCCAATAAAATTTTAGGTGAGAAGGTAGAGGACAGTCAAAAGAAACCTCAAATGATGTGGTTGACAAAACTCTGGTAATGACACTTTAGGTGGGAAGGATGGGGGGGGGAGCGCGTAGGCTTTGGGATCGCCGGTGGGGGCTGCTCTACCCCCAACTTGAAAACTTCGGAGGGGGCTCTGGTCCCGGAGAGCCCCCGTAGTCGGCCCCTATGCCAGCAGGCGCACTTTTTTTCCGGCGGTGCAACAGGGCTTCTCGTCCGCATGCAATGCACGCTGCGCAGCAGAATCTTGCTGACCAGCAGCAGATTGTTTTACTTTCTCACCTCAAAAGGAGAATCCTCGCGCAGCGACACCAAGGCACGTTTGTTTCCGAGTGCTGCGGTATCAGGCATTCTTCAGGTGTGCTTGGCTGCGAGCATACGCGTCTGGAACGACTCCAGGACCGGAAATTTGTTCCCTGCAGAACAGCGCCGGCGCAGGAATGTCGATGGAACGAAGGCGAACACGTGCGTGCACCGCGGAAACGCGAAGCGCACCTGCTTTCGGAAGTCGGAGAAACGGGTCACGGCGCGGCACCTTCCGTTTCAATAAGCAGTAGACGTGAACGGGCGCCATATCCTGCTGCCATGCAGCGAACAGCTAGGCGCGTGCTCTGGTTGCGCCTTTGGTAGACCTGCGTTACTGCAACTACAAATAAAACAGTTGCATTGGCCACAAAGGGGGCTGTCGTGAATTACGTGACCGAATTAAAGGTTGCTAATGTACATATCTGTTTTGGGAGCAGTGGCTCCTTTACAAAGCAAAAGTCGATACGCGCGCCGTTGAGCACTGGCAGTAGCACTTGTGCAAGGGCGGAAACCAATCACAACTGCATGTGCTCTGGGGAACTTTTCAATCATGGGTACGCATGACCTCTCGTCAGATAACCTCCGAACAATGTATATGTATATATACATCTACTGCATATGTACAATACATGTACATATACAATACACGTATTGTGTATACATGTACACATGTATGTATTCTAATTATTGTTTAATCTTTGAGTGTGCTCTCCCCCCTTACAAAAGGCCTCTAAGGGCCTGTAAGGGTTCTTTAAATAATAATAATAATAATAATAAATTATTCACGAAGGTTTGTCGAAAGCTGGATTGCGCCAGTGCTGCTGCTGCAACTACTCCTAAACTAGAAAAGGCCCTTGTTTTCATTAATGCGCCTGTGCTGGGTGATTGATCGACCAACCTTTGGATTAACATGTTGAAGATTTGGGCACGCCTATTTCCTTAATCAACAAAATCAAGGAAAATCAGGCAGCCGCCGGCGCCGATGCACGCGGTGATTACTGGCCAAACGAACAAGTAAGTGGCCTTGCCTCGGCATGAATCACCTGTTAAGAACGAAAGCTTTATTACCTCGCTAACGCCTGGCGAGAAAACCTGTTGCAGCTGGCAGTGCAGGCATGGGAGTTCAACGAACGATCGCGCGTCGCATGAAGGGTCATTAGCGCAGCACTCTTGAAAGCGTGCAATTCCCATTGCACGATTAACAACCATCCCTCGGCGTGAGCACAAAGCGAAGCTTTATTTTCTCGCCGGCAGTAGGTAAGAGAAAAACTGCGTCATAGCTTAGTCTACAGAGAATTGTTAGAACAGGTCGCACTAAAGACATCTTCAGAAGGTATAAATACCGTAGCGAAGAAGACAGGCATGTGCTTCTGGCGCATGGCCAACGCCTCGCTTGAGAACAAAGCTCGCGCGCTCGGTGTCCGATGCTCGATCAACGGACCTGCCAGTGTATCGTGTAGCTTTCTGGCTTGTTGATTAAATCACCTTACATATTTAATGGAGGTTCCTACGTTTTCCCCAAACCTGGAACTTCTCAGTCGGAAGTTGCTGCCTATCATGCCTGAGTACGACGCATGTCAAACACCACCGCCGGCCTCGCCCACCTTCTGTGTTCAGGAGGGCTCCGTGAACGGGATCCACAAATCTTCAGCGGCTCCGACAAAAGCGACATTGAAGACTCGCTTTCATCCCACGAACGCCTCAATGCCCACGAGAAATGGGAATATGCTTATAAGTTGAACAGCGCGGGTCTTCTACCTCACGGGCGTCGCCAACGTGTAGCTGCGTGACCACGGGCCCTATAACGTAAAACTATTCCAATATGGTTTTATTCCAATCTCCTGACGTCAAATTTGCGTAACCGCCAACGCAAGCATCGGGCGGTAACCCTGCGGATCACCGCCAGATGTCTCAACTGGCCAATCAAACGCTCTCCTCATTTATGACAGGTCACTTTTGTTTGCTTTATAAACGAACAACATTGCCTACACTGAGCGGTTTGTCTTATCTAATTGGCTCACAAGAGGCGAAGAGCAGGCTCAAGTGGAGAGGGATTCGATGGGGCCGAGCCAGTGCACTGAAAATCGATAACCGGATGAAGAGGGTGGTGCCGGCCCCTGCGATTGGTCCGCTTTGCCTTACTTAGTTTGCGGCGGCTGGTGGAAAATCGTGGCGGCATGCAACAGAAGGTTAAGAATGCCGCTAAAACGGAACCTCAGCAAAGAAAAGTTGGCAAAGCGAGGTCGTAAACGTGCTGAAAGTCCTCGAAAACGTTATACGGCCACGCAAAAAGGTTTATTGTAGGCAAATAAACCCATTCTCTCCGGCAGGTGCGAGTAGCCAGTGACTGAGCAATCGGCGACAGCCATCTCTTTTTCCCTTCGGAATGGTGCAGCCTGTGGCTATACAGAAAATAATTCAAATTTGTTCGGCATATTAATGCATCTTTAACGCGTACACGTCACTTTGACGAGGTGAGTTTTCTCGGTTTTGTTACGTCGTGTGACAGGCAGGCGAAGTGGGTGCAGCCCTGGAACTTTTCACCAATAGCCGAGGTGTAATAGCGAAAAGGCGTCTAAACAGAAATAACTATTTTTCTTTTGCTCGGTCCAATCATGCATAATCAGTGTGTACACGTCATACCATCAACTACATAGAAGACGTAGTCGTCCTTTGCAAGCGCGCTAGTAAATCAATGACCTAATTAGAGAAGATCCTTCATATATTGAAGGACATCGAAGACGGTGTGTTTCAAATGCTTCTATCGAAAAACCTGCTCACACGTCGCCGAAGACGCTGATCTTTGTGAGAGTTATGCAGACAACGTTTCTTGACCCGGCGTTCTTCCACGTGGTATGCCTGTATCACAAGCCTTTCGAGGTGCCTCGCCTCCCCGTCTTGCGGCCATGGACGCGGAGCATGCCAGAGGCCCGCCTGGCCAGAAGTCATCACGGCCTTCAACCGCAAGGAAGCGAGTTCGCTCCCCCGGTGACACCGAAGACACCGAGCTGTACTCTATGTCGGAAGACGACTCATCCGACGACGGCGTCATACCCGTCCGGAGTAAGAGCGCGAGGAGAAAAATCGTCAACACAGCGCCGTCAACTCCTGCGAGCACAACGACAGTGAAGTCAAGGCCAGCGCGCTGGCTACACGTCATCATCTTTATGCCGGAAGAACCATCAAGCAACCTACGATTGCTGAACAGGCAAGCCCTATACATTTTTCTGGAATGTGCGCTGCCGGATCAAATTGAAGACATAAGAACAAATCCACGCTTCTTAAGAATATACTCGCCATAGACGTGTGCAACGAGTGCGCTTGGAAAACTTCAAGAAATCACAGAGCTAGACGGAATCAAAATGCGCCCCTTTATCCCGACCGACGACACATCCATAGCCGGTGTGATTTACGACATTGCCATTCCCAATGATAACCTACCTAGCCTCATGAAGATGGCATACGAAGGCACGATCATTACGCAAGTGCGCCGTCTTGGGAATGCGCGCTGCGGAAAAGTAATATTCAAGGGGGATTGTATTCCATCCCACGTTAAAGTCGGACATTTCCAACATCCGGTTCGACCATTCATCCAGAAGCCACTTCAATGCCATCAGTGTTTCAGGCTAGGACACGTCATGGGCGTGTGTCCCAACTCGCTACTGTGCCCCCGTTGCGCTGAACTTCATGCAGAACAGACCTGCGGTGCCACGGTCCTGAAGTGCGCCAACTGTAGAGGGCCTCACGCGGCCTCGTCGAAGGACTGTCCCTGCATCAAGAGCGAGCGCGCGGTTCTCAAGCAAATGGCCAGAGACAATTCGGCCCACAGGGAGGCAGCCGAAGTAGTCCGGCGTCGACGTAGGCGCCATCGTGCGCCTTCGAAAAAGGCGCATGCGCGAAGTGACAGTACCCACTCCACTGCGGTGCCAGTTAGTCGCGCCGAGAAAAAGCCCACCACTTCCCCGAAGGAAGCAGAAAAGACTCTATCTTTAGAGGAATGGCCTACGCTACCGAGCCGCTCCCTTGCGAAGGAACCTCAGAAGGTCGGGGCCCCACCTGATCCTTCTCCGGCCATGGATGATTCACCTAAAACACACCGTCAAGTCATCTCGGTGCTACGTTCTCTCATGGAGGCCATTCGAGCAATTTTAGTGGACATGGGGACACCCTCTGCTCAAAACGCACTTAAAGTGCTGGACGCCTTAAGCACAGTGCTTCCATCTCTCAACTAGAAAGATGGCTACCCATACCCCATCCTTCCGGAAAGAAGTCAAGGCAGCGTCCATCATCCAGTGGGCTAGAGGGCTAAAATCACGAATTTCAGATTTCCGTCAGTATGTGTACACCAATGTGTTTCCACTCATCGTCATTTGTGAGCCCAACTTGTCGAAACCAATCAGACTGTCAGGGTACGAATGTATCATGTCATCAACAAATGGTGCATGCGGCAAAATCATCGTTTTTGTTCGTCGTTAACTCACATATCTTTTGCAACCAATTGCGCCCCACGACCACAATCAGTATATATGCATCACAGTTAAAAAGAACAAACTCTTGTTTACTCTCATAGGCGTGTATATATCGCTTTCCAGCAATTTCGATACTAAAAGATTAGCGGATATCTTGACTGTTTGCCCCGCCCCATGGGTCATCATAGGAGATTTGGATGCACACCATCCAGCATGGGAAAGTACAAAGACAAATGCAAGAGGACGAAGATTAGCAAGCATCGCCTACAACTATGGCCTTACTGTCTTGAACAATGGTAACCCCACCTTTCTTCGAGGCGTGACATACGACAGCTGCTTTGACCTTTCTTTCGTCTCCAGCTCTCTCGCCAGATGTGCGAAGTGGTTTCCAGACATTCAGACACATGGGAGTGACCACATTCCCACATATCTGAACATCAAAGGCTTGTCGTCTAGATCAGGCCCACGGAATACCATTCGGACGATTCAATGGGCCAACTTCAAATCTGAGATGTAAGATGCCTGCCGCGATGGCCTACCATCTGGGTTAGAGCAAACGATTAAAATTACGATGCAAAACGCCACTCGCATGATGACGATCTCTTCCACGCGAAATGACTTCGACATAGAATTAGAGCGACTTCGAGCACTTCGTCGCCGGGCGGAACGTCGATATCGGCGTACAAAATCAATTCATGACCTAGGGCAGCCAGCAGGATGCAAAAGAAGATTCAGCGTCGTATGAATAGGTTAGCGTCGGAACGTTGGGCAACGTTTTTCCAGGCACTCGACCCCGCAAGCCACTGTCTCACATTTGGAAAACGGTGCAAGGTCTGCGTTGCCTTCCGGAACGGCGTTTTCCATTCAAGGCGCTAGCGCTTTTCCAAGGGCGGGAAGACATCGATGTCGCAGAAGGCTTTTGTGCGCGGATCGCAGACCAAGTGACTGGTCCAGATCCTCCAGCCCGAGCTGACGTCCCCCATTCCCGTGATTGCCGCATGGACCTTCCTTTTACAATGGAGGAGCTCGAAGCGGCTCTAGCTCTCTGCAGGCGCTCATCATCTCCGGGTCCAGATGGTATATCATACCAGGCCTTGTGCTATCTCGGAGAGTCCGCACGGATAGAATTGTTGAGCCTTTACAACTCCTCATGGCAGGAGGGAAATGTTCCTGACGAATGGAAAGTAAGCCGACTGGTGCCATTCTTAAAGCAGGGCAAATCCCCATTAGAACTCATCTCTTACCGCCCAATAGCGCTGGCCAGCTGTGTAGGAAAGATAATGAAACGGATGATCCTTGGCCGCCTGGAATGGTACCTTGAATACTACAAGATTTATCCGATTTCCATGGCTGGTTTCCGACGTGACCGCTCTTCCATCGACAACGTAGTTGATTTCGTTTCATATGTCCAGTACACGAAAGCTCCCGTAAGCGTTTATCTGCAGCTTTATTCTTAGATGTGAAAGGGGCATACGATAACGTATTACATGAGGCCATTCTCGACGCCCTTGCGACGGTTGGCCTAGGTGGTTGAGTTTTTTTGTGGATTGCAAGTTACCTATCTGCAAGATCATTCTATGTGTTAACTGACGACGGCCCAACTACGCGAAGCTATACCAGCAGGGGCGTTCCTCAAGGCGGTACTCTCAGCCCAACGCTATTCAACCTCGCTCTTAATGGGCTTGCTGAATATTTGCCAACTACCATCAAAATATCAATATACGCAGAAGATATCTGTGTCTGGACTTCGGCAGTCACACGTCCTCAGATACGTCCGCGACTTCAAAGAGCGGCCACTCTGACAGCGAACTACTTGTGTAAATAGGGTCTCAGCATATCACCAGAAAAATGCGCACTAGTAGCATTTACTCGCAAACCGATGACGCCTTATGTCATCTCAATCAATGGGCGCACCATTTCCTATGTGCGAACCCACAGATTCCGTAGCGTAATTATTGACCGAGACCTTTGTTGGAGCCCGCACGTGGCCTACATGAAACGGCGCCTGACAGCAACTACCCAGTTGTTTCAATACTTGATAGGAAAGACGTGGGGGATGTCAGTTGACGCAATGCTTCAACTCTACAGAGCTCTCTTTCTCGGTTTTCTAAGATATAGTCTACCTGTACTGAACAACACCTGCAAGACAAATATTCGTGTTCTGCAGGCAGCACAAGCTCAAGCACTCAGAGTCTGCCTTGGTTTGCCCAGATGCACGTCAACAGAGGCAACTCTTGCGATTGCACGGGACCATCCAATGCAAACTCAAATTACGGTGGAAGCCCTGAGAACGCACATCAGACATTTTGCACGTGCCCCCTATCACCACCTTGCAGCACTACCTTCAGACAGGCACCAATCATCATTCTCTAAAACTATCATCAAGTACAACGACAAGCTTTCCTCGGGCTTCACCGCTGCATCTAAACCATCGATACCCCCTTGGTGTCTTATCAGCCCCACAGTCCATCTCAGTGTACTAGGAATCGGGAAAAAGTCTGAACTGTCGTCGCCTGTGCTGAAACAACTGTCTCAGCTTCTTCTGCACGAGAGGTACCCGGACAATGAACACATCTATACTGATGGTTCCACAAACATCCAGTGTTCGTCCGGTGCTGTGGTTGTCTCAGCAAAAGCTATTACCATCAGCTTTAGGACTGACCACCCAACAACATCGACATCTGCTCAACTAGCTGCTCTTCGCGCTGCACTTCGTTTCGTCAATCGGGAGCCACCTCGACAATGGTCAATCTTCAGCGACCCAAAGGCAGCCCTACAATCTGTACTATCAGCTCTGCATCGCGGGCAATTCGAACAGCTCGTATTCGATATTAGATGCCTACACACAGGAGAAAGGACACCACGTGAAGTTTCAGTGGCTGCCAAGTCACTGCGGCGTCACTGAAAACGAGGACGCCGATAATGCCGCACGGGCAGCTCTTGAAGACGCACAAGAAGAGGCCATACCGCTTTCACGATCCGACGCAGCTAGCAGACTTGGTGTGCTTGCACAGGAGATCACGCTCTCTCTATGGTGCACACCAAACAGCCAGACCAACCAGAGCAACCGTCAATACCACCTGCCCTCTTTGATGCATCTCCATATGCCAACTGGATTCCGCCGAAGAGAGGCGACTCTGCTTTATCGCTTATGGCTAGGGGTGGCTTTCACGAAATCTTACTGCTTCCGCATTGGAATGGCCGACAACGCTCTCTGCAATGCCTGTCTTTGCGAGGAGACGCTGGAACACATTCTGTGCGACTGTCCTGAATATAATGTTCTGCGACAGTCCCTGGCATCTGTTCTAGCGCACCTTGACACTAGACCATTGTCCCTCGACACGATTTTCACATGCCGCCGACAGAAGACATCGCAGGTGAAGGTGATGAAGGGACTACTATGGTTTTTGAAAGAGACGGGATTGGACAAGCGGCTGTGACAGTGATATCACGTACCATGCCAGATTGATGGACTCCAACGGACGATGTGTGTGTGCTGTGCTATGTGCTCTCTCTCCCGCTCCCCTTCCCCATCTTTCATCTCCCTATCCCTCTCCCATGTGTAGGGTAGCCAACCGGTTAAGCTAAACTGGTTAACCTCCCTGCCTTTCCTTCCTTAACCGCAGTTTCCAAACACGGCCCCCTGCTCTGTGAGATCAGAGTTCACCCACGCCGAAGTCACTCAGCAGCTGTCTTTACTCACTGCCGTTCCATACTCTACGCCATATTTGTATACAGAGTTGCGAGAAATGACACAAAAGAAAGTATCTGAGGATATTCCGTCACCGCCTACACCGTCGCTGGCGCCTGCACCTATGACATACGCTGAAGTTGTAGCGCGGATCATGCCGCCGACGTTCTCGACACAACAGCCCGCTGTACCGTCACGTCCGTCAGCGTTTCCCATCAGGATATCAGCCAACGCTGGGCCATGGTGCACGCCCGACTACCACCGAATATGCTTCTACTCGGGCATCCCTGGCACGGTTCTGTCGACGTCGCTCACGGCTTCCCCGAGCTGACCAACTTGCACACGTCCCTCGAGTTCCATCCTCGTGACGGCGTGAATCCCATCCGACTTGTCTACGCACCGCCAACTCTGCGCAGGATCGTCGCTCGCCATTTTCCCGACATCGTTCTCTCTCCCTAATGCGTCCTCGTCCGATTCCTACCGAACAGGAAAATTAGTCGCCGCACTTCCCGACGCAAGAACTGCGTCTGTATCGAACAGCACAAGGCCTCGCTCTTCTTTGACGATCGTTATCGAAGAATGTGTAGGTGGAGTTGTTGCACTTCGTTTAGTTGACACAGGAGCCGCCGTTTGTGTAATTACCGAAGAACTTTAGTGCTCGCTCAGAACAGTGATCACACCCTTGTCTGCCCGGTCGTTCCGTACAGCAAGCGCGCAGCACGTTACCCCTGGTGCACCGTGCACTACACGCATCACCATTCAAGGACTCAGGTACGCAGTCAAGGACTCGCGACACAGCGCCAGTCTCGTGTTTTTCTTCGTCATTGTCTGTTTCCCGCTGTTAATTTCTGAAACATTATTTACCACCAACTCACCCAAGTTTCTCTTATAGCGCAGTCCATTTCTTCTACATCGGGCTCTGTCTTCTATCCAAACTACTTCTCGAAAAAGAGCTGGAGCTATGCTGTATTGATTGAATGTACCCTTCCCACCCCGTAACTGCCGGAAGGGGCTAACAGTATTTGAAATAAGTAAACAAATAAATAAATAAATAAACAATGTTACCAGCTGCTCAACCTGCCTCGCAAGTACTCTACATTCGATTGTCAGCAAGCGACTGTGGGCCGCACATCGACGGTATATCACGACATCGATCCGGACGCCCACGCTCTCCTGCACCTGCGACCTTGTTCCGTATCACCCACACAGCGCCGTGTTATTGAAGACCAAGTCAGCGATATGCTGCAGCGCTGAGTTATTCAACCTCCAATAGTCCCTGGCCATCCGCTTTAGTCCTTCTAAAGAAAAAGAAAGTATCCGGCCATCCGGTTTTGCGGGGCTATCCCCGCCTTAACAAGATAACGCATAGAGACGTACATCCTTTGCCGCGCATTGACGAAGCTCTCCATTCTTTGCAAGGGCGGAGTACTTTTCCTCACTCGACTTATGTTCCGGCTATTGACAAGTGCCCGTGGCTCCGGCTGATCGCCCAAACACAGCTTTTGTAACACCACACTGCGTGTATGAAGTTAACGTTATGCTGTTTGGACTTTGCAATGCAACTGCTACTTTTAAACGGATGGTAGACAATTTTCTCTGTAGCTTAAAATGGAAGACTTGCTTATCTTACCTTGATGGCGCGGTCCTCTTTTCTCCTGACTTCGCCTGTCATCTGTCACATGTTTGCTCCGTTAACGCAACTGCAGCAAGGCGAAACCGGCCTTTCAACATTGTGCCGTCTGCTCACGTCGTCGTTCGTGCTGCGCAATTTCGGCCCCATGGCTCCTCCCACCGAAGTGCACACGGACGCCAGCGGTGAAGGTCTCGGTGTTGTGCTGGCTCAGCGCAAATGTAGATATAGTGAATACGTAGTAGCCTACGGCAGCAGGACACTGACCAAGGCCTAATATAATCACTCCGTCACTGAAAAAGAGTGCGAAACTATGGTTTTGATGCTTCCTAAATTTTGAACATACTTGCATGGCCTTCCCTTCGATGCCGCTACCGACCATCCCGCCCTATGTTGGCTGTCGACATTGAAAGATACGTAAGGCCACCTCACCCGCTGGGACCTCCGGTTACAAGACGTGCGCGTTGTCTATCAGTCTGGCCGCAAACCCACTGACGCGGACTTTCTCTCTCTTGCTCCCCCACGTCAAGTGACCCGACTGACCTTTCTGTCATCCACTAGGTATTTTCGTCACCAGCAGTCATCAATATGGCTACGGAGCATCGCAAACATCCGTGGATTGCTGCTCTTTTGAACTGCCTATTTGGCTACCCGGCAACTCACTGTTCCCATGCTCTCCGCCACCAAGCGTTTCCATTTGCGGCACGGGAGGGACTGTTATATCGCCGCAACTACCCTTCCAAAGTTCGCAAGTCGTCTCTCGCCGCCTCCGTGCAGATGTGTGCTACGCTTTCCCTGCAGCCCCCGAATGAGCTGGTCTCTTCAAAACGTACACCAAGCTCCGCTAGCGCTTTTAATGGCGTAGCGACTTTTTCTCAAGAAGTACATCCGCTCATGATCAGAACGCCAACGCCTCAAGTCTCCTGCTCGCCGTCCTTGTGGTTCCCTGCAGCCAAATCCGTGAGCTGCTCGACCATTCGAACGCGTTCGCATCAACTTTTACGGTCCTCTAGCCAGTACACCTGCTGGGAATCGCTGTATTGTTGTTGCCGTAGGTCACTTGACGCCCTATGCAGAAACAGCTGCTCTACCAACCGCCACAGCCCGCAACGTTGCGTCATTCCTTCTGATTGACAAAGCACGTGTCTTCCTTTCCGAGGTAGTTAACGCAGTCCTTATTGCATGCCGTACTGTCTATCACACCTCTACTGCGTATCACCCGTAGGCTAACGGCATGACTCAACAATTCAATCGCACTTTAGGCGATATGCTATCCATGCACATTGGGTACGATCACACCAACTGGGACCTTGTTTTGCCAAATGCGACCTAAACATACAACACCGCCTCACAGGCCACGACAGGATTTTCCCTATTTTTCCTCGTATATGGGCGTGGACCTTCCTGCACCTTCGACACGATTCTCCCCTGCCGACCTGACCCATCGGAGTGTGCACAACTGTCTGAAACTTCCCTATACGCCGAGGAATGCCGCCAGCTCGCCCGCTCTTTTACGACTGACGATCAATGCAGCAAACGTTCCGTCGGGATGACGACCGACCGACCAGTGCTCCTGGTCCTCCTGGTGACGGTCCTCCTGGTGACGGTCGCAAGGAAAGCAGAACTAGAGCACCAGGAGCGGTGCCTCCTCGATGGGGTGGATTGCCTTCGTAGGACCGTCACCAGGAGCGCGCCACCTTCGACAGCTGTGATCAAAAGAACAGTATCTTTGTTTAGAGACAATGAACTTCGGCTGTTACTGAGTGACAAAGAGGGCGGTTTCGTGATAGCTCCGTCTGCGGTGGTCTTCAACAAAAAAGCCATTCAGGCTGTCAACAAGAACTCCATTCTGGCAAATGAGAAAGCTCAGAAGGTAAAACGCAAAGCCATTTCTTTATTGGAAAATATAGGCCTCACTAAGATTGTGAAAGATGTAAAACAATGTAAGGTACTTGCTCTAGAGGTTTTTTTCACTGCAAAAACGCCCAAACCAGATGTGCCTTTCCGTAGAATCGTCAGTGAAAACAACTGTTGGGAGGTTTTGGTTAGCCGCTTTTTGCAAAATCAGTTGAAGCATTCAACTATTGACGATCCTTGTGGCATAAAGGATTCTTTCGATGTTGTTTCCTTTCTGGAAGACAACCATTCAGTAGCCGTCATTTTTTCTGTTGACGACGAAGATCTTTACTATTCGATACCACATGATGATGTATTTCGCAGTGTGATGACGTGCATCGAAGAAAGTGGCCAGGTAGATTGTCGCAATGCGACCGGGTTGTCCTCCGAAAGTTTCATGTCCCTTCTTGAGTTTTATTTAAGTGCAACTTTTATCCTGTTCGAAAACAATCTTTTTATCCAGAAAAATGGTGTGTGTATTGGTTCATGTGTGGCGCCTGCTCTTTGTAATATATTTTTATCGTTTGCCGACCGCGCTCTTAAGAGTGCCGTAAACAATGACTCGGTTCAAATTTTTAGATATGTTGACGATTTTCTTGTTGTGATAAAACAGACTAACAACGAATACTCCGTTACGGTGGCTGATATTTTAACTCTGTTCAATGACAATGGCAAAGGTTTAACTTCCACACATGAGCTATCTAGGCACGGTAAACTCCAGTTTTTAGATTTGCAGCTATCCTTACAAACAGGCCACGCCTGTTGGATGTACTCGCCACGTGCACGTAAGGAACTTTTACCTTACCCGTCTGCGCACTCAAAGACTGTGAAACGCGCCATTGCTTTGATGTGTCTAGAATCTTCGATAATGAAATCTTGTCATTACTCTGCGAACCTGAGTTTCAATGCACAGTTAAATAGGCTGCAGGCTGCACGCTGCTGGTTACCCAAGTGTGGTGGTGACGTCAGTCTCGGAGGTATTGCTTCAGAAACTGAAAGGGAAGCGGTACAAAAGTAACTGCATCACACAAAAGAAGAGGCCTGTAGTTGTGCCGTATTGCCACAGAGTTGCTCACAATCTAAAGAATGTCACCACTAGATACCAAATTCCGGTAATGTTTTCCGCTCCTCAGAAACTGTCAATGTTGTGCAGCCGTATTTCTAAAACAAGTAAAAAACCAGATGGTGAAGACAACCACGCGAAGTTTGTAGATTGCAGCCTCGGTGTGGTTTATGATTCCCTTGTCATGTGGCAAAGTGTATGTAGGGCAGTCAGGCCCCTGTGTTACGAGCTGCTTAGAGAACATGAGCGATCCATACCAATAGGCACAGGTTCCCATTTGGCTCAGCATTGTAAAACATGCAAGTGCAAACCCATGTTTCGTGATACCACGATTTTGAAAAAGAGCCGTGACACCACCGCCCGAGAGTTATCGGAAGCATTCTTCATTCAGTCATTGGGGTCACAGTGCATTAGTGTGCCTTCCTCAACCTTGTACAGCGCTGAATTTGGCTTTTTTGGATTCTGTCGCATGAGTGCGTTCTTGGGATCGGATGTTGGTGGCTCCAACGCATGGTGCTCACTCCGCATGTTCCTGTAGTTTCAGCTGTCTATAAAGGAGTGGCGCGATAAAATGATGTCAGTTGAGAGTAGCGCCTTGTCCTGGTCGTCTTTCTTGTGTCTGTTGTTTTGCGCTAAACAAAGTATTCATAGAGGAAGACGTCGTTATTCCGTGCCAACATGGCAGAGTGCAGCGTACGTGATTTCGTCTGGTCCTGGCGCCGAGGAGCATCGAGAAACCAAAATTGCAGCGTGAAGCTCATACTCATACTCCCGCACTCATATTCCCGTAAGCAAGTAAAAAAAATGCAATGCCTCATACCCCCGTAAGGCAGAGGCTATAAGCACAGAGCAAAGTTAAGCGAACAGTGCATATATTCTTTGGAATCACGCATACAACATGTACAGCAAACGTTTCAATAAAGACCAAGCTCAAAACAAGCATCCCAACAACGTAATTGATGATAAGGGGCGCGCGACAGGAATGCGAAACACGTAGCCCTCCCCGCATACGTTTCCCGGTAAAGACTACTGTTGCGCAAGCTGCCGCGGCTACGCCGGCTTGCGACGTGGGGAGTGACGTATATAAAATAACTAGCTTAGCAGCTGATTTCAACGTTATTGCAGCGAGGGGGCGACGCGCTGTCAAGGTGCTCCCATCCCTACCATTGTTCTAACATAGCACTATATGATCATTACTCTAAAGCCATGAAGTATTGCATGCCCCTCTCAGCGGTTGTAGTAGTGGTTTTGAACATCTTCGCTGGACACCCACTTTCGCGGGGCCGGGATGGCGAGCTTTTTCTTCTTTTCATGTTTCACAGGCCTCTTTCAGAGCCCGAAAGGAAAAGTCACGTAAACATGACGTCACGGAAACAACATTACTAGGTGTTTCTAATATTACGCATCTCTGAAGAATGCTTTTAACTTTGCATATTTAAACGTGACTAATTAAGTAACTAATTGCACTAAAAATTCAATGAGCAACCCTACGCGAAAATGAAAAAAACTGTCACGAGAGCGAAAAAGAAGACGATTACTAAGACGAAAGAGAAGACGTAGTGGGACTAGCCTCACGTACCGCCATACTGGTTGTAGCGGCCCTATCTTCTGACTAGTAAACATGGTCCTATTTAACCTGATATGCATATCATATTGACCGCAAATAAAGACAGTGCTCGAGGCGCAAGCTCCGCACACACAGTGTCGTTCTGGAAGCTGGCCACGCTGGTCGCTGCTCCGCTCGGAGCCTTCGCCCTTCTACCAAAAATAAGTGTAAAGACGACCGCACGACTCATGGGCCGCCGTCACGTGCCCCTACAGCGGTGAGCCGGTAGAACGCACCTCTCACCGGGCGACACACTGCCTTGGCTAACTGGCTAGAGCCACAGTTCAGTCCACCACTGCCGCCGTTCCGGTCCAGCTACGTCGGTGCATGGTTCGCGCAGTTTGAGGCCGCTCTGGAGTTGAATAACATATGGATCGAAAAGTTCCAGGCGCTCCACGACGACATCCTGCCGCTTGATCTCCAGCTCTGCCTCAGCGTTCCATCACCTGGTCCGCGCCCCTACGACGAGCTGCGGTAGTCAGTCTTGAACTTCTGCAGCGCGGCTTCCAGCTTTCTTCCAGAGCTTCACCGCACGGTGCGCGACTCATCTCTGCTAGCACCCTCACGGCCAGCACCAGGCACATCTGTTCCTGTGCCCGTGGATCACCGTCAGCAGGTTGGTGTTCTTCCCTCGGCCTGTCACGATGACGTCTCGACGGCCGACAGATGCGCTACCGTGCGTTCCCCAGTCTCATCGCCTTTATCACCACCAACGACGGCACGTGGCATCGCCTACCCAACACCGTGTGCCGCACGTCATTGGGTATGTCTCCACCGACATAGCTCCTGCCATTGGGCCCCCGACATACCCTCTACGCGATCCGCCGCGCCGTCTGCTCAGACGGCCTCCGAGTCGCCGCGTGATCTCTGCTCCTTGCCGACTCCGCTGCCTCCGACCCGGCCAACTGTCGTGCACCGCGGTACCTCTAAGCCAGCGAGAGCAACGCAGCTGTAGCAACGATCTCTATCCCTTTCGTACGCTGGCGGTCCTCTCCTTCGGCCAACTTGCCGTAGGGCCCCTCGGGCGACAGCTCTGACAGGTCAGACATTGGAGGCTGTGAACAATCGACGCGCGACGCGGATAGAGCAGATTGACTGTCACCACTGTCCCTCGTCGCGAGCCCTGATGGTGTCTCATTTCCACTACCTTCTCTATGCTTTGCTTCGTGCCCGCATTGCAGCTCACGAAAGCGCAAGAATGGGCTGCTGCTCCGGCTCTCACAGTCTTTCGCCAAGCCGCGCCGGTTCAGTCATCGTCCGACGACGCCTTCCTCGCAGTCTCGAGCGCCAGTCGCTCCTACGGACGCTAACAGCGGTCAGACCTCAGCTCCGGCTGGTGCCTGCCGTGCTCGTGACACGGGCGGTGTTCTCCGCAGAGGTCTGCAGCTTGCGACAGGTTCCCGTTCGTTTCGCATGGCCTGCCGTCTCCGGCTGCTCTCACACTCTCCGTGCGGGTGTCCTGTGTACCGTTTGTCCGCAGCGCCGCTCACAGCCTCGTCTGCCGGAGGGATGTGCTAGTCCCCTTCGCTGCCAACAGACTCGCACTACTTGTATTGCCCATCGATCTTCTGAAAACGCGCTTTCACTGGCTCCCGCCTGGACCTGGGGCCCTGTATTGCACGGCGACGCAACACACGGACGCTGCTGCCAGCGCTGTCAGCCGGCGCCTTGGTGCCGCCTGCGAAGGAAGATGAGAATAAAGTAGGCAGGCGAATGGGGGCTCGGCATGCGCAGTGTCGTTCTGGCCACGCCGCAGCTCGGCTCACTGCCTTCGTCCTTCTACCAAAAATAAGTGTAAAGACGACGGCACGGCTCTTATGCCGCCGTCACGTCCTCCTACAACTCTATCACAGAGCGCGAATGCCTCGCACTCGCATAAGCATCGAGTACATTGCGGCCGTACTTATACGGCCGACCTTTCACTGTAACCACGCACCACCACGCTCTCTTTGGCTCTCAACACTTCCAACGTGTCACCTAGGTTGCTAGACACTAGGTCTTCAATAATTCATTTACTCCAGCGGTGTACAAGTGGGGTAGGCTCCACAAGGATGCCGATTGCTTGTCTCAAGACTCGTATGATGTACCTGCTGAAGTATTCACGCTCTCCACCTTCCACCACATTGGCGAGGAGCAAGAACGCGATATGTCCTTGCGCGACCTCTACTGCCGCCTCCGTGCCGACCTATAAGACCATGTTTCGCATGTTTCCCATTCTGGACGCCATCTTACGCTACCTAAATGTGCGACGAGAAGGACACGAACTGCTGACAGTCGTTTCCTCTCATCTCCGGGCGACTGTACTCGCGCAACTTCATAATATCCCCACTGCTGACCACCTGTATGTTTTCAGGAGGTACGACCGTGTTAGGCGACTATTTTTCTAACCTGGACTCTCATAGTCATGATGCCCGGATCTGGAGCATCCGCCCAACATGGCTGGAAGTGCTATCTACTAAGTGACATCACTGAACATCTTTCTTTGCTTTTGGCAAAAATGGATGTTTCACATGCGACGAACATAGCTCCAAGTGGCGCTGGGTAACACTCTAGGTCTAGTAAACATAAATACCGAATGTAATGGACGAATTGATAGCCGTCGCTGTAGCACAATTGGCAGTGCACGCAGAATCCAGAAGTAGGGGTGTCGGCTCCCACCGGCGACAAGTTATCTTTTCGTCCAATTTCATTTCCGTTTTCTTCGTTATTTTCTACATTCCAATTTTAGCAACACACAAATTGCCTGATGGTTTCCCTCGCTTCAATGTCTTTGGCCTTTATGCGGTCATGTTTATATACGTATCATATATTGCATGTAAGTACTTGTATATAATTTTCAACCCGTCTATAATTCACCACAAAAAAAAATCTCTTCGTACAACATGCTGCTCTTAATACAAAGCTTTATGCCCAGAAAACCACACTTTATATACACACGAATGGTTCATGAGCAAGTCACACCTATACTGCTTAGATTTACGTGGATGTCACCACGAGTTGTCTCTGCGTGCTTTTATTTTTTATTTTGGGGCACCAAAAGTCCCCCCTACCGTTATATGTTGGGGTCGCGTTATTTACGTGCGAATGCGACGCGTTTTTAAAGTCTCTTAGTGACATTTTTTTTTTCATTTTCAGTATATTCCAACATTTATATAACACCCCCCTTTTTAGCGGGTCTTTAAAAGGCATTCAAATGAAATGAACTACCCTCGTGGCCTTCCTGCCCAATCGAAAACTGGCATTCTTTCAGTGGTACTCTTGCGGTCGGATGTCTTGAAGAGCCACTCGCAGGGAACTGGGCTGACGATAAAACGGCCGCTCTAGTGAAATAACTCCATAAAGAATAAAACAGCATCACACATGAGGGAGTCAAAGACATTACCGGGTCACGTGAACGCTCACTTCATTCGTGTCGCGCTATTAGAACCAGTCGACGCTGTACCAGCCGGCGTCTGTCTATTCTGCGATAATTTATTTTCCTGGGCTCACGTTCAGCGACGCTAAGATCCGTCGTGCAACTGAGAGTGCCCTCTAAGGAACCGCCCCACAACGACGTCTGGCGACACCATCGGCGGGCGTCGCCGGTTGAGCAACACGACGTGGCCCGATCGATGGCACCGTTGACGAGCTCAGTCAGCTTTGCATGCGGTGGCGGAGGACCACGTGTTCCTTCTGAACACGCGTCGGCTGCTGACGGTGTGCTCCGGCTGCCTGGTTGCACATCCGCGGTGCACCGTGCGAGCGCGCCCGCGTGTCCTCTGTGCGCTCCCAGACGACAGCAAGCTCGGCAATCGCGACGGGCGTTCCTGTCTTTTGAATCAACTGCGACGCGTAGCTGAGCACAACCCTTGGTGATCCAACAAAGCCCACATTACAGAGAGCCTAGCTGCAATTATCCTGTGCTTCGACATTCATATTTTACGCCTTCATCAACTGTGCACTGTGCCGATGTCTCTCTTTTGAGTTTATATGACGGCTATCTTTTGTCAATGTTGGTCCTTTGATCTCTTCGCAAAGGCGCACTTTCACTGTACTACACTGAAAGTACAACCCATTTACACGTGTTATTGCAAGGACGAGAAATGCATCCGTTACATTGCCACCGCTGGTGCAGAACGCAGCTATGTTGCGTGGCATCGCATGTTTATCTTTTTTGAAAACACCTTGTGAAGGGAACAAGTATGCATCTGCGACGCCTGCAAGAGTGCAAGTTCTGTCCGCAGTGAGTGGGCCATGGCCTTTTTTTACAAACCCGCATCCTGCTTCAACCTCGCTAATCATCGTTTGGGAAATATTTATATGAAAGGGAGCAGAGGCGGCTGATGGTGATCCGACCAACTCTCTCCCTCCTCATTCATTTTTCTTTCCATTCCTCCCTCCCCTGGGGCACTTTCCCACCTCTGCTGAGACCTGCTGTAAATACCGAGATGTGATGCGAAATTTTTTTCCGAATTATTAGCCTCCAAAATTTCCGTCACCAATATTTCATCTAAAAACTGGTGCTAAAAGTTTTGATTTTGTTGTGCTCTTAACTCTACATTCCCAGCGGTTATATCACACAGTGGTTTCAAGGTAATCCTTTTGACGTGAGCTATGAATAAAGGCCGACAACAAATCTTCTAGAGTAACGCCAGAGAGGGCGCAGGATTCTGTCAAAGTAGCTGCTGCACCACACGATTGAGCGGCAAGGATGTTTCGGCATTTCTCTCGCCTTTTTCCCTTCATGTCGCACTGTCATCATAACCTCGGCCTCGATTTCGTGGTCGTCCAATGTCGACAAACTACTCTTAGTAAGGCTCTCTCCTGTGGATTCACTTACTCACTCGAAACCAATGAAATGTTCTTGAATTATTACTTTTTTCATCAATTGTGTCCAAGAAGCGGACGGCAATCGAGATCTTTGCGGCTGATGTCAGATGTGCAGTAGATAATGAGGTACTTCGCAGTATCCAACTTTTCTAGGATGCGTTTTAGCACGTTCATGGCCATCATTTCGATATCATTTCGAATATTTCTTCTGCACTAGTGAACGGCCACGGTTTGGTTAACCACATATCATGATTTTGGCTTCTAGCGCGAAGTGAAACACGGACACAGAAAGGAGCAGACAGGACGAGCGCTAACTCTCAACTAAATTTTTATTAAAACGAAGAACATATATGTTGGTGATTGCAAAAACCGTAGCATAAGAACATGACAAGGTAAAAAGCATCAGTTAAACATATCATGGGGTATGGAAGTCAAAGAATAAAAATTACTTCAGATTAGTACACGTATTGCGAAGGTACTGAAATTCGCAATCTAACAGAGACAACGACGCATGACTGACGCAAGTGTCTCCTAATCTTTTTATGTGGAATGCCTCGATAATTTCCCGCGTGGTTTGGCATCTGTGTCTAGAAAGAATTTCTATCTCTTGAAAGAAAGGTTTGCAACCACAATCGAAACAATGTGCCGCTAAATGTGATGCATTAGGGTTGTTTAGTGAATGTTTGTGTCCTTTTAGTCTAATGTTGATGCACCTGCCACTCTGTCCAATGTAAGCTTTCCCACACTCGAGTGGAATCTGATAAACTATACCCGTGTTGCAAGGCACTAAAGGGGACACATGTTTAACTCCACAATCATCTTTTCTTTTTTTGCCTTCCTGTTCAAGTCTCCTATTTATCAAAGGGCACATGTTAGACAACTTCCGTGGGGCCGAGAAAACGGTACTGACGTCATACCTATTGGCCACATTCCTTAAACCATGGGATAATCTATGTATGTAGGGTACTACATCAAACTTTCTTTCTTTTTTCTGTTTTTCTTGTTTCTTTCTTGTTTCTATTGGTATAGTTTATCAGATTCCACTCGAGTGTGGGAAAGCTTACATTGGACAGAGTGGCAGGTGCATTAACATTAGACTAAAAGAACACAAACATTCACTAAACAACCCTAATGCATCACATTTAGCGGCACATTGTTTCGATTGTGGTTGCAAACCTTTCTTTGAAGAGATAAAAATTCTTTCTAGACACAGATGCCAAACCACGCGGGAAATTATCGAGGCATTCCACATAAAAAGATTAGGAGACACTCGCGTCAGTCATGCGTCGTTGTCTCTGTTAGATTGCGAATTTCAGTACCTTCGCAATACGTGTACTAATCTGAAGTAATTTTTGTTCTTTGACTTCCATACCCCATGATATGTTTAACTGATGCTTTTTACCTTCTCATGTTCTTACGCTACGGTTTTTGCAATCACCTACATATATGTTCTTCGTATTAATAAAAATTTAGTTGAGAGTTAGCGCTCGTCCTGTTTGCTCCTTTCTGTGTCGGTGTTTCACTTCGCACTAGAAGCCAAAATCATGTTACCGTACCAACTCGCCCAACCGTCTATCCTTTTGCGTAACCACATATCGCAGGTGCTCCTTCACACCACAGTCAAATTCCCCAAGTAGTTCGACTATTCCCCACAAAAGTCCGCTGTTTTCTGTGGAGAACCCGTCAGAAAAGCCGTTAAAGAGTGCATCACAGATATTGCGTCGTTTGTGTTGGACCTATAAGACTTTCCCGCGAATCAGCAAGATAATTGTCGCATTTGACGCGACGTAGTATGGTTCAACTAGCGCCTTTTGCGAATTTTTTTATATGCACAGCGTCATTAAAACCACCTGTAACATGTCTACAGCAAACACAGACTTGTTGTCTATGCTACGTCTTCGTACCTACTATAAGTAACGCAGCCCCCGTCGGAGCTCTCCGTTTTCTTTGAAGCGTAAATATGAACGTCTATGAAATAGTGGTTACATTGTGCATACCTTATTTGAATAGAGCACTTCATAACAGCAAGAACACAGCTCGAACGTCGCGGTCACTTCGGCGCATCGTAGCCGGCAAAACGGCGCACACGCAGTATACAACACACTTCATAACAGCAAGAACACAGCTCGAACGTCGCGGTCACCTCGGCGTATCGCATCCGGCAGAACGGCTCACACGCAGTTTACAACACACTTCATAACAGTAAGGAAGCTCGAACGTCGCGGTCACCTCGGCGCATCGTAGCCGGCAAAACGGCGCACACGCACTATACAGCACACTTCATAACAGCAAGAACACAGCTCGAACGTCGCGGTCACTTCGACGCATCGCAGCCGGCAAAACGGCTCACACGCTGTATCGCACACGCGGCATGGCAGCGATAACGAGTCAATAAAAACTTATCGCTACTGATCGTATCATTACTTCTTAAAATTGCGAAGGACTGGAGTTCACGACTTCGCGGCAGCGAACCGCATACGCAAACAGATACCAATCGCGTACGCTAGGTGCGCCGATCGGACACTATTCATTTCGCCACCGCCCTGAACATGTGTCCTGCTCAGAATGCACGTGCGTGTGATGAACGCGAATGCCACGCGCAAGGCGTGGCAGAAAAAATCACGAAGTCGACGGCTTCAAATATTCCTTCCGACGCTCTCGTAAACACAACACACACTTCCTGCGCTCCGTCTGTTTCTGTCGGCGATCGCAAGCACTGATGAGGCGTGGAAGGGTACACCGGCTTGCTGCCTTCGTTGACTATCTCCGTGGTTGCCAGATAACTCTAGTAAAAATCACAAGAAGCAGCAAAATACACTTTTTCTGACGCGGCTGTAGCTTAGGCCTCGCTTCCCCACTTCGCTTCGCTTCGAGGAAGCACCATGTTTGCTATCACGACACTCGGCACCGCCGCCTCGGACCAGCCAATGAGAGACGAGCAGGGGTGCGGACGGGAAAATTGCGACCGCTCGCCCCTCTCCACTAGAGAGCCATCAGCACGCGCGCTGACGAGGGCGGCACGGACGGACGGATTGCCACGTACCAGACCGCTTACACACGAGCGCCGGCAACGTGTCCTGACGGCGTCCGCCCAAAGCGTCCACTATACATGGCGTCCGCGATTCGCGTGGCTAACGCCGTACTACAGGTTTCCCCGCTCAATTTAATCCAAGCGCCAGTCAATTTAATCCTAACGCCAGTCAATTTAAACCAAGTGCCAGTGATTTTAATCCGATCGCCACTCAATTTAACCCAAGGACCACTCAATTTAATCCTAACGCCAGTGAATCCAGACACAACGGAATTCAAGAATCTTTGAATTTCAAGACTCCTGAAAATTTGCGAACATATTATGAGTTAATGCCTTGAAAACGAAAGAGCGAGGCGAGAAACCAGTAGCTATCCTGCCACGTGACTGAGAGCGACACAGCAGATGACAATTCTCGAAACAGATTGAGAGGAAACGTCAGTATAAGTACGTTGAGTTATTGATACACATGCTATTTGGTCATGGCTATCAAACGGAACAATAAAGGGTGATTCGGTGATAATCACTAGGCCCTCGCCGGGAGGCTTCGGTTGCTAGCGAATACGATTCATTATTCTACTGCAATATCCGCAGCCTCCAATCGAACACCTTGTCATCGATACAACTAAAACACTCATAAATAAATTTTACTATCACTAAGGCAGCTTTCACTCGTGAGTGCCGTCAGTAGTATCATCAAGGTGTAGCAAGGTGAGCACTATTGTGTAACCGCTGTTAACTGATACCACCGAGTTTTCAGTGATTACTCGTGATGCGCCTACTGCGATGCTCTCCGATTTTCATGCAGAATAGCGTCATAGACATAAAATAATATGTCATTCAGACGGCGATTGAATAACTATTATTTATGAACTATAGGACATACTAAGATTGAGTCACTAGTGATGAAGAAACACTTTGTGTTGTGCGATAATCACAGCCATGGTTCATGCACATCATCAATGGTATAAATGAAAGGGTCAATAAATGAGAGTTTTAATGAGCCAACATTGCTAATTGACATAACAGAGTCATTAATGATCAGTAGCGATAAGCTAAATTATGGGGTTTAACGTGCCAAAACCACTTTCTGATTGTGAGGCACGCCGTAGTGGAGGAGTCCGGAAATTTCGACCACCTAGGGTTCTTTAACGTGCACCTAAATCTAAGTACACGGGTGTTTTCGCATTTCGCCCCCATCGAAATGAGACTGCCGTGGCTGGGATTCGATCTCGCGACCTCGTGCTCAGCAGCCCAACACCATACCACTGAGCAACCACGGCGGGTACTAGCGATAAGCTCTGTTTAGTGTCACAGCGTCATGCGTGTCAAATGAAAACTCTTTTTAAACAACGATTCAATTATTGTCATTTACGATCAGTGAGCATTTGTTCTGCTACCATTGCTACCTGATAGTGAAGAGTGATTAGCGATCACTAGTGACAAGCTCAGTTCTTTTTTTTTTTCGTCCTTTCTCAGAGCATAAAGTCATGGGTATCAGATTAAAATTGAGTCAAATGGCAATTCAAGTTTAATAACTAGCAGATGCTAGGAATTTGTCCCTAGTGATCACGAGCTATGTTGGTATACAGCGGCAGCCATCAATCTTGCACGTAGTGATTGATAGCTATCAAAATGTCATTGAATTACCATTTCTTCTGCTACCATTGCGACCTGATATTAAGTACACTCTTGAAACGGTTGCACGCTTGGGGGTGTATATTTGTGCCGCAACAATAATCTTCATCTGCCTTGCTTGCGTTTCCTTTCTTGAAAACTCGGCGCTTGCACCTTTCCTGTCAAGAATATTGCAGTATTCTTGAGAGGAAAGTAGGGAGCACGGGAAATGCGAAGGTTGTAGGATCGTTGCCTACCTGCGGCAAGTTGTTTTTTATCCACTTTCACTTCTATTAATTTATCGTTTCTTTATTTCATTTATTAAGCACAATTACCCCTATGTTGTCCTTGGTGTCAGTGTTTGTTGGCTTCTGATGATATAATTCATAAAAATCAGGCCCCTTGGTTAACCCCCTTCTCGTTTGTCATTTGACATGCATGACGCTGTGTTGCATAAAAGTACCAATGAAACAAAGAAAGCTCCAAACAGAGCTTATCGCTAGTGATCGTTAATGGCTTTGTGATGTCAACTAGCATTGTTGACTGAATAAAACACTCATTGTTGAGACTTTCAATTATACCATTGGCGACATGCATGAACGATGGCTGTGACGATCAAACTACTCAAAGTGATTATTCATCACTGGTGACTCAATCTTATTATTTCCTATAGTTATTAAGTTATACTTATTGAATTGCCGTCTGAATGACATTTCATTTTATATCTATGACGTTATTCTGCATGAAAGTTGAAGAACATCGCAGTCATTACTAAAAACTTGGTGGTATTAGTTAGCAGCGGTAACACAATAGTGCTCACCTTGCTACACCTTGATTGATGCTACTGACGGCACTCACGAGTGAAAGCTGCCTCAGTGACAGTAAAATAGGTGAATAATATTCACTAATGACTTAAGCGTACGAGTTTATAGTATGCATAGTGAGTCACTCGTTTCATCGCATTTCATTGGATATATATGACGTTCTGTTGTGGAAAACACCCAGATCCCTGAACTGCGCATTATATTTCTCTTTTGCTCACTAAGTGACCCGACCATATCAGTTAGGTGTATTATGCAGATAAATTTTATTCATGAGTGTTTTAGTTGTATCGATGACAAGGTGTTCGATTGGAGGCTGCGGATATCGCAGTAGAATAATGAATCGTATTCGCTAGCGACCGAAGCCTCCCGGCGAGGGCCTAGTGATTATCACCGAATCACCCTTTATTGTTCCGTTTGATAGCCATGACCAAATCGCATGTGTATCATTAACTCAACGTACTTATACTGACGTTTCCTTTCAATCTATTTCGAGAATTGTCATCTGCTGTGTCGCTCTCATAACGAAGTAGAAAATAAAAACCTCCAAAAGTAGTCGTTAGTCACGTGGCAGGAAAGCTACTGGTCTCTCACCTCGCTGTTTCATTTTCAAGGTATTAACTCCTAATATGCTCGCAAATTTTGAGAAGTCTTGAAATTCCAAGGTTCTTGAATTCCGCTATGCCTGGATTGAATTCACTGGCGTTTGGTTCATTTCGGCTGGCGTTGGGATTAAATGAAGCGGTGCTTGGATTAAATTGAGTGGTGCTCGGATTAAAATCACTGGTACTTGGATTAAATTGACTGGCGCTTGAATTAAACTGACTGGCGCTCGGATTAAACTGACTGGCGCTTGGATTATACCGAGCGGGAAAACCTGTAGACCCCGCGGTTGTCTCTACTCTGTACGGAGAGGCGGGCGAGGAGGTGGACATCAACAAGGCGCCGTAGCAGCCACCAGAGTAGAACGGCCCTGCTCCTCGCCTCACCGCCCTGCCTCGCGCACCGCAAGAGGGCACGCAACGGGGCCGCGTTCCTCACTCGCGCACGCGTTCGCCGGCTCACCCTCACACGCTGTCTCTCATACGGAACTCCACGGCGACGCCAGAAATGCGCTTGGAGTGTCCATATATTCGCTATCTCAATAATAAATCAACAAAGAAGCGACAAATGAGCAAGTGCCACAAAAGAGCGCTCAGTGAATTGGCAAGAAACGGGTGGCTTCGTACAGCCTACAGAAGGCGTCAGGCAAAAGCAGCTGAGAAGCGGAGCAAGGAAAACGCGCTGGCTTGGGTGGGACGTCAACGCTCGGGAGGCCAACCGCTGTCAGAGGGTCGAGCGCCAACGCACAGCCAAACGGTGAGTGCGCGCTAGTAGACGCTCCGAACAGCCGTGGATATAGGGACAAAAGACTCACTTGCCCCCATGACCTTGTATTCTGTACGTTTGAATGTTGTGTGTTTGTGTGCGGTGGTTGTTGCCGTTCCTTGCTTGCTGCCCTCGGACGCGCCTCACAGAAATAAACCTGATGATTTGTCATGTTATTTTGCCATCGAGCTTAAGGCAGCATCTTGTACAGATGGTTTCAACCGTTTGGCGAGAATTCCCAGCTTCACCGTTTCTCATGTCCGAACACCAGTCGAGGAGTGATCGGCATTTTGGCAGCTGGCTGGTGGCCACATATAACTTGGGTGTTCCTCGCTCTGCTTTGTAGAGCGCGGCGTCTGGAACTTACGCTGCAAACACATCTATCATTGAAGCGCTACTGCCTAATTCTTTACCTGGTCGCCGATGTCCAACGCACGCGCGGAAACTCGCCTAATCGGCCGTGAATAATGAACGACTGGGCCTTGACTAAGAGAAGTCTTCCCCTAGGCTTAATTTCACCCTCGCCACCCTCTCCAGATTACTTTATTTATTTATGGGAAGCATTCCTTGGTTCTTTTCAGACACTTTGCAGTAGGTAGGTTCTTGTCTTGGATCGTTTGGAGCCCCCTTAAATAAATAGAAAATGTGTCCGGCGGCGGTATTCGAACCAGGGCTCTCCAGAACAGACGCAGGCATGGTTGCAGTCACTTCTCCTACAGCTGCCGTTAGAAGACATGCGTCAGGACGTATAGTTTGCCTACATAAACAAATGCAGGTAATTCCTCCCATTCGTCAGAAGCGAGGACAACACACAGCGCGACGTTGCTGTGCCAACGTGCGAGTTGGAGCGCGAAAGCGGAGCGTCACGCTCAGCGCAGAGCCAAGCATTGTGTATCGTCAGTACATCACCAAACTTCGCATCATCAAGCATTACTAGGATTTAGTGGCTTACCATTCAATAGTTTCTCAATTTATCTATAGTTTATATAGGGTGTCCCAGCTAACTTTAACCAGATTTTAAAATACGCAAATGCCATCTTGCTGGACAGTACACAGGCAATGTTTGCCGTCGCTTGAAGATACCCAGATTTTTTTTTTTCATTCCGCCTAATTACATAATTAGCCACTGAATCTTAAGATCAACAAAGATCTAAGAATTTTAAGATCAACAAAGATCTAAGAAGCTAGGTCGTAGGCCGAAGGGTTGGGTACCGGAAGTTGAGCCTTGCATTAGAATTTATACTAGGGGAGGGTCGGTGATACCCAAAGTTGAAGCAATCAGGGTCCTGGGTTTTGTACTTGAAGCGAATAGATCGAACATTAGAACCATTCAGCATATTACCAAGAAGACGGAGGAGGCCATAAGACTTATAAGAAGGATCTCTTATAGGCATAGGGGTTTAGGAGAAGAAGGTGCGATGCGCTTAGTTCACACATTTATTATGTGTCATTTCTCGTATGTGGCAGCTATGCTAAATTGGAATAGGGGGGAGAAAAATAAATTGGAAGCATTAATCAGAAAAGCCGTCAAGGCTGCGCTTGGTCTGCCTATGACTACGTCAAACGATATGTTGTTACGACTCGGTTTGCATAATACTTTAGATGAAATTGCCGAGGCTCAGCGTACTGCACAGAGGGAGCGGTTGCTAGGTGCACCAGCGGGTAGGTATATTTTAGAGTCAATTGAAGAATCGGTGGCTGTGTCGCACGATAGGGCGCCCCTACACGAGTTGAACGGGAACCTTCGGGCAAATATCATGGTTCGTCCATTTCCGCGGAATGTGCACCCCGTGCACAATGTAGGGAGGCGGGTCGCGAGAGCTAGGGCTTTGT
Organism: Dermacentor andersoni; assembly: GCF_023375885.2. Taxonomy (NCBI): domain Eukaryota; kingdom Metazoa; phylum Arthropoda; class Arachnida; order Ixodida; family Ixodidae; genus Dermacentor; species Dermacentor andersoni. The sequence continues at coordinate 219,870,567 of NC_092817.1, forward strand.
TGCGCGAGGCAAATGATTAGGAGGAGGAGTCTGCTTTTGTTTACGCCGCATGGATTAATGGTAAAAATGCTTATTTGGTGGTGGTGGTAAATGGCAAAGGGAGCGTTAGAAATGCTGCTTCCATTTATACCAAAGATCCGGGGGTTGCCCAACAGGTGGCTATTGCTCTAGCACTAATTGATTCAAGAAGAGTTTTGGTGTTTAGTGACTCGCGATCTGCGATTAAAGCCTTCTCCAGAGGACTTGTTGCGGAACCGGCTAACAGACTGCTGCAGGGTAGGGATATCACTTCGCATACAGTTACTTGGTTCCCGGCGCACATGGGGACAGTGGAGGGAGCCCCGCGTAACCTGAATGAGGTGGCGCACAGGGAGGCACGAGGATTAGTGTGCCGTGTACTCCCTGAAGGGGCTGGATCTCCCGCTCCTGAGTACAGGGACCCGCTGTTAACCTACAACGAAATCACCAAGCACTATTACCTAGGGCGCAGGTCATTCCCCCTGCCACATTCTAAATTAAATATACCACTGACGGTTACATTAAGGCTTCTGCAGACACGTACGTACCCTAACCCTGTCATCATGAATAAAATTAATCCGGACTGCGGGGTTTCACTCTATTGTAGTAAGTGTGGGGGTTTGCTCGATTTAGAACGCATGCTTTGGCGCTGCTTGGCGTTGGCCGGTGATGGTTCTCGAGGTGAACAGTGGTGGCAGCGGATGCTGCACAGTGAAGTGCTGGCGGACCAACTCAGGGCTGTCCAGAGGGCCCGTGTGACGGCAGAGGGGCTCGGCCTCACTGTACCGACGTGGGAGCGGCCCGCATCAGTCCCAGACTGATCCCTCAGGACCTAAATAAAGTTATTCATACCATACCATACCATACTGAATTATTCAACTAAATATTTATTCAGTTGAAAAGTGTGAATTAAAAAGCTTGTAGAGCGACATGAAAAACTCCCGATACAGCTTTCTGTGGCTCAATACGCTGTGCACAAATGCTTCTACAAGCGTGAAAGAAGCCCGCGAATGCACGCCACGTGCTTCGAGTGGCCAGCGCACGGCATTTTGCCTGCATTTGCGGGTTTCTTCCACGCTCACAATAACACTTTTACGCAGCACATAATGCGCAACAGAAAGCTGTATCGGCAGTTTTTCATGCCGCTCTACAATTTTCTCATTGAAACTTTTCGTATAATTATAATATTTTAGAAGTTGATTAATTATTCAAGACTAATTGTGTCATTAGGTGGAATGAAAAGAAATGAGTATCTGGAAGTGGCGGCAAACAACATTACCTTTGTTCTGTCCAGCTACGTGGCATTTGTATATTTTGAAACCCTTGCTAATGTTGGCTTGGACACCCTGTATACTCCGTACCTAAATCGCCCTTATTCTCTCGGCTGTGTAACCATCATCATCATCATGATAATGATTAGCAGCCTATTTATGTTCACTGCAGAATGATGGTCTCCCTCAGCGATCTCTAATTATCACAGTTTTGCGCAGCTGACCGGTTTTGACGCCTGTAAGTTTCCTAATCTCGTCACATCACCTAATTTCCTGCCGCCCACGACTGCGCTTACTTTCTCTTGGCAATTGTTCTGAAGCTCTCATAGGCTACCAGTTAAGCATTACAGAGTCAGCTCAGCATCGTTTTGCAGCGCTAGCTTTTTTTAGCGCGTTGCTCAGTTTCGCGGCGTGCCCTTCTACCGCTGAGAGAGGACAGTTCGGCCACAGAGATGCAAAGCTTGGTTCCCTTGAATGTCGCCAGGGGTCTCGCCCTCCGCGCACCACGGGAGGCAAAAACCACTTTCCCGTGGTAGGTGTTAGTGATTCGTAAGCCCACCAAGGTGCAAACCAACCGACTGTGGCCACAGTACCGCGAAATATTTATTTATTTCTTTATTTATATGTACCTTACAGGCCTTCGAGAAGGCATTGTGTAAGGGGGGGAAATACAGTAACATATTAGTATGGAATCGGGAAATAGAAACATCAGTATAATGAAAGGAATATGCACGCAACATGGAAAATTAATACGACATTAGCAAATGCATATGTTGAACAATAACAATGAACGGTAAACAAAATAACATAATAGCATAATAACATTATAAATGGTTTTGCATGTTGCAGTAGTAAAAAAAATTATGATCACTGAAATTCTTTTGTTAACAGGAAAAAAATTGCAGGAAAGAAATTTAAAGCAAGACAAGACGTGTTAGACGGTTGAAACGGCATATTGATCAATTAGAAGATTGCGAAATGCGCTGTGTTTAGATGGCAAGCGATGCTATCTGGCAGAGCGTTCCATAAACGGACCGCACGGGGCAAAGCTGAAAAATTAAAAGCGCGTGTGTTGCCATAAATTCGAGTGTCGCTGAACTGATTGTTCAGTCTTTGTGACGTCGAGCACGCTTTTTTCAGGTTTTATAAGGTAGGCCATCTTTGTGAATGAATCTATGAAATAATATTAGAAGGGCAATATCACGGCGAGTGGTTAGTGATTGCAACGACAGATTGACTTTTATTTGGGTTACACTTGACTGGTTACTATAATTTTTTCGAATGAAACGGCGCGCTCTATTCTGGATACTCTCCAGGAGTTAGATGACGTATTTTTGATGAGGAGACCATATACATGAGGCCTACTCAATTTGTGGCCGTACAATGGTTATGTAAGCTAGTTTTCTTAGTGGCGAAGGCGCAGTTCTTAAGTTGCGGCTCAGAAATCCTAATGGTCTGGAGGAGTTAGCTGAAATGGAGGTGATGTGATTAGTCCATGAAAGATTGTGAGTAAGGAGCACTCGTAAGTACTTATATTCTGTGGTGTGATCAACAATGTTAGTATCCAAATGATACGAAAAGTGAGAGTTAACGGTTTTTCGGGAAAAGGAAACCCCTTTGCACTTCGACATGTTTAGGGACACGAGCCACGTAGCACACCAATCACTAATATGTGCAAGATCATTTTGGAGTGCCGCGTGGTCAGCGGAACAGTTAATGGAACGGTATACAATGCAGTCGTCAGCAAATAATCGTACAGGAAGCAGGACCCTCCACGCGAGCTCAAGATTGTGAATGCCTGTAGCCCGCCAAAAAAGAGTCGTGCATTGCGGGCCGCGGGGACCGGCGACGTAAGTCAGATGACTCATCGGTTCGAGCCGCAGAGGCAAGGCGCGCCATGACCGGGCGGCCGAGACAAAAGCGAGGTGCTACAGTCTGCACTAGTCAAATGTACCAATTAAGATAGAGGCAAGCAACCGAGGCATTCAGCACTCATGTTCGGGATGTGCACTCTGTTGTGGCTCAAGAATGATTTTTGCGCCTCACACCAGACTCATGGGAGCTTCGCAATAGCGACGGCCTCTCGATGTTTTGGTCGGGCTCCTCGTGTCTGCATTCGGTTCGTAAACACAAAGGTTGGCTTGCACGAACGTTTAATAACAGAAATAATAACGAATTTAAGAACGCGTTCTAGTCTGGACTAGAAATTGTCTAGCGCTCATCTAAGACCGCGTTCTCAAATTCGTTAGTATTTTCGTTATTAAATGTTACCCAATACCCAAATACCCAATATGTCCACCAACCAACGGCTATAACTACCCACTCAACTTCCCAGCGTAATCGCTGCTGCTCGGGAGAGAGACAACTTTATTTATCCCATCTTAAAGGGAAAGGGGCTGCGGGAAGAAGGCGAGGGAGGTAGTCCTACTCGCGGCAGGCCTCCTCTGCCACCTCAGGATAGCTTCCTGAAGTTCGGGGTTGTAGCTGCGCATGGCAGCCTCCCACAGCTCCCTACTGCTTAAAACTCTACAAAGATCAGGGGGCGGGGAGTGGTTCTTGCATTGCCACATAATGTGGTTAAGGTCCGCTCTGCTAGCAGGACAAAACTTGCAGGCTCAAGTAGGGTATATTCCCGGGTGAATTTTGTGACGTAAGGCAGGAGATAGAAAAGTGCGAGTCTGTAGTTTACGCCATAGAACCTCGGGTATGCGTGACGACCGAATCATTAAAGAAGGGAGGGTTAGGCGACCTAGGCGGTAATGCCCGCAAATGTCGTGATATGTAAGTAATCTGTCTTTGGAGGTGAATGCTGGAGGGAGATTATTGGCGTCTGAACCGTCCCCTAGTCTAGCCTGTGCTCGGTTCGTGAAAGCTCGAGCACTTAGGTGGGCCGCTTCATTGCCGATTAAGCCTGCGTGAGCAGGTGTCCAGATTAAACTCAGAAGTTGGGCTCGCGGATTGGGAGATAGAATGGCTAGGGCTGTCCTGCAAACCCTACCCGCTCCAACATGGCAGTTTTGGAGTCACTTACTATGACAGAGTAATTGGGTATTGTTGCGGCGAGTGCCACCGCCGCCTCCTCTGCCTCCTCCGAAGAAGAGGCTATAATGGATGCTACCGTCGCAATACTGCCATTGGAGTCAACGACTGATATGGCGAATTTGTGTCCACACGGATACTCTGCAGCATCGACATAGAGCACGTCTTTGTAGTTAAATAGCTTTTTCTGCAGGGCTTTAGCTCGTTGTTGCCTTCTATGTCCGTGATGAACAGGGTGCATATTCTTAGGGAGAGGAGGGATATGAAAGTGCTCATGTATCGAGTGAGGAATATTGAATTTCTCATTGGTCATGGGTACTGGGGCAATACTTAGGGAGTTTAGGATGTGCCTACCAGTGTGGGTGTTCGATAAGCGCTGGTATTGAGTGGTCAGGTGGGCTTCTGCGAGCTCACTAAAGGTATTCAAGGTACCTGTCGCCAAAAGTCCCTCAGTAGAAGCTCTACTAGGCACTGCAAGGGCAGATTTGTAGAGTCTGCGTATCAGTGAATTAACTTTATCTTCCTCGGCCCTAGTTAAATGGAGACAGGGAAGGGAGAATGTGATTTTACTGACAGAAAACGCCTGTACCAGTCTTAGCAATTCTGCCTCGCGGAGACCTCCGTGCTTATTGTACACCCGTCCTATTAGCCGTGTGGTGTGACCTACGCTGGCCGTAACCGTTTGAAGTGTATGCGTATGAGTCGGTTAGAATGAATGTGCATGCCAAGTACACGGATTTTGTCTACTACGGGAACTTGCTTCCCCTTAATGGCAATCTGAATGTTCGGCGTAACGCGTTTATTTGCGGATAGAAGTACCAGCTCAGATTTGGTGGGCGAACACTCGAGGTTCATGAACCCGGCTCCCGTAGCCACTGCATCTGCAGCCTCTTGTAATGTATCTTGAATGTAGCCATCCGAGCCACCCTTAATCCATAGGGTAATGTCGTCTGCATATAAAGAATATTGGAGATCCGGTATTTGTGCTAGCTTCCCAGCAATAGACCTCATAGCTAGGTTAAATAGAAACAGCGAGAGCACAGATCCCTGAGGAGTGCCAAAGCTACCTAAGGTGATCGGAGGCGGAGTTTGATCATTGAGACTTATGACGGCTGTCCGATTGGCGAGAAATTCGCGGATGTAGTCATGCATTTTTCTACCACAGTTAATAACATTCAATTCACGTAAGATAGATCCATGATCTATGTTGTTGAATGCACCGTGAAGGTCGAGTCCTAAGATTGCTTGGGTGTCTTTAGTAAACGTAGGAGTGAGAAGGTCATGCTTGAGCCTTAGCATGGCATCCTGGCAAGGAAGCGACTGACGAAAGCCAATAATCTCTGACGGGAATAACTGATTGTCTTTGGCGTATTTATTCAAGCGATTAAGCATGACATGTTCGAGCGTTTGCCCAAGCATGACGTGAGTTATGTCAGAGGCTTTATTGGGTTTGGCAATAAAGATTACTTTAGCGGTTTTCCACGAGCTTGGAAGAGAGCTGTTATCGAAGCAATGATTATAGTATTCTGTGAGGGCAGAGATTGATTTGTCGTCCAGATTTCAGAGTAATTTATTATTTACATTATCTATACCGGAGGCAGATGTAGTTTTAAGGGAAGCTGAGGTGTCGAACTTCTGCCTCCGTTATTGGGACGTCGAGAAGTTCATCAACCTCGCCTGTATAATCTGAATTCTCATGAGTTGGGGTAGGAGAGAGGTGTAATCGTGCAAGCTCCTGAAAAAGATGGGGAATATTATCCTTGTGTTTGTGCAATAATTGAGTGATGTAGTGACTGTGTTGCGCGCGCGAGGTCGAGGGATCCAGCAAATGTCTCAGCAGTTGCCAAGTCTTTTTACTACTGAGATTACCATGCATGTTTTCACATACTTGGCCCCATTCTTGATTAACTAATTGGGTCGCATATGCTTGAATGTCATCGTCAGGTCTAGCTACACGGATGCGAAGCCTGCGGTTATAGCGACGTCTTTTCCACCGCTTTAACAGTGATTCCTTCGCTTGCCACATGTGTAATGGTTTGGCATCAGCTGTTCGAAAAGGAGCATCAGGTGGCATAGTTGTAGTATGATTGTCAACGTCCGTTTGGAGTTGACTAATCCATTGCTGTAGATCAAGTATGGAATTGGGAGCATTATTTGCGCGAGTTTTCCGAAATTTGTCCCAATCCGTAAGTTTGGGAGGCAGAGTGTGAAAGGGCTTGTGAGAGAAAGTAACAGAAATCTGTATGACGTAGTGATCGCTACCAAAATTGTTTTGAAGGTTTTCTTCCCATTTAGTTAAGTTAACCCGAGAGGTGAGGGTGAGATCTGGTGATGTATCTATGGAGACACTATTTCCTAAGCGAGTGGGTGTGTCGAAGTCATTGTGGAGGGTGAGTTGATGATCCTGAATGTGGGTCCATAAAGCTCGTCCTTTAGGTGTGGAAGTAGTGTGACCCCATAGTTGATTCGGAGAGTTAAAATCGCCAACAATGAGGAGCGGGTGTCTCCGAGCTTCCTGTTTAGCACGAGCAAAAACAGTAGTAAAACGGTGGTGTTTAGAGCTGGGACTGCTGTAAACGTTAAGGATGTAAATAGGAGCCGACCTGGTCTTTTTGGAAAGTATTTCTACGAAGTCGTGATCAGTGTCGATACTCTCGAAATGGGAGCAAGTAACATTCAAATGTTTTTGTGCTAGGATCGCAGTATTGGGACGTTCGCATCTTTTGCATTGGAATGTGTTGTATCCGGGGAATTTAACGTAACCATTCGTTTCTTGTTAAGCGATGACTGCGGGCGGTTGTGGGAGATTGGCTATGTATTGTTGCAGACTGGCCTTCTTTTTCGAAAAGCCCCTACAATTCCACTGCCACACAACTAGGTTGGAGCGCTTAGGGGATGCGGCCTTGCAGTCGATCGAGTCTTTCGATAATTTGGTTGAATCGCTCATTAATTTGGGTAAGTCACGCGTCATCCTGGTTAAATTGAGGATTTATATGGGCACTGAGGCTATGAACGTTAGTAGTGAGGGACTCAAGCTTGGCTTCTACGGCATCCATGCGTTTTTCAAGGGCCTCAAAGCGATTGTTAGAGTTTCTAATGTGTGCGGTGAGTTTACGACTTAGGTTATCGTGTTCCTCCCAAGTATCCCTTGCATCATCAATATATTTGCGCGTGGTGGCGGTTACGGTAGTGGGAGGAGGAGAAGTGTCCATGGTTAGAGTTTAATTGCCATTCTCACTGACAGGGGGAGGAGTTACAGTGGGTTGTTCATCAGTAGAGGGTTGAGATCGAGTGGTAGTAGTCGTACATGAAGAAGGGGTTTGGAGGTCGAGAATTTGTTTACGCAGAAGACGATTTTCTTCCTGAAACTGCTATAGGAGGGCATAGATTGGGGCATCAGGTTGCTTAGGCTTAGGTAAGCTGTGGGAAGCTACCGACGCCCAGCTTACCTGAGGAAAGCTTGATTTGTTGTTAGATGGGGCAGCGGATAGGAGAGGCCAATCTTCGTCTTGTTTTTTCTTAGGAAGAGGTCCCTGCTTCTTGGGCGAAGGAGAAGACTTGGTCTTGGATTGAGAGGAGTCTTGTCAGCCTTGGGGAGTGAGATTTTGGGCTTATATCGTAGTGCGCACTTAATGGATCCACTCTCATTATTTCCACTACATAGTACACACTTGGGAATGCACACATGGTCATTCGGAGGATTCAAACTTCCGTATTTATGGCAAGTATCCTCAGTATGCGTAGGGCACACGTCCGGTCGATGTCCAACTTTCCAACAGCGTGTGCAGGCCTCCATTCTTGGTCGAAAAGGCTTGCACCGGAGCATCGCCATTTCATATTTGACCCAAAAAGGAACTTTCGTTCCCAAGAAAGTCACGAGGACTGCGTCGGAAGTTTTTCCCATTCGTCTGGCTTCTAGAGAGAGAGAGAGAGAAAAAAACATTTATTCGAACCATCGAGGTGGTTGAGCTTGAGGTCGAGTGGGTGGTGTCCTCATTCCGGGACTCCACTGGCCATGGCTGCTCGGCGTACTTGCTGGACGAGAGCTTCTTGTCCCGCCAGGGTATCGCCGGTCAGCTGTCCCTCCCACCGCTCAAATGATGTGCTAGGCGTCTTTAAGTGTTGAGGTTTGCCCCCGCACCCCCACGAGATGTGAAAGAGTGTAGGGCGTGTGTCGCCGCACCAAGGGCAGATGCCGCGATATGCATGTGGGAACATTTTACTGTATCTGTGTAGGTTTGGAAATGTGTTTGTCTGAATAAGTCGGAGAGCTACGGCATCTTCAGTGCTGAGCTTTCTGTGAGGCGGAGGATAAATCCTGCGGTTGAGTCGCTGGATCTCGAGTCGGTCGCAGTAATTGGACGACAGGGGCATGAAGGTAAAGGGTGGGGATTGATGAGACGATTCGTCTTGCCCCGCTCGGTTGATTAGCGCTCGAGCTAGGGCGTTCGCCCTTTCGTTCCCCTCCAGACCCGCGTGGCCCGGCGTCCGCGTGATTTGATGGTATTCTTGCAGCCTCGGGCCTAGAATCTGAGCCGCCAGCAGCGGTGTTCGTCCGTTGGTAAAGTTACGGCAGGCCTGTTGGGAGTCGGTAACGACATGGACTTCCCTGCCTACCCTGTCTTCTTGCCTTATTACCAGCGCCGCGGCTATCGTCTCAGCCGCAGCTGGGGTCTCTGCCCTTACGGAGGCCGCGAGGGTCAAGGAGTTGTCTCTCCCGTTCACGGCGGCTACCGCGAAGAGGCCCCCTACAGGGTACGCCGCCACGTCCACGTACATGTACGTTACGTACGGGTCACCCTTGAATTGTCGGCGCTGTCTGTCGACGCGAGCCTTGCGTCGTCCTTCATGGAGTTCATGGCTCATGTCCTTCGGTATCGGGTTCGCCTTGATCTTGTCTCTGACCTCAGGCGGGAGTGATCGTTGCCCATCGAGGGCACGGAGCTCCGTTGCCGTTCCGGTCCAGTGGAGGATGGCTCTGCCTGCCGCCGTCTTCTGTAGTCTGGTCTTTTGCGAAGCCATAACCGCGTCCGACAGCTCAGCGAAGGTGTTGTGGATCCCAAGGGCCGCTAACTTCTCGTTTGAGGTGGTGACAGGGAGATCCAGGGCCGTTTTGTATGCGCATCTGATGATGGCATCGACTTGTTCTTGGTCGCGTTTGTTTAGCGAGTGATAGTGATACGGCATGCTATACGTTATTCTGCTGATCACCAGAGCCTGGACGAGGCGAAGCGTGTCCTCTTCTCGCATGCCCTTGCGGCTTCTTGTAATTCGTTTTATAATCCGCGAGATCTGGTTGGTGGCAGACCTTAGGGTTTGGATGGTGTGGGAGGCTTTCAGGTTGCTCTGGATCCAAAAACCCAGAATCCTAGTCTTATTGCCTTCCGTGATCTTCTGGCCCTCAAGATAGAGGTCGATAGGGCCGGGGGACTTGTAGATTCCTCCTCCGTGCACCCGGATCACCTCGGACTTTTCGGGCGCACAACGCATCCCGCTCGCTGCCGCAAATCTCTCCACGGCCGTCGCGGCCTCTTGAAGGGTCGCCTCTTTTCGCGCTAGGGAGCCCTTGGTGGCCCAGAGCGTGATGTCGTCTGCGTACAGGGCGTAACCTAGGTCGGGGATCTTCCGCAGCTCTTTGGCCAGCGCTAGCATCGCGACGTTGAATAGAATCGGGGAGATTATCGCCCCTTGCGGTGTTCCTTTGTTCGGCACGTCGATCGTATCCGATTGAGTCAGGCCTATTCCGATGGTTGCCGTCCGGCCCATCAAGAACGATTTAACGTAATTAAAGATGCGCTCCCCGCAGCTGATGTCGTTCAGTCCCTTGAGAATGGCCTCGTGAGAGATGTTATCGAGGGCCCCTTTTAGGTCGAGTGCGAGCAGGAGGTGTTCTCCTCCCTTCGGTATGCCCTTGAGAACTTCTTCCCTTAGGATTAGGAACGCATCTTGCGCAGAAAGGCCCCGCCTGAAGCCAAGCATGGCGTGGGGGAAGAGGTCACCGTCCTCTATGTAATGTTGGAGGCGGGTATCGATGACCCTCTCGTACAGCTTGCCGAGGCACGAAGTCAGCCAGATGGGACGCAGGGCGTCGATCGCGGGCTTCTTGCCGGGTTTGGGAATGGTCACGATTTCCGCGTGTTTCCACTCGTTCGGTACGTGGCCCTTGCTCCAGAGTTCCTTGTTTAGGTAGTCGGTCAAGTCCTGGATGTGCATCGGGCTCAGGTTTCTAATCATGGCATTGGTGATTTTGTCAACTCCGGGAGCAGTGTTGCGCTGTGAGGCTCGTGCCGCGGCATACACCTCTTCCTCCTTGATGGGAGGGTCCAGTTCTGGTCTTGGTTCACTTTCATATTTTAGGAGGCAAGGTTGTATGGGGTCGCTACCCAGATATCTGGTTTTTAGGGTGTCAATCACATCCTGGTCGTTTCCGGGGAACTTGTTTGCGATTTCTAGGAGCGTCCGACTGGTTGTCGATTTCGCCTTGTCGGGCTCGATCAGGCAACGTAGGATGGCCCACGTCTGCGCCGTACTCAGGGTACCCTTGAGCGAGGTGCAAAACTGTACCCAGTTTTGCTGCGTCAGCTCGTTTGCGTAATTTCTGGCTTCGTCTGGTATTTTCTCGATTCGTAGACGTAGCTTCCGGTTTAACCGCTGTCGCTTCCACCGTTTGTGGAGGCCCTCACGGTCTTCCCACAGGTGTAAGAGCCGGCGGTCGACTTCGGGCGTCTCAACCGTGCACTGGATGGTTTTAGTGGTTTGGATGTGGGCGTCATCCGGAGGTGCTGCATCCATTCCGCTATGTCCGTTATACCGTTTTCGGGCGGGGGGTACTGCCTGAATGCCTCCCAGTTCGTAAGCCTAATTTCGCCAATTGTTCTCTTGAGTTTCGGCGTTGATACCGAGATGCTGAGGATGTAGTGATCGCTGCCCAATGTTTCGTCCAGGTGCGCCAATGAGTATTCCCTTGCGTTTTTCACAAATGACAGGTCCGGAAACGTGTCTCGACTTACACTGTTGCCTACTCGGGTTGGTTGGAGGAGGTTGGTTATCAATTCGTTCTAAAAAGTGCATTTGTGGGTTGCACTCACGAAGCATGGGTAGAATGTCTTTTTGATAGATAACTTCTCCCAGGCATACTCTGTCAATGTAGATAATGCCTTTGCACGTCTCGGAGTTTGGAACGCTGTAGGAGGTGACTTCGTGCTCTCGGCCGTCGGCCGTGAGCGACTTGATGGCGAAATATTTCTTCAAGCGATCGCAGCTTTCCGTGTTGAGGGTAACTGTGTTGGTGGTGGGGTTGATGGTAACGATGTCTTGTCGCAGCTCCGCAGTGGCTGGAAAGCTGGCTGCCGTACAGAGAATCTTAGTGAGTTGAAAGTGGCTGAAGCGGGAGGCGTCGAAGCCTCCGCGAATGCGAAAAATAGCCTCGTATGAGCCTTCGGGTAACTTGGGAGGCCTCACTTTGTTATTCCTTGAGATCATCTGTTTCCATACAGCAGCCTTGGCCGTGGCAGCGATGGCGTCCTTGCGGAGTGAGTCTTCATATGCAGCGTCGTATATGTGCGTTTGTCGCCACTTGAGCATCTCCTCCGGGGAAAGATCTTCCCATTCTACTACCTCAACCGGGTTCATGACGCCCGCACGAGGTGTGTCAACGCCTATGGCGTCGGAGAGCCACCAAGCTCTCGTAGGCGAGGAACCACAAAAGTCACAATAACAAGCGTTCTAATGCACAGACCTCTTCAAAAATAGTCTCAAAACGTCGCGGAAATCTTAACACATGTCGCGTGAAAGAGCCACTAGCCTGCTCGGGAAACTTCTAGAATGTTAGATGGGTCATGCTCCCATGCAAGGAAGCCAAGCGCATGTGCGAAACGGCGCACGGGCGACGTCTGCGCGATGCCCCCAAATAAAATAAAAGACGCGCCATCTCCTCCTCATCTCCCGTTTAATGCCAGCACTAAGCTCCTCCTTGACATCGGTTGCCATAACACGGTGGCGGAACTAGTCAGCACTCATCGTTGTCGCCAAGAACTGCGTTTGCAGCGCACGTCTCAAGGCACGCACATCCTCCATAGCATCGGTCATCATCCGGAAGCGGCGTCCCTTCTGAACACGAGCCCACTACCCCCGAAACAACGCGAACTCCTAACCGTAGCTCCACTGCCACGCCATATGAATCCAGAACGAGGCAAGGAGAGGCGACGACAGCGAGTTGCCTACTTCAAGAGGTACACGGCAAGACACCCTGATGGCATATACTTCTACGCTGACGCTAGCGTTGGTGCACGGGGCTCCGCTATAGCAGTCGTGAATAACGGCCTCCAAACTGTACATACTGAGTTACTCCCAGAGACAGATCTGACCTTAGCGGAACTGACAGCCATCGCAACCGCGATCAAACACATGCCCCTTAGTAACTCAGCCTACGCAAGAATCATATTTACCGACTCCATGGCAGCTTGCAGGAAATTGTTGCACAACGATCTCCCGGCCCACATTTCGACATTTATTCAAGAGCACCTTCAGGGTCCTCTGGAAATCATCTGGATACCTGGTCATGATGGGCTGCCGGGAAATGAAAGAGCTAATCAGCTTGCCTGCGAGACTTTGAACCAGGCACCCTGCATTCCGCGACCAGCCCAGACGAAAAGGTGGGCTCCCCTGCTTCTGCGGCCATATCAAGAGGCAAGACGCAAGTTCCCCAAGCTCAGCAAAATGTTCACCCGTGAACAGGGTGTACTGATTCGTCAAGCCCAGACTGAAACACTCCCTACACCAGCGCGAATGCACCTCCTCCGTGGCCTCTTACCTGAAGATCCCCCACCCTGCCGATACTGTGGCGAATACCCGAACACATCCCATATCCTCTGGTCCTGTGGACCACCCCCACCTCCCCTTCCTGCCCCCACAAATCTTTCCCCTAAGCCCCAAGCCGGGTGGCTGACAGAAGCAGCCAGCGCCAACGACCAACGGTACCTTGCGGCGTTTATCAGTGCTGCACTGAAGAATGCCGCAAGCGAGGCTCTGGACTGAGAGCCTTTCCACCATACCACCCAACATGAAAATAAAGTTTTTTCTCTCTCTCTCTCTCCTCCTCATCTGCCTGCGTTGGCTCCCCCTACGCGGTGCTGAACTAGCAGACGCTCTCCGCGCGTTTCTCTTTTACGCTAAGTGAGCGGCGAGAAAAAAAAGCACTGTTTGTCGGCATCGCAGATCTGTTTCAAGCCGCCCGAGTACGTTTGGTCACGGTTGATAAAAGTTCGACGAGAATGGATAAGACGCTCAAGAGCGATAACGGCTTCTACTAATCGGAACGTTATCAGCGCACCTGTTTGCCTACGTACCATCACCGCTTCATAACCTACCGCGATATACTCAAAAGCATACGTTCAGGCCAAACAAAGACAACGCCACGATATGCATGACTGCGCTACAAAAGCACAAAGGAGGCGCGAAACGTCGTGCTTGCGTACGCCACTCTTAATGTTCGGCACCGCGATCGCGGCGGAACCAAAAGTAAGAAAAAAGCGCGTGAGGGCGTTCGGCCAATGTGGGGGCTTAGCGTTGAGGGAAAGCGCAGGGGAGGAGGACGGCGGCAGTCTTCAAAGGCTGGTGTTACTTTTGTTTTTTATTGAGGGGTTTTACGTGATAACTGTGCATGGATATATCCTTGCTATTCTCGTCGCGCACGGTATCTGATTACACAAAGCTTAGCGACGATAGAGCCAGCGATAACATTCGAGAAACCTTCGATGTAGAAAGGCGCGTCTTGCGCTGGGCGATAGCATTATACATCTGTTAGATGAAAGGCGGTCTTCGGGAAAGACAAGTACGTGCGGCAATCTCCTCGTCTTAAAAAAGATAGTCCCAGTGCTGCCTACAGAACACGAAGACGAAAAACACAAGTACAGATAACAAAAAATATAGCGAAGCGACATACAAATGACGTCACAGAGTTCCTTAGCTCGAGTAGAATGGCTCCGATACTTAGGATAAACTTGAATGGTCCGAAGTAGCATGGCAGTAGCTTTCACAAAGTTCACGTCGGTGTATTGGAGTCCTAGATACATAGTCAGTTGTTAGTCTGCCACTAACAACCATGTATCTTGAATGAACAATAAACTGAAACTGAAATGCAAACATGGTCGCCGGGCTGGTATTCCACATAGCGTCGTCGAATATTGTAGCGTCGGCTGTCGGCCCTTTGTTCGTTCTTTATATGCAGGGCGGCAAGCTGTTGGGTTTCTGCGCGCTGTAGGTAGACGGCGACGTAGAGGTTGTCGTCGTCAGTGACGTGCGGCAGCACGGCGTCGAGAGTCGCCGACGGGTTCCTTCCCTAAGCCAGATTGAGCGGTACTGTCTGCGGTGTTTCTTGCACTGCTTGTTGTAAGCGAATGATACTTAGGACTCAGGGAGTGCAACGAACTTGTTGGACGTCGGCGTATATCGCTCACGTGTCGGCGAGGATCTTGTTTAGCGTTCCCTCAAGCCATTCATCGGCGGGTGGTAGGTGGTGGTCCTGAGGTTGCCGGTCTAATTATAATGCAGGATGGCTTGAGTAACCTCTGCTGTAAGAGCCGTTCCTCGGTCAGTGATGAGGATTTCAGGAGCGCGATGCTGTAGCTGGATATTCTCGACGAAGAATTTAGTCACTTCAGTTGCGCTACTTTTGGGCAAGGCTTCGACATCGGTGGAAGCGATAAGGCAGTTGGTGGCCATGACGATCCACTAGTTGCCTGATGCTGACGTCTGAAAGGACACAAACAAGTCCATCCCTATCTGAACGGTCGTCAAGAAGGTTAAATAGGCTGTACCACTCTAGCTGATCTTGTCGGTGGTGTCTCGCGCCGCTGTCGTCTCAGCAGTTGTTGATGTAGTGAGCAAAATTGGCGGTGTTGTAGTCAGTAATACTTCTGTATCTCCCATAACGCGCGGGAAAACCCGAAGTGCCTCCTGGTTGGCTGGTCACGCAGGGTATCTTCAGCGATACGGAGTGTCGGTTCGTTGCTTGAGCGGTAATCGCAATGATGTCGACAGTCATAGTAAGCTGCGTCTTCTTCGTTCTTTCTTTTTTTATAGCGAAGTTCTGTATGCCTAGATTCTGGCGAGTCTAGTCTCTCTTGGTGAATCTAGTGTACATAGACCAACTATTTTTCAAAAGTGGGCCGATCCCGAAGACATTGCAATACCGGGCCGACCCACGGCGGAGGTGAAGCAGGCGTTAAGCACTCCCCATGCGTGAGCCGATCCCGAAGATAGTGCAATTCCGGGCCGTCCCGCGGCGAAGGTGACGCAGGCGTTGAAGGGCCCCTCACCAGGCCTCATAGCAAATTTTGGTTATATGCTGGAAGTTGTTACGTGTATTTTAGGGAACATTCTGCCGCAACGATTTTTCAAATCGGCTCATTATTAGCCGACATAAAAATATTTCAGTGCCGCGAACCGATGATTTCAGCAGGCGGGCTCTGCTGCCAAGCAAGACGCTTCTCCAATCGCGCTGTCTAGCCTTCGCAAGCGAAATTCCTTGCCTCCGTTCTCCCATACCGCACGTCGAGGATCGCGCGACGCATACGTCATAAGCATCGCCGTCGTTTTTTTTTCTCCTCGCTGTGTTTTTTCGGCGCTACTCACTTCCGCTGACGGCGTCGCGCGCGAGCTGTTCTCTCGTTCGCGCAGCACAATATTTTGCGCCCTGTGCTCAAGAAAACATGACTAGCGGTATAATTCAGTACTACACGAATACTGAGGCAGAAAAAGCGGATCGGAGAGCATAATCCCGCGCTGGAACCCGATAGAAAATGGCATAGTTTCGTTACCTGTACTGGTGTCCACAGTGTGACGTCGCTCGTGGTGTGATGTGACTTGGAGGATTGTTCAAGACATCTGTTATTGGTGCCATCTGTTACTGGAATTGACGAATTGAAGTTTCGAGAAAAAATAAAACAGACAAACGAAATGTCTGTATGTTTTTTTTTTTTTTTTATTCACTTCGCGCCGAACCAAGAGAGATGTATTTACGCTTCGTCTGCTTGTGCCCGCGGTCGTGCGGTCACGTGCGTAGGTGCGCACGTGACCGCACGTGCGCACTTCCGACCGACCTCCGGGCGAAATCCACACTGACGCCAGCAGCCTAATCCTCGGTGCCGTCCTAGTGCAGCGGAAAGACGTACTTGAACGGGTGATAGCTCATGCTAGCCGGTCGATGTCAAAAGCGGAAGGCAATTATTCTACGACTGAAAAGAAATGCCTCGCCATCATTTGGGCTACAGAAAAATTCCGCCCTTACCTATACTGCAGGCCATTCAAAGTCGTCAGCGAAAAGCACGCGTTGTGTTGGCTAGCTAATTTAAAGGACCCTTCAGGACGGCTGGTGCGATGGAGCCTCAGAGTGCAAGAATATTGTCGCAGTACAACGTGGACAGAAGACCGGGAGACGATCAAGAACAACAGGACAACCTGTTCAAAACCAAACAGAGCAGAGCCACGTCTTCTTTGTCATCATCCAATCTCACTCTGACCCACTAGGCGGAGTCCGTTAGTGCTCCCATCGTCGTCGTCGTCGTCATCTGTATAGACTACACGTGTCATTTGTCCCTCCCTACGAGAGCATCGTCCCGATGCTAGACAAGAAATGTTACTTGTGGAAGTAAAGGCCGTTAGCATAGTTATTCGCTCACATACGGCTCCATGCGGACAACGTGCACAAGTTCAGGACGGTGTGTGCGGCGGCGCGTACTGTTGGGATTATCGGGAACGACCCCGTAGGTGACATCACTGAGTCGCCGCAATACCCGATATGGTCCAATGTATCGCCTTAACAGTTTCTCGGAGAGGCCTCGTTTCCGTATGGGTGTCCAAACCCACACTCTGTCGCCGACGTCATAGATTACTATTCTACGGTGAAGATCGTAGCGGCCTGCGTCGTAGTCTTGCTGCTGGCAGATCCGCAAGCGCGCGACCTATTGAGCTTCTTCTGCGCGTTGCGTAAACACATCGGCGTCCGTATCAGTGTCGTCAAAGTCGTGTGGAAGCATCGCATCCAGCATCGTTCGTACATCTCGTCCGTGAACAAGGGTGAACGGAGTCATGCGCGTCGTCTCTTGTTTCGCCATGCTATAGGCAAAAGTGTTATACGGTAGGATGTCGTCCCAATTTTTATGTTCGACATCCACGTACATTGATAGCATGTCTTCAATGGTTTTGTTGAGGCGCTCTGTTAACCCATTGGTTTGTGGATGGTAGGCGGTTGACCTTCGATGGGCCGTTCCACTTAGTAGCAAGACACGATCTAGAAGTGCAGCCGTAAATGCGGTTCCTCGGTCTGTTATTACGACGGTTGGCGCGCCGTGTCGCAACACCACGTGTTCAATGAAAAAGCGTGCTACCTTGGCTGCTGTGCTGCTCGGGATTGCCTTTCTTTCAGCGTAACGTCTGAGATAGTCGGTTGCGACGATAACAACGCGATTGCCTGCAGTAGAAGTAGGAAGTGGGCCCAAAATATCCATTCCAATTTGATCAAATGGTCTTCGAGGGACCTGGACGGGTTGTAGGAGGCCGGCTGGTATCGTCGGAGGTGACTTGCGCCTCTGGCAGTCGAGACAAGTACGAACGTGATGTTTCACGGCAGTGGTAAGTCTCGGCCAGTAGTACCTTTGCTGCGCTCTAGCTAATGATCGCGTGTAGCCTAAGTGACCAGAAGTCACCTCGTTGTGGCAAGCTTGAAGTACTTCCGTACGTAGACCTGCAGGAATGACAAGCAAATAGGGGGACCCGGTCGAAGAAAAATTTTTTTGTAAAGGACCTTGGCCCGTAAACAAAACGACAATGGTCCTCTTGCGAAAACTCTAGGTGGTTTCGCAGATCTTCCCTTTAAGTATTTGATTAGTTCAAGCAACTCAGGGTCGTCCCGTTGTTGCGCGATGGGGGATGTGTCCATAACACAAAGAAATGCTGAGTCTTCTTCTTCGGGCGGGGCAGGTGACTCTATCGGCGATCGAGACAAGCAGTCAGCATCCGTATGTCGTTTCCCCGACTTGTACGAGACAGTCATGTCAAACTCTTGCAGCCTTAGGCTCCAACGCGCCAGTCGTCCAGAAGAATCTAAGGTTTGTCAATCAACATAGTGAATGGGGGTCGCTGAGAACTGTGAAGTGGCGGCCATACAAATATGGGCGAAATTTCATAACCGCCCATACCACGGCGAGGCATTCTTTCTCAGTTGTGGAGTAATTAGCCTCTGTACGTGAGGGTGTTCTACTTGCATAGGCAAACACTCTTTCTGTGTTCTCTTGCTGCTGCACAAGAACCGCTTCCAAGCCAACACTGCTAGCATCAGCGTGGAGCAATGTAGGAGCGTTTTGATCAAAGTGAGCAAGCACTGGGGGTGTCTGGAGACGTTGCCTCAAGTCGTTGAATGCACCTTGCTCTTCGTCGCCCCGTACAAAAGCAACGTCGTCTCTGGTCAGGCGAGTTAACGGCGACGCAATGCGCGCAAAGTCTGCAATAAACCGCCGGTAATAGGCACAGAGGCCGAGGAAGCACCTGACAGCCTCTTTATCGGATGGTACGGAAAACTGTGCGACGGCTGCAATTTTTTTCAGAATCCGGCTGGACACCTGCGTGGCTGAAACCGTGACCGAGAAACTGCAGTTGCGCAAAGCCAAAGTGGCACTTCTGCGGCTTCAGGGTGAGGCCGGCGGACCGTATGGACTGCAGAACCGCTTCAAGGCGTTCGAGGTGTTCTTCAAACGTTGTAGAGAACATGATGACGTCGTCAAGATACACTAAGCAGGTTTTCCACTTCAGACCCGAAAGTACAGTATCCATGAGGCGTTGGAAGGTAGCAGGGGCAGAACACAAGCCGAAAGGCAAGACTTTAAATTCGTATAGGCCATCTGGCGTCACGAAAGCAGTTTTTTCACGGTCTCTCGGGTTACTTCGATTTGCCAATATCCGCTTTTTAAGTCCATTGAAGAGAAGTAACGTGCCTGTCGAAGGCTGTCGAGTGAATCATCTATACGGGGAAGCGGTATACGTCTTTCTTTGTCACCTTATTTAGCTTTCGGTAGTCCACACAGAAACGCAAGCTGCCGTCTTTTTTCTTGACCAGAACTACAGGAGATGCTCAGGGACTCGTTGATGGTTGGATCACGTCATCTTCAAGCATTTTTGTCACTTGTTGTTGTATGGCTTCACGTTTTCTAGGAGCCACACGATATGAATTTTGGTGAATTGGCCTTGCCGTATCCTCTGTAATTATCCGGTGCGTTGTTAGAGGCGTCCGTCCGACGCTGGACGTCGACGCAAAGCAGTCGTTGAACTTGGCCAATAGCGTCAGAAGCCGCTCTCGTTCGTGCTGCGACAAAGCAGTGCTAACGTCAAGTACAGGAGCTGGGTCTTGCGTAGGCGCTTCTACGAGTAGTCAACAGCAGTCACGAACATCCGCAACGCCGTCAAAATAAGCCACAGCCGTGCCCTTGGGAAGGTGCCGTCGCTCTGTGCTAAAATTTGTTAGCAACAGGTCTGTGCGCTCGTCGGTGACATTCACGATTCCTCGTGCGACCAAGATACGGTGATTAAACAACAACGTGGTTATTTGGTCGGCAACTCCTTCGCAACAAAACGGTATGTCACATGCTACCGAAACAAGGGCACACGATCGAGGGGGGATGACGACGTCGTCTTCTATTAGACGAAAGGAGTCGCGTTGCGGCGATAAGCAATGGACTGCGCCCAAGAGCGCCCAGCCGGGCCTCGAACCATCGCTTGCGCCCACGAGTCTGTCCTCCACTTCGACTGCTGGCTCCGATGGCGGAGCCGGCATGACATGGCAACCCGCAAAACGGATTGGTTGGAGATGATACTAGCCACAGTCTCAAATGGATATAGTGCATGTTCGCTACAGCACACCCTGACACACCACCCCGCACCACGCCATACTGTGCGCTAGTTCATCTGGACGCTGCCCAGCTAGAAGAAAACCAGCAGAAGCTGGCACGACACGCAGCCAAAGACACCAGAGAGGCAGACTGTAGTGCCCAGCAAGAAGAAGGAAAGCGCCTGAAGGAACCGGCAAGTAGCGTGGCGCCATCTTTTGAGCTGACGCGAAACCCGCGCCACTAAACTCACGGACCGCTGCCGTTAAAAATAGCGCAGGTCTGAGCGACAAAAGATGACAATCAAGTCTATGGTGCCCTGCACCTGCCTTTTGAACGTCGCTATTGGAAATGACAAATGAAACTTGAGCGTACTAGAAGCTACAGCTTTAGTGATATTGTAAGTAAGCCTTAGAAAAACTCAGAAGGAATATTTTTTGTAACTTCTTTGGGAAATAACTAGCGTGTGTACTGGTTGCCCGGATGATCCCGTTTTGTTCTCGCAACGTGTCCGGATAACGGCTCTAGCTTTTAGCTCAAGGTAACTTCAAGGTTGCCGACAACGGGAGCTAAGAGCTTTCTATGCTTGAAAATAAATGGCAATAAACAGGAGAAACGTCTTTGCAAATAGAGGAGAACGTTCACTGTGTCCTTGTGTGGAGCGACATGTTCTCGACCATTTCGAACTGCATGCCTTTTCCATATTTGCCTCGGTTACCCACAGTGCTTGAAGTGACGCATCAGTAAGCGCTCGAACCGTAGCCTAGTACACCTGACGCATAAATTGCTTCGGCGGGAATCCCTGGAAAGACGTTATTTTTTAGGTGCATTTTTTTTGGCAAGAGCGGCACACTAAACGAGAAGTATATGCGGCGGGCAGCGCTTGATGCGTTGGGTCGTTTTCTGCATAGTTGGTTGGGCGGTCAAGAGAGAGGGTGGGGGGTGTCGCGTGCCATGGCGCGCGTTCCTGCCTGCCCCACAGCACAGCCACGGGAAAGTGACCCACACTCAAGAAACACTTCGAGAATCGAACTGTGGTATAAAGGTTATAAGCAGGAATATGGTGCCTCAGAAAAATTAGCCAACGTTTTGATAGGAGGACCTATCTTCGTCAAAGACGGCCTCGTTATCCTCGGCATGTTAGTTTTAAAGGGTTATTACAGTGACCTCACATGTGGTTGTTGTCAGTGGCGCCTGGTTGTAAAGGGAGAGACTTCAAAGAGAATCAGCGCTGTCGCCTGACGTCTGTGAGCGTGGTTCCTAAGACGAGGGGACAAGAGCAGGAGAGCGGGAAGGCGGGGAGAAATGAAAAGGAGAAAAAAAAGAAAGAAATGAGAAGGAAGCTAAGAGGGAAAAAAGCACAAGAAAAGAAAAAGAAGGGAATGGTAGGGTGTTGGGGAAGCCAGATTTAGGGAGCATTCAGGGGTGTCGCTGGCGGCATGTTTTTGTGGCTCTAGAAGAGCCGATCAGGCGGTGAGTGCGCGAGTAACAAAAAGGGCCCAAAAAGATATAAGTTGAAAGAATGACTACAGTAGCGTAGCAGCAATTCATCGAGTAATGTTGAAGGAGTTAACATGGCGACAAGGGGTCTGGGGTGCAATGCATGGGGTAATTGGAAGGGAGCGGCATGGTCTTTCAGGGGACGTTAGCCTCAGTAGCTCAACGCAGGTGTCGTTATGGCGGTATACAGAAGTGACGATGCCTTTTGTGGCTGAGGCGCCGAAAAGGGTATCCTGGCGTCTGGTACCTTGGAATGTGTTAATGAGGGTGTTTCAAAAAATTGTATACTAAGAAAACAGACAAAAAAGGGGAGAACGGAAACCGGAACAAATAGGATGGCGACGTGCGTAGAAGCGGGCGGGGACAGGTGTAGTTGGGAAAAGCGGGTCGTACAGTTTGTATAAACGTAAAAACATGAAAGAGTATATTACATTGAGGAGTAGGCAGGAAAAACATTTTTCGATATGGAGGAATAGGTGAGGTTAAGAATTACGCTTAACTTGTGGCATAATGTGTTTTGTGTCTTGGCTGATGATCTGAGAATTTCAGACTGAAGCTACTGCTTTTAAAGATTCTAAGTTGCCACGTGCCAAATTGATTCCCGTTGGTTGTAGGGAATTAAACGTGTGTAAGTAGTATGATTCCGTATATTTCTTTTCACGAGGTGAACGGAAATGTGTTTGTAGAATATAGAGCCTTGCTTTGTCGGATATATGACCATGTTCATTGAAGTGGCCGGCTACTGGTTTAAGTAAATTGTGTTCTGTATCGGCGCGGTCACCGTTGAGTCTTGTATGAATTTGTTGCCCAGTCTCACCTATGTATTGTTTGCTACAAGTGGCGCATTCTAGACAGTAGACTACGTTGCTTGATGTGCAGGTGAAAGCCGAAGTGACCTTTTGTGCGTAATTCCACGCTGTACTTTTTACTGCAGCAGTAAATTGGATATTGCCACATGGTGTGGCACAGCAAGGGGACTGAAGAGGAAGAGGACGAGAACGGTTAGGTTTCGTGAAGTACAAACGCCTGCATCCCCATTCAGCGTGTATACTTCGGCAGGGTATACGCGACAATTTGGTGGAGCTTGCTGGGTACACCCAACTTATGCAGGAGACCCCACTGGGCAGCAAGAACCTCTCACAATTGGAGTTGACTCCAGTTCACCGCACAAGCCAGCGAATACGAGGCCTCGCCCCAGAATTTGGAAGCCTCCAGCATACAGTGATGACTACGACCACTGCGACGTCTACGGAAAGGATGACGCCGACTTGCCTAACGCTGCTGAACCCCCAAGTGCCGACGGCTTTTCATGGCGACATATTTGAAGACGTGGAAGACTGGCTGGCGGAGTTCGAGCGCGTGGCTGCGTTTAACGAGTGGGACAACAACGCCAAACTCCGGAACATCTACTTCAGCCTCCAGGATGGCGCTCGCACGTGGTTTGTGAACCGCGAAAGTGCCCTGTCATCATGGCCTGAATTCCAGCGCAAGCTACTGGAGACTTACTCCAGCCCCGATCGCGGGAAAAAGCGGAGCGAGCCCTTCCGTCACGCGTCCAAAAGCCCAACGAGAGCGTCACGATGTACGTGGAGGACATGACGCGTCTCTTTCAGCGTGCCGATCCGAGCATGTCGGAAGAGAAGAAGGTGCGTCATCTGATGAGAGGCGTAAAGGAACAGCTCTTTGGCGGTCTTGTTCGGAATACGCCCAAGAATGTCGCGGAGTTCCTCACCGAAGCCATCGCAATGGAGGGGACGCTGCAGCAACGGCCGAACATGTACAACCGACAAGTAAATTCCGCCTGCACTCTGGATACGCCGGTAGGCTTCGGGTGCGACGTCGCCTTGCTTTGCGAGCTGGTTCGCTCAGTGGTTCGCGACTAGCTGCAGAAGCACCACGGTACGTCGCTACCTACTGTCAGCTCCCTCGCCAGCGTCGTACGCAACGAAGTCCAGCAGGCACTGCAGGCATCTCTTTCCAGCAGTGAAGCGCCACCTCTGCCAAGTGAGTTCCGGCGGAAGACTTACGCAGAAACATTACTGAGCCCCGCCCAAGCTTTCGCACCTACTTATGTTGCGTCGCCAATCGCGTTGCAATCGACGCAAGCCGCTCCGACAACTCCGCTACCGTACTTCGACGACCGCCGAACGCCCGCGAGGAAATCAGAGGTTTGGCGAGCACCCGACCGACGACCGCTGTGCTACCACTGCGGCGAAGCTGGTCATGTGTATCGGGAGTGCCCCTATCGACGACTCGGCCTGCGGGGTTTTTCCATCGATTCGCCTTGACCTAGGTTTGGCCAGAGGCCTCCCGACATCGCAGAATTCATCGAGCAGCAGCGCAGTCTGAGCACATCGCAGCGGCAGTCACGCTCACCATCACCGCGGCGATATTTCCCTGCTCGTGATACCACCTCGAGGACGACACAAGGGAGATGACCAAGTCCACGCCAGGAAAACTGATGTCAGCGACCTTCCGAGGCGGGGTCGCTGATACTCGACACGCTGAAGACCTCGTATCGTGCCGACCTCAGAACAACGAGAACACGACGACGCCAGAACCAGTTCCCGCCAACAAGATTTCACTGGACATAACTGTGTTGATCGACGGCAGAAAAATGAGTGCACTTGTAGATACCGGCGCCGATTACTCCATTCTTAGTGGCAAACTGGCGAGGGTTCTCAAAAAAGTTACGTTGCCCTGGAACGGGGCACCAGTTCGCACTGCAGGTGGCCACGTCGTCACACCACTTGGCTTATGCACGGCGAGAGTAGAAATTCGCGGTGCTGCTTTTCTCTCCACTTGTCTGGTTCTATGCGAGTGTTCCCGCGATTTAATCCTTGGGATGGACTTTCTCCGGGAATATGGCGCCATTATTTACCTCCGCGAGCGTTGCATCACTTTCTCGACACAAAGGGCAACAACACAGACCGACGCCGTTGGACACAGATCCGCACTTCGCGTTTCGGACGACAGCATCACGATACCGCCGCGTGCAAGTTTTATGGTTCCGGTCAAGTCCGACGAGCTAGAAGACGGTGAAGCCATTGTAGAAGTCAACATTTCTATGTTGCTTGCCCAAGGTATTTGTGCAGCGCGAGGCCTTGTGGAACTTCGTGATAGCCAGACAGCGGTCCTCGTTACCAACTTTACCTTTGAGCATCGGCAGATTTTTCGTGGCACTGCCGTCGCCTACGCCGAACCTTCAACGGACATCATCGAGTGCTTTGCTTCTGAACTGGACACTGACAACGGTTCACTCAGAGACATCGATGTAGACTCCGAGCTTACGGACGACCAAAAGAGCGCACTGCAGGAACTTCTGAACGAATTCCGCGCGTGCTTCGCTCGGTCTACTAAGGTGGGCCAAACGCCGATCACGAAGCACCGAATAACAACATCCGCCGACGCACGCCCCATCAAACAACATCCTTATCGTGTCTCGCCGAAAGAACGTGAGGCAATTCAAGCCCAAGTCAAGGAGATGCTAGATGATGGTGTCATTCAGCCTTCGCACAGTCCGTGGTCGTCCCTGGTCGTTCTGGTCAAGAAAAAAGACGGAACGCTTCGTTTCTGTGTTGATTATCGACGCCTCAACGATGTCACTAAGAAGGACGTGTACCCACTACCACGTATCGATGACTCTTTAGACAGGTGGCGGCGAGCTAAGTATTTTTCATCTCTCGATCTAAAGAGCGGTTACTGGCAAATTGAGGTAGATGAACGAGACCGCCAAAAAACTGCTTTCGTCACTCCAGATGGCCTTTACGAATTCAGGGTACTTCCTTTCGGGCTCTGTTCGGCACCAGCAACCTTCCAGCGAATGATGGACACCGTTCTCGCTGGTCTGAAGTGGCAAACCTGCCTCGTCTATCTCGACGACGTGGTTGTTTTTTCGGCGACATTTGAAGACCACCTGAAACGACTGCGGCAAGTTCTCGAAGCCATCCGATCGGCTAACCTCACCCTTAAGCCTCAGAAGTGTCACTTCGGCTACAAGGAGCTTATGTTTCTGGGACATGTGGTCAGCGCGGAAGGCGTTAGCCCGATCCCGCGAAAACTGCCGCTGTAGCCACGTTTCCAACACCGACCGACAAGAAAGGTGTCCGACGCTTCCTGGGCCTTTGCGCATACTACCGGCGTTTCATCGAAAATTTTTCGAAGATGGCAGAGCCGCTGACTCGACTCACGTGGGACGATGTATCGTTCGTCTGGGCCTCAGAGCAAGAGACTGCTTTCACTGAGCTTCGACAGCGTCTGGTGTCAGCACC
The DNA here is from genome assembly GCF_023375885.2 of Dermacentor andersoni. Taxonomy (NCBI): domain Eukaryota; kingdom Metazoa; phylum Arthropoda; class Arachnida; order Ixodida; family Ixodidae; genus Dermacentor; species Dermacentor andersoni. The sequence goes on from NC_092817.1 coordinate 219,896,544, forward strand.
AGTTCTCACGGAAGTTCATACAGACGCCAGTAACGTCGGTCTTGATGCTGTTCTTGTACAACGACAGGAAGGTATTGAAAGAGTGATTGCCTACGCAAGTCGCACACTATCGCGTGCAGAGACCAACTACACCACTACGGAGAAAGAGTGCCTTGCCGTCGTATGGGCGCTGGCCAAATTTCGAGCTTACCTCTACGGCCGCCCATTCAAAGTTGTAACCGATCATCACTCGTTATGTCGGCTTGCAAATTGGCGGGACCCTTCTGGACGACTGGCACGGTGGAGTCTACGTTTGCAGGAGTACGACGTGACCATCGTGTACAAGTCGGGCCGCATACACGAAGACGCTGACGCACTCTCGCGTGCCCCTATAGACACTACCGACCAAGACATTGAGGACGACGGTGTTTTCCTTGGGGCCGTAATCGTTAGTGATTTGTCCACACGGCAGCGCGCAGACGGCTCACTACGACCTATATTCGAACATATGGAAGGACGAAACCCATCAATACCCCGGCACATCGCTCGAGGATTGTCGTCTCTTTGTTTACGACATGGCGTCTTGTATAAGAACTCCGCTGCCACCAACAAGACATACCTTTGGTCGTTCCAGCAGACCTCCGCGCTGAAGTTTTATTCGCCTGTCATGACGAGCCTCCGTCTGGCCATTTGGGTTTTACGCGAACGCTTGATAGAGTGCGCAAATCCTACTACTGGCCGAAACTTGCCGAGTGTGTTAAGCGGTACGTCCAAGCCTGCCGTGAATGCCAGCGCCGAAAGTCGCCAGCTGTGAAGCCTGCGGGATTGCTGAATCCGATTGACGCACCTGGCAAACCTTTCGACCAGGTCGGTATGGATCTTCTGGGCCCGTTTCCACTGTCATCTTCTGGCAACAGGTGGATAATCGTCGCCACAGACTATTTAACGCGGTATGCTGAGACAAAGGCGTTGCCTCGAGGCACAGCTTCCGAGGTTGCCCAGTTTTTCATACAGAGCATCGTCCTACGACATGGCGCCCCATCGCACGTCATCACAGACCGAGGCAAAGCCTTTACAGCGCAGCTCATTGAAGACGTTTTTAAACTCAGCTGCACAACCCATCGAAGGACAACTGCCTATCATCCCCAGACAAATGGCTTGACCGAACGACTGAACAAAACGATGACTCACATTTTATTTATTTATTTATTATTTATTTATTTATTTGATACCTGCTTCGCCTTTGCAGGCATTACAGCAGGGGGGTACATAAACATAAGCATCATATTTGACACCAATAAAGAAACTAATTACACAAAGCGCGGTAAAAAGCATCATTCGACACATTGGATACAATCATAGGCGGAAGATCATTCCACTCTCTTATACATCTAACAAAAAATGAATAGCGGAAGACGTCACCTTTAAAGGAAAATTCATTCACTTTGAGACTGTGGTCCCTTCTTTGGGATATATAGGACGGCTCTTGAATGTACTTCTCCTTATTGATTCCAGTTTTAGAATGGTAGATATTATGGAAAAATTTCAACCTGAGGTTTCGTCTACGATCTTTCAATTCTTCCCATTTAAGTTTACGTTTGCATTCTCTCATGCTAAGTTGACGATTCCAATTACCCAGAACGAATCGCACTGCCCTATTCTGTATTTTTTCAAGCGTATCGATCAGCTCTTTGGTATACGGATCCCAGCAAACGCATGCGTACTCCAGCAATGAGCGCACATGAGTGAAATACAGTTGTTCTTTTAAATTAAATGGACGTTCGCTGAAATTTCGCCTTAAGAAACCCAAAACACGTGCAGCCCTTACTTTGATGTGGTGAACGTGCTTAGACCACCTCAAATCACTCGTTAAATAAACTCCTAGATATTTATATTCCCTGGCCGTGCTTAAAGTAGCGCTATTTATGGTATACGTATTCAACTGGCATGAACGTTTCCTCGTAAAGGTGACGTGAACACACTTTTTAACATTCAACGACATTTCTGAATGGGCACACCAGGATGATATTACATTCAAATCATGCTGCAGGTATTCGGAATCACGTTCATTCTCTATAATCCTGTAAACTACACAGTCATCCGCGAACATTCTGAACGAAGATTTGAGGCCAATAGTAATATCATTTATATACATCAGAAACAAAAGAGGGCCCAGAACTGAGCCCTGAGGAACTCCTGAGGTCACGGGAACATATCCGGAGGAACAACCGTTGAGAACTACCGACTGCTGTCTTAGAGAGAGATACTCGGCTATCCATGCAATAACTGATTCATTCAGTTTATAGCCCCGTAATTTACTAATAAGAAGGTCATGGGGAACAACATCGAACGCTTTTTTGAAGTCCAAGAAAATACAGTCAACTACTTTACGCTTATCTATTGCTAGAGCCAATTCATGCGTGAACTCAACAAGCTGTGTTGAGCAAGAAAAACCTTGCCGAAAACCGTGTTGACTAGAATGCAGAAGATTATGTTTAACCAAATGTGTCATTATACAACTATAAAGGACATGTTCAAATATTTTACATGGTATACTGGTTAATGACACCGGCCTGTAGTTCTCAACGTCATTTCTTGGCCCATTCTTATGAATAGGTGTAACACGTGCTAACTTCCAATCACAAGGTAGTGCTTTCTCAACTAAGCACTTCTGAAATAGACGGTGAAAGTACAACGATAACGTTGCCGAACAGTTCTTTAATATCGCCGCTGGTATATCATCTGGGCCACACGCTTTTGCTGGTTTGAGATTTTCTAACAATTTTCGAATACCAGGCACACTAAAAGTGACCTCGGGCATCACTTCTGCCTCAGTTTGAGAAACCATGTTACCAACGCGTGAAAAACTTGGACTAAACACGGACGAAAAATAATTGCTAAAGATGGCTGCCTTAGACGCATCATCGTCAACGATTGTGTGAGAATATTTTAGAGGAGGAACAGATGTATTATCTTTACCATTGAGACGAACGTATTTCCAAAACTGTTTCGAGTCCTCCACTAGCTTCTTACCAAGACTGGAGAAGTAAGAATTCTTAGCTACTTTAGTTAGACTTTGAAAGTTAAGTTTCATTCTTTTCAGCTCACACTTGTTTTCTACAGAATTATTTTTTTTTACATTTCCTGTACATTCGCCTTATACGTCGCAGTAGAGTACGCAGCAGAGTGTTAAACCATGGTTTATCTCTAGTGCGTTTAGTTGACAAGATTCGAGTGGGAACGAAAGTTTCACGCAGATGAAATAGTTTTTCTTTAAATACGTTCCATAACTGTTCTGTATTCAGTTCGGCTGCTAGTGTATCAAAAGTGGGAAAATAGGTTTCAAATGCCGAATTAATTGCATCATAATTTGCTCTAGTGTACGCGTACACCTTTCTGGCAGCTGCTGTCTATGTACGTAGACGTACAGCACAAGACGTGGGACGAGATACTCCCATACGTAACGTTTGCCTATAATACTGCTACGCAAGAAACAACACGCTTCACGCCGTTTTACCTCGTTTACGGCCGTGAAGTGCAGACTATGTTAGAAGCAATGCTGCCATGCGACAACATCGATCACCTCGATCTCGCCCAAGATGCCGAACTCTTCGTGCAGCCCGCGGAAGAAGCCCGTCAGCTTGCCCGAGTGCACATAAAGAAATAACAGAGCATCGATACGCAACGTTACAATATCCGCCATCGACAAGTCGAGTTCCAACCTGGCGATCAAGTTTTGTTCTGGAGTCCCGTGCGCCGAAAATGACTATCCGAGAAGCTTTTGAGTCCCTACTTCGGACCTTACAAAGTGTTGAAGCGAATTAGTGACGTGAATTACGAAGTCCTTCCTGACGGAAGCCAGCCTCCCCGACGTCGACAAACGCAATCTGAGATTGTGCAGGTTGTGCGGTTGAAACCGTACCATAGCCCCTAAAATTCGACGTTTTCAGCCGCTTAGGTTATTTTGTTGTTGTTGCTCGTCCCTCAGTGCCTTGTGACTACATCGCACACCACAGTGATTGTGACTATGGCCTATGTGTTCGTCCTAGGCCATCTCGGCGCTCTCACGTCAAGCCTGTGTATGTTTTCATTCTTTTATTATTATCTTTTTTGAAGAGGAGGTAGTGCCACATGGTGTGGCACAGCAAGGGGACTGAAGAGGAAGAGAACGAGGTTCGTCTCGGCATCGCGCGTCAACGGTTAGGTTTCGTGAAGTACAAACGCCTGCATCCCCATTCAGCGTGTATACTTCGGCAGGGTATACGCGACAATATGTTTCCATGTAGAGCACCTGGGGCAGCCACAGAGACCGGTACCCAACTTCGTCTTTGACCTTAGTTTGGCATGCACAAGAATATCTTTCAAATTAGTATTGCGTCTGTAGGCTACTCTATGCGGGTCGGGAAACATCTTATTAGGTTTCTGGTTGCTGTTGACAATTAGGTAGTATTTATTGACGATGTTCACGTTTGGCAGTACGTTTGAGAATTTAGTAGTAAGAAGAGGAGTTGTTGTTCTCGTGATCCTCGGACGGGGATTGAGGACCTCTGCTCGATGAAGTTTGGTTGTTGCAGTGTAGGCTTTTTGAAGGTCACTGTTTGGGTGGTTCCTGTTTGACAGGATTTCTTTAAGGGGATCGAATCTATCTATGTAGTCTTGGCTTTCAGCGCAAATGCGACGTAGTCATGTGGCTTGGCCTTTAAAGATGCCTTGTTTGCAATGTCTGGGATGGTGGCTCTTATATTCTAGATACTGTTGTTTGTCGAAAGGTTTCCTATACAGCTTTGTCTTTAGTGCCCCATTGTCAATGTATATTGTTGTGTCAGAATGTTTATGCGCTCAGTTGAAGTTTCTGATATGAATTTTATTGTTGGCTGAAAAGAATTTAGAAATGCTACATATTTATCTAGGCTTTCTTGACTATGGGGAATATTATGAATATGTCGTCTATGTATCGTAAGTATGTGCGGGGCTTCTCACTGCAGCGCGATAGGAAAGCCGTTTCCAGAATACCCATAAATATGTTCGCGTAGGTTGGTGCAAAAGGCTTACCCATGCTTGTCCCGTGTATTTGTAGGTAGTAACCCTCCTGAAATTGGAAGTAGTTATGTGTTTGAACTCAATCAAGGAGAGACAAGGAAACTTCAATAGACTGTTGTGCATTGTGTTTAAACAGCGTTTGTTTTATCGAACATAAACCACCCGGGATTGGAATGTTGGTGTACAGGGCCGTGAGGTCTAGTTTGGCCAGAGACATGTTGTGGGGTAGTGTGCCTTTGGTATTAATGTCCTCGATAATTCTCAGCAAGTGGGGCATATCTTGTACAAATGACGGAAGTGCTTTTGGCAAGTCACCAAGGAATGATTAAGGAATGTGGAGACGCTGTCTGTCGGGGTGTTGTTGTTTGATACTGTCGGGCGAGCTGGAATAATAACGGTGTATTATTGTTCAGTGGATGGAATTTTATCAATTTTTGGAAGGAGATAGAGGCACCCGGCAGTTTTGTTTCTTGGTTTAAGAAATTCGTATTCTGTCGGTGTTAGCAATTCATCTGCGAAAAGTCATTTCAGCCTGTTGTTAATTGTCACTGTGTAGGATAATCTCGGATCGTTATCTAGCTTACGGTAATGTTCTGAGTTGTTTAGTTGTCTGTAAGCTTCGTGCTTGTATTTTTCTACTAGCCAAATAAGCATACTTCCACCCTTATCTGCTTCCTTAATAACAATGTCATTCCGGCAACTAAGATTTGAAGTGATACGACTCTCCGACGCAGTTATGTTTTTAGGTCGCTCAGACGTCTTGGATTGTCTGATAATTTCTTTATTGACAGTTTTAAGGTATATGTCAAGTTCTGTGGCTTGTTCTGGTTCAGGAGTCCAAGTGGTCTGGGCTCTAAGTGGTGTCGTCGCGGTGTCTGTTGTGTTGTTGTCTGCGAAGAAGTGCCTGATACGCATTCGTCGGAATTCTGAAAGGTCCTTGTGAAGCTCGAATTCATTTATTGTGTTGTTCGTGGCACTCGTGGCTCAAAAGTTTAGGCCCTTGCTGAACACGCATATTTCTTTTTTACTTAATGTTATTGAAATGTCTACAACACTGGACTAGTTTATTGTTGTGGAAGTTTCCGTCACGTCTGGTATTTCTACACTCGAGGCCCCTCTTGTTTGCGTGAGGTGGCTGTTTGCCTGGAAGGTTGTTTTTTCGATTAAAGTTTGCTTTTTCCCTTTGTTATTGAACCAATTTTTTAGTATGTTTCTCGTCGTAATGCTCTAAATCTTTCTTCTCGTCCGGTGTCAGAGCTATGTTCAGAAGTCTGTGGCTAAAACATTCGATTTGTTCTTCGCAGTGTTCCTTGAGGATATTCAAAAGTGAAAGTGAGGCATTGTTGAATGTTGTTTGCCAGTTTGCACGATGGTGTGGTGGGAGTGTTCCTAGAGCCTGTACGGCCTTCAGTGTTAGACCTTTAGGAATTATATTTTTCTCTGTGCAGACTGTGTACGTTTTCAGATGGGAGGTGTAGCTCGCCTGTTTTTTAGTAAGTTTTCTAGCCTGTAGAAATTCGGCGCTTCGTGGTGGAGAAGTGTTATTGATTTGCGATGGCTGTCATTTATTTGTCTTCTTGCGGGTAGATTTGCATGGGGTGTGTTTCTGTTTGGCAGATTTATTACCGCATGCCTGGCTTAATTCCACCTCGGTTTCTGTTTGACTTTGTGCGTGTGCAGGCATGCGTGTGGGCGTATGGGGCGCCCACACGCATGCCTGGTGCCTCGCCGAGTGTCCTTCAGGACCCCTACTTTTGGAAATAAATTAATAAAGGGAAAGTTTTACCACCACCACCACCATGGCGGCGCCTGACGTAATTCTATAATGATTGGCGCTCAGATATTTCGAGGCTGCACTGAGTTAGCCGAGCACGCCAAGTGTTCAGATAAATGAAAATATTTTCCCATTAATGCTGGCAGCCCACCAAAATAGTTCACGACTCGTATACATCGAGAATGGTCATGCAAGTTGCGTGTTTTGGGCAGCTGCAGTAGACATTTATGGGCTTAGTCACCGCTGCACCCAAAGGTGGTTGTCTAGGGGCAGTCATTCCTCGAGGACCTCGTACGCGCTGACATCACGTAAATGTTCTGCCCCAGAACGAGCTAGAACATTTACGCATAGCAACGCAGCATGCTACAGCGACGCACACAAGCAGCAGCATCGCGTCAGCTCGCTGAGAGAGCTCGCGAACCTGACGCCTTACCTTTCATTCTCACCCGAGGTCAAGCTGCGGCTTCTAGACGCATGTGGCCAGCTTTCGGCTCAGCAGTTTGTGCTCGATATATAATCGGGTTCGGCGAAGGCACAACACGGCCCAGTCTGAACGCAGCAGAGAGGTATGCCGGCGAGACCTTTGTTCAGACGGCCTTCTGGTGGGAGCTGCTGCAAAATATTGCGCAAGATTATCCAGCGCAATCAAATATTTTTCAACTGCGCTAGCTGGTTCACATATTGCGGCCTAAGCAGGCATTTGTGGAGGTCACAATGCTACTATCTGTCGCATTTTGCATTGTGTATGGGCAGTTTGCGAGAACTTGATAACGAATTCATGATTCGCTCGGCTGTTAAAGCACTCTTAGTTCGCGTGCTTCTTTGTTCAATGCGAGGATACTTATTACCATCGTAACACGGAAAAGAATGTAGCTGCTGCCACACAAAATATTGAAGCTGGTCATAGCGCTTTTTTCCCTCCGTAGCCTCGGGCCAACCATGCTTCTTATTTTTCATCCTGTCGCTCTTTCGGACTCTCGTTATCATAACCACGCGTAATGGGGAATTTTTTTTTTCACGGTAAGCGAGACCGCTTTCGAGCACAGCGTTTTTCGAAAAGCGTATTGGACCACGATGTCGCCTTTCGCAGCGGGGCGATGCCGTGGAAGAGCTTCTACGCGGCAAAGCACGCTCACCAAAGCTCTCTTCAAAGGCGCAAACTTGTCGCTCTGGGCACCTCTGTTGTGTCCACCATTAGCGAGATGTCGACGCCACGTCGCTCTTTGCTGGTGCAAATTGATTTAGGCGCGGCTTGCTCGCCCCCCAGCACAGCGCCGCCGCTGCACTGCGAAGACCCGGCAGAACATATATGGTCGCCATCATTTTTGGAGACACTCACCACCGAGCGCGCCAATTATACATCGTAATTGCATTCCATCCACGCCACCGGTTTCGAGAACTACACGGAGCACGCAGCAGCAATCGCGTCTCCGGCAATTCGCGGCTCTTGGACGAACAGGACTGACGGCTCGCATCGCATGCTGCCTGCACTGAGAGCCTTTCAGGTCCATGGGCTCGTGCGACGTCCAAATATCGCAGCAATTCGTGTTTTCCGAGACGGGCGCCCATCTCAGCCTTCGAGTCGTTGGGTGGCCTGTGTAGCGACGTCGCCTGGTGACGATGGTAAATGTTGTGCACCTCTCTTTCTGGGCTTTGAGCTCTTTCCGCTGACTATCGCATCCCGTGCAAGTTTCCACTGTCATCTCGCACGGCGAGGCGTTGTGCTTGGCTCTTTTTGCGGCAGCATGAGAATGCCTTGGCACCAAGCCACAAACTGCCAAGTCGTGCCGTAACCGAGGACACGTGCCTCATACTTTCGTAGAGCCACCGAGACGAGTGCATGCGCGAAATTGTAGCTGCATGGTGGATTTTCTTTAAGCATGTGCACTCATATCTTCTGTAGCCGTAACTAAAGAGAGCGTTTAATTCTTGGATGATTCTTGACAGATCATCGCATTATTTTTACTTGTCTGTCCCATGGGTATATGTACTCTTACTGAGCCTCTTTCTTTTATTTCATTCTTTCTGCCTGTGTTGTACGTATATGGCATGAAAGATGCTCCAGCTAACTTTATCCAAGTGCTACAGAAAGACAGAAGAGTTGTGCGACCTTGCAAAATTACAGGAGGCGGAGGAACAAACTTTATTTGTAAAAATGAGCTGACCGTGGAGTCGCCCCAGGTAGGCAGTGTCCCATTTAGTTCCGGTTGCCTGAGCTTGTCCCTGCTTACCAGACAATGCTAGTCTTCAGGGCTGGGGCTTGTCAGCTGAGAAAAATTACAGCCGAATTTCTATTGAGTCTGTCGGGCAATTGCATCAATGTAATTGACCTGGCTGAAATTACAATGCATAATTAAAAGAACTCCTGCGTATGACTCGGCCGCTCTGAATGGTGGCGGCAGATAGTGTTTCCCGCCTTTATTACGGATATTTTTTTAAACGTTCTTATGCATCCGCGCACATTTCACATAGCGAGCACATTGTCAGTAACGTTTCCTTTGTTTGAACTGAATTTAGTCTTGGTGGCATACATATTTCTCTCCGGTGAGCATGCTGAATTCTGCGTCGTTCATAAAACAAACTGTCGTGTGCTCTGCTTTTATCCCCAAAGATGAACCAACCAGCTCCTTTGGACACACAGCTAACACAATACTTGCAGTGGTCTGGAATGCTTCCTTGCATAATTTGCCCCTAAGTTGACAATAATTTTACAAGCATTGAACTTCACTCACACACTGCACATATCATGTCCCTAAATTTAGGCATATATAAACGCGGTACCTTGTTCTGTTCACCGGTGATACCAGGGAAACCCACTACGAACCTCGTTCGTAGGGGGAGAAGGAGGAAAACGAAGGTTCAATAACTATTTATGTGGGCTGCTAAGCACGAGGTCGCGGGATCGAATCCTGGCCATGGCGGCCGCATTTCGATGGGCGAGAAATGCGAAAACATCCGTGTAATTAGATCTAGGTGCACGTTAAAGAAACCCAGGTGCTCCAAATTATTCCGGAGTCCCCCACTACAGCGTGCCTCATAATCAGAGTGTGGTTTTGACACCTAAAACCCCTTAATTTAATGAACTTTAGTAATAATTATTTACAACGCTCCTAATTCGGCAAGCGACATTAAAGTTTCCAGACGCACTAGTTATTAGTACACCACTCTGCTGTGCGGAATACTAATAAAAGGGGACGCCTACACGATAACTTATCAGTGGCGCTGGATGCACAGTTGCGCTGTGCGCACACATGTGGTCGCCACCTGCCAGCAACGTCTCCGCACCGCGCAGCATTTGCCGTGTCCGGCGTGTCCGTTCGAACGAGTCGGTTAGACCTCTACGGTCTTCTACGACCCACAATGGACGGCACAACATTCTCGGATAATCTCACGCAATATGCGGAAACTGCAGCCTTCGTCACGGCAACTGCTGGCGACGCCACTTAGAGATTGCCTATGCAACTCTTATATTCATATCGTGACTTCCGATAGGTATGCGTCCGAAAACATCCAGTTCCGCGCTCTGCAGTTTGTCGCCGCACTGCGGGATTCTCGTTTAAATCGTAGGACATGAAATGCCAGAAGTGCCACGTGATTACGCGGCCTCGCGTAACGGCGCAACTAGGGGTGACTCGGGGGTGCTTTTGTTGCCTCACTCGTCAACAAGCGGCCCTGTGGGCTCCCGCTGCGTGTTCGGCGTGATTATGATATTGCAGTGGTGGACGACTAATGACCGATCACCATAGGTCTCATAATCGTACATTGCAGCAGTACATTTTTACCAGCTTAGCTGGGACAACCGACATGTTTTACGTTATTTTCCCACAGCCAGACAGCGTTTGTCTATACTCTCATTACACGTGCTTTCCGGTGCGCTACTACGATTTGAAGTCGCCCCATTTACAAGGCGTGCGATATTCGCTGCCTCGGCACTGCCACTCGCAGAGGCACGGCGTGCGACCAGGAGGACGCCGTGGCTGCAACACGGGTCTCATTGCCGAAAGTCACGGCGACACTGGTGGGGCTTTCGCATCAGGACTCACTATGCGCCTTCGCTGTCTCGGTACACAGGTGTCGTTCTTGATTGGGTATTCGCCCACGTTATAGCCACCCTCAATAAATTTTAATGCCGCAGTGACCGTGAAGAACACAGAAGCCGTAAATCAGTAGCTAACGCTTTTATTAGGCGAAACTGTGACAACAAAATCAAGTTACACTTGAAGCACAACGACAGCGGCGATAGTCGAAACCTGGTCAGCGAGTGAAACGCGTCAGCTTTTGTACTTGACTCACGGAAGCTTCTTGCAAAGCCGAACTGCGCACGCGCAGCGCGCTAGTGGCTGAGGACCGAAGCAATTTGGAAGGCGCACGGCCGGGCTCGACTCTCTCCTCCGAGTGAGTGGTGCACGGCCGTGGCAGGCGCTGCACTTGTCAGTGGAATAGGGCGCCAGCAGTTTCTCGTAGGCCCTTGCGGACCGGCACATATCCGTGTCTTGCCGTTCTACACGGTTTACTCCGACGTATATCGCGATGACGCCTCCCCGTCCAGCAGGCAGACCTCCACTCTAGCCCACATGCACCGGGAGTGCGGGTATAAAGTTATTTCACTCGTCAACCTTGCCATTCTCGCTGCCGCGCGCACGGAACCCCTTTCGAACATTATTACCATCGAAATTTGGCGCGATGCCAATGTCGTGTCTCGATTACGGCTCCACCTCCCGTGACCATCCCAGCAGGGCCATGCGGATTTTCTGATTTCTATCGGTAAAACGTGATCGTCCGCGCCGTGAAGCCTAGATTAGGGCTGCACTTTGTGACAGGTATGTATTGGCATATGCAGTTTACCTCTCTAGTTTTGTCATTATATGAGCAGTCTCGACGAAGACGCAAATGTATGTTTGAGCTAGCGAAACGAACGATCTCTGAGCTCGCGCAACCTGGTTGAGTGAAACGCGAAGTGTTCTTTTTTTTTTTTCTATCGCCTTTGTACGCCTTTATGCGTCCGTCGCTAGAACGCCGTCATTTCTCAACTCCACACCGTGCACCCTTGCAGCTTTATAAACGCTCAGCGAATGTTCGTGAAGTAGGCGTAGTTATGTGTCGGAGCCAAGCTCACCTGCACTGCTGGGCTAACGTGGGCAACAGCGCGCACTGTGGAAGTAGCTGATAGCGCTATTTAGCAATCGTTGCTAGTTGTCGTTTCGTCATTCTTGTCGGCACCAAGTGAATATTTACTTGCAGAAGGCTTTTGTGCACATTTATTGAATTGGGATGTAGCACGGTACGTACTAAGGCTCATTTTCCTGTGCGGCATCTTCTGGAGTCGAGTGGCGCGTCTTATTGTGTAACTGATACATTTCAGGGGCGCCGTCGCCCAGACATCTGGACTTCATACTGACACGTGTACTTGTTTATCTTTTTCGGGTGACCGCTTTTCACCGTCAAACAAATGTTATCGCCGAGCGCGGGACGCGTTCGCATGTATTGGAAGTTTCTCGAATGTTGTCGATCGTTCTATCCGCTGTCGGTTGTCACCGAACTTTGATCCTATTGCATGTATGCGCGACGCGAATGGTGTAGAACTTTCTGGAAGACACGCGGGCACCAGCGATTACTCTTGAACGTTCGATGGCTCATGTAGCTGACGCCGTTGACGTGCTTGACCCGCTGATTAGATTTTGACGATCGCCGACTATGTTCGCCGGTATAGTTGCGCTTTAAGTGTAGCCTGTTTTTCTGGGCACAGGTTCGGCCAATAAAAGTTAGTTTCGTCATTCGCTGTATTGCTACTGTGTTCTTTGCCGTCACTACTACGTGACAATGCCGACGCTGTTTGTGTACACACACCAGTTCAAAAAAAAAAAAGGACGCTATCGACTGATATGTTCGTACAGCGACTCGTTCTAAAAGGAAAGCAGGCGTCCCACAAACAGGAGGCATCACCGATTTTGGTCATTTTGACCATTTCTTTGACATTTTTGAAGATGTACACACACCTTATGTCGCTAAATAACATATGCAACTTGGCATTCTGTTGGCCTCCCCCACTACCTGTGTATGTATGGTGTGGCGAAGTACCTCGATGAAAAATATGAACGAATTATTAACATTGCAAAAAGAGGCCTTAAAAGCTATGGCCAATGTGCACTTTTTTAACTCCCTCTAATACCGCTATACTCAAGTGTTAGGAAAGTAACTGCTCTTGATAGCATGCGTATTCATTACGTGTATAAGTCGCAAATTAAGCACGGAATTACTTGTTTATCGGAAACCCGAATATACAGAGAAACCCAAATGACTATACAAAACGACACCATCAATTCTGGATTTTCACACGTCCGTTAACAAATTATGGAATGCAAGCACTGAAGTATGCCCTTCCGTCAACTCTAAATAAGCATAGTTTAAATTATTTGTCTATTAAAACCATTTCTCCTTAAACCTTAAGAAAATATTTTTTCCGATTTTTTTTATGAAGTTTGGGAAATGTATAGCGTAACATTTCAGTTGTGTTATTAGACAATTCGCTGAAAGTACTATTTGCAATACTCTTATTGAGTTAATCATCTGTTTGCATGAAACTGCCTGATGTACTTACGGAGGATGGGAGCTTTGTTAGGCCACGATACAGTGGCTTTTTTCCAACGTCCTCGGCCATGCGATGTAGTACACGCCTGCAACAACAGAAGGCCAAACGACTAAACAAGTGTCGACGCCCCCCTCTTCAAAAGCGTCGTCCCGATGCTGGAAACAAACACAAAAGCGAACGACAAAAGCATCCGCAGTGAAGAAGAAAACAACAACAAAGAGTCCCACAGATGGACTCCAGGTCGCGCGCGGCGCCGCTGGAATTGCAGCCTTGCACGACCAGTGCGCCAGCACGTCGGATAACCTTGAAGGTACGCAAATAGCGTCGAGAAAGCCTGTCGCTAAGTCCTCGCCGACGTATCGGGGTCCGAACACGGTCGCGGGCTGGTGTTCCGCGTAGCATCGTCGGCTGTCGGTACGCTGCTGGTTTTCGATGCGCAGGCGGGCGAGGCTTCTTCGGCGTGCGGGAGGCGACGTCGAGGTTTTCTTCGTCAGTGACGCGTGCCAGCACGGTGCCGAGAGTCTTCGTATGCTTTCTGCCGCAAACCACCTTGAACGACGCCAACTTCGTTGCTTCTTGCAGTGCCATGTTGTATGCGAAGGTTACGTGCGGAAGGATGTTATGCCGCGTCTTGTGCTCGACGTTGAGGTACATCGCAAACATGGCGGCGAGCGTCTTGTTCGGTCGTTCCGTTAGGCCATTCATTTGCTGATGTAGGCAGCTGTACTCCGGTGACTTCTCTGGCTGTAGTGCAGGATGGCCTGAATAAGCTCAGCAGCAAAGGCGTTCCTCTGTCAGTAATGAGCACTTCTGAGGTGCCATCTCGCAGGAGGGTGTTCCCGATGAAGAATTTCTATACTTCCACCGCACTACCGATGCTGCATAGCGAGTGAGGTTGTCGCTGGCCACGACGATCCAATTGTTTTTGGATGTTTATACGTCGGTAAGAGGCCCAACAAGCCCATCCCGATCTCTTGAAACGGTCGCCAAGGAGGCTTGATCGTCTGCTGCAATCCCGCTGGCATTGCCGACACGTGTTGACGTAATGGAGACGTCGGCGTTCAAGCGTTGCCAGTAATACTTTTCCTGATGTCTCGCTAGCATTGACGAAACCATAGATGCCCTGCCATTGGGCATCTATGGGCATTGGGCATGAAAGGCGTGGAGAAGCTATGGCCCCAATGCGCAAGGCGCAACCAGAAGGTAGCTGCCTCGGACTGGCTACAAGTATTTATTTGCGAGAAGATCATTTTAGAACGAGAACGAAGAGAACACGCGCTTAAATACCCTTGGGTCAAGGTCGGTCTTCCTTTACAAGAACTCGACAAGGCTTCTTAGTTCCGTGTCAGCTCGCTGCAGTTCGGCGAAGTCAATGACACCTATCGTCCGTAGGAAAGAGTCGTCGTCCTGGTCGTCTTGCCGAGGCTGGTGAATCGGAGCGCGGGAGAAGCGGTCAGCGTTGTGGTCTTCTCGTCCTGACTTGCCTCGCGCGGTCAGTCGCGCGGCAATCTTGCGTGTATTTGCGGGCTTCCTTTCCGCTCAGGAAAACACTTTTATTCAGCACGTATTGAGCAACAGAAAGCTACACGGGAGTTTCTGATATTGCTCTACAATTTTATCATGAACATTTTTCATCTAATTACAATATTCGAGAGGTTGACTAATCATTTCAGACTAATTACCTAATTACCCGAATGAAAAAAAAATAATCTGTTATCTCCAGGCGACGGCACACAAGATTACCTTGGTTCTGTGGCATTTGCATATTTTAATGTTTGGCTCAAGTTAGGTGGAAACCCTGTACACTGGCCCCGCGATTGCATTACCTTAGGCGTCACTGAAAGATGCATTGAAGAAAAAGAAACAATAATTGAATGGACACTATCATCCTCAATAAATGCCAGTGCCTGCCGCAGCAAGAGTCATCATAATGCTTCACGTGTTAGCGCAGGTTAATCATAATTAATCATAAAAAATTCTAGAACAAATTCTGAATTCGCAACAGTTGTAATAAAAACGCGGCTCCTTCAAAATATACTCAATAGACGAAGGATTTCATTATGCCTTGATTATATTGCTGGTGTAATTTTCCTGCTGGTGGTGCGCTTGGAGGATGTGTATTTATTTACTTATTTATTGATACCTCAAAGGTCTTAATAGCACATTACATGTCAGTTGGACACGTAAAAGAGGGGAATGATGATGATGATGATGACATTACAGACATGAGTAAAAAATTTGGAAGACGCTTGACTTGGTGGAGCGACGAATTTAGGAAATTCGCTGGCGCTGGTTGGAATCGGTTGGCGCAGGACAGGGGTGATTGGAGATCACAGGGAGAGAGGCCTTCGCCCCACAGTGGGCATAAAATAGGGCAACTCAGGTGATTTTTTGACCATGTCAATGCAATTGAATATTTAGGTTCCCGAGACACGCGTCTCTGGGATGTCAGGTTCTTGGGAAGATATCGTGCGCGCAAGGGCAACCTTGGCGCGAATATTAGACAGAGCTGTTTGCGGACGAAATGCGATCGTTTCTCACTGCACTCTCATAAGACTGAACAAGCTATACTTGCAGCGCATGGGTAGGAGCACTCAGAATATGAAGTCGTTATAGCTGGCAAGAATCAACAAGCAGGGCGCTATCACAGCTTTACACTCTTAGCTCCGTAGCGTTTACTAAATGGGTATGTTCTCACAAATGTCTGCACCCTTTAATTTATAAGTTAAACAGCTGCCTTTACAAGCTTAACTTCTATTAAATGGAAGTAGGTATGCACTTAAACTAGACGTTACAATAACCTTAAGCACTTTAACCGTCAGTGTAGGCATACAGTATTGAGTGCGTTTGCCTAAATATATAGGGTACTTTCTACGGTATACCAGTTGAACCATCAAAATGTTTACAGAAAGCGGCTTGCTGGAGGTCGCAGATGGACGCCGCGCTGCGCATGCTCCGTAGAGCAGGTGCCGCCTAGCAACAGGGGAGCGGCTCTTCTTTCTTCCGGGCTTCTTTCTACGGTATGTTCCATAAAAGCCCGTTGCTCTGCGTTTGCTACGCCTAGGCAGTTGTCGCCCAGCAACAGAGGTGCGTCTCTTCCTTCTTTCGCGCTTCTTTCTGCTTGCGCATCTTCTTTCTTATGCGCTTCTTTCTGCGGTCGTATTAGGCAGCTTGCAGCCATGCGCGGAGGAATGTGCGCCCTCGCGGAGGACGCCCTCGGCCAGTCCTTTTCGGATGCTGCCTCTACACGCGCTTGCGCTTCGAAATAGTTCACGTGTTCACCTCGTGCGGTTTCAAAGGCAAAGGTTGTCCCTGTGTCCCTCTCAGCCTAAGCAAAAAAAAAACATTGCGTTTTGCA
Source organism: Dermacentor andersoni (assembly GCF_023375885.2). Taxonomy (NCBI): domain Eukaryota; kingdom Metazoa; phylum Arthropoda; class Arachnida; order Ixodida; family Ixodidae; genus Dermacentor; species Dermacentor andersoni. Next base: position 219,913,284 of record NC_092817.1, read on the forward strand.
GGCAACTTAGACCTTACGCGCCCCGCAAGATCTCCTGTTTGACGTCAAGGATATGAAGAAATAAAAAATTGGAGGACGCTTAAGCTCCGCCTTCAAGAGTGGAACGGGACAGCGTTCCCGTCGACCCGCCAAGGGATGTAAGACATTGCGCTACGGCGCACCGATCACTTATGAGACGCTCCGCATGGGACTTTGCGCCCACCAATCACGCGGTGAGCGCCAAGCAACGCAGCGTTCGGCGCGGCAACGAAACGTGCGCCTGAGCAAGCGGAACGAACCAAAGAACTCGGTGTGTCGGAGGGAAAAACGATCTACGCGAGCCAAACGTCGTGATCGGCACGGAAAGCCGTGCCGCGACGCGCCATGAAGGCCGACGCGATCATGGGGCTGACGCCTCGATGGGACCGTCCTCTATCTCGCTTGGGAGCACCACGCAGACGCATGACTCCTCGGTAGCAGCTCGGCACTCATCGCAGGGGACGCTTTCTCACCAGACGCGCTACGGCGCAGCGACCACGTCAGAGGCGTCCCGCATCGGACGCTGCACCTAGGAATCACGCTGCGAGCGGAAAAAGAAGCCACCTCGCCAAAACACGAGTGTTTGAGTGACGAGTGAAGTTGGAAGGGGAGAGAGCGAGAAAACTTATTAAACGCAAGGGTAGTGGGGCATCCTCGCACCGGTCCCCGCACGGCCCGAAAGGTAGAAGCGGGCGAGTGGGGCGCCACGTGTCGGGGCAGCGCCGTACATTGCGAGGAAGGGGTCTTGTGTGTTTGCCGCAAGATGGCTCTGCGTGTGCGCAGAGCGCAGGAGAAATGTAGCGGAAACGTACTGCGCTACTCGTGCAACTGCGACTTCTGTAACTTACATGCTCATAATTACCGATATACACCGCAGTATAACTTTCTGCGGCACGTTTCTAAGGCAACACCACATTAGTGGCTGAGTGGTAGCGTCTCCGTCTCACACTCCGGCAACCCTGGTTCGATTCCCACCCAGCCCTTCTTGCAAGTTGCTTTTTATTCATGAAGTGCCTCCCGGTATTTATCGCTCACGGCCAACGCCGACACCGACGACACCGGCTTTTCTGCGACACGAGCTCCTTAAGGCTGTCGCGTTAAAATGCCACCTACTGCCCAAAAAGGCGCAACAAAGCTGAGCGCGGGAGCCACAGAAATTTCTCTACTTTCGAATAGTATATTGTAAGTTATAGACTCATATATTCTTTTGGGTTACAATTGTGTAGCTGCTAATCAATAAATGAGGCAAATTTTGGCTTTGCCAACGTCAAGTGTTCCGACCTTTGGCTCGCGCTGTTGCTCTTTGTCTTCTCCTGCACATGCATAAAATTATGTTTACTAGGTGGATTGCTCCTAAGGTATCATTTAGCATGCGAAAATAAAAAAAAAGGAATTTCAGCCGACTTATTTTCTTTCTTGATTTTTGCATGCTGAATGATACCTTTTATTTATTTATTTTTTTTTTTCAAAATACTGCAGCAAGCAATGCCGCCGTAGCAGGAGAGGGTTACATCAAGTGCAATGACAAAGATTTCACAAAGGAATCTACATTTGCACAATCAACAACAGACTCTGGCAGACAATATCACTCTTCAATTGTGAGCGGAAAAAAGACTTCGAAAACATTTTTGTCCTCGCAAAGTACGGGCGGATAACATTCGAGTGATTAATTCTAGAAGACCTGTGTTGTGAGCGGGAATGATATGTTTCGCGCGGGAGACCGATTTTGTTCTGATATATCAAATAAAGCATTTTTAGTCTCGCAATCTTTCGGCGGACACGGAGGGTTTGCAGATTCAGTCGCTGCAACATGTCAGTAACAGATGAACAAGACTGATAGTCAGATACAATAAATCGGGAAGCGAGGCGCTGCATTCGTTCTACTTGTGCGATATCCTTAACGTAGTATGGGTCCCAAACTGCGGAAGCGTACTCAAGGACTGGTCGAACCAAAGTGCGATATGCCTCGAGTTTAACACTTGACGGCGAGTCTTTTAGTTTCCTGCGCAAAAAGCAAAGTTTATTGAACGCTGTTGTACCAACGTTCTTTAAATGTTTGGCCCATCTTAAGTTGCTTGTGATAGTTAGTCCTAAATATTTGACAGACTTTGCCGATTGAATAGCTTTATTAGCAGTGTGGTACGTATGAGACAGTGGCCTTTTCTTTGTGGTTATTCTCATGGCAACTGTTTCATCGAAATTTATTTGTATAGCGTTTCGTTCGCACCAGTCCGCGAGTGTACAGAGGCTATTGTTCAGTAGTGTTTGGCAAGAGGAGCTATTGACAACACTATACATCACGCAGTCATCAGCAAACAATTTTATTGTAACACAATTATCGATGTTAGAAGCAATGCCGTTTATATAAATTGAAAACAACAGAGGACCAAGCACTGAACCTTGTGGGACCCCAGACAATACCGGCAGATCAGTAGACCTAACACCCGCACACTCCAAAAACTGTAAGCGATTACTCAGATAAGCCTGCAACCACAATATCAATCTCTCAGGAAGCCCAGCATCCCTTAATCTGTCAATGAGTAAAGTGTGTGGCATACGATCAAAAGCTTTTGACATGTCAAGAAAAACCGCATCTATCTGCCTACAATTATCTAGAGCTGAAGCAAAATCATGTATAACCGAAATTGTGTAGTTGCTGAGACAGTCCTCCGGAAACCATGCTGATACTCAACGAAGAATTTTTTTGATTCAAGGTGCTGAGATATATGGTGAGCTATTACATGTTCCAGCAATTTACAGCATGTACTTATTAGAGAAATCGGTCTGTAGTTACGAGCTTCTAGCCTGTTTCCCGATTTAAATAGAGGAACTACTCTTGCCGTGAGCCAATCTGCGGGTAAGGAGCATTGGTTAAGTGATGCGTTAAACAGAACATAAAGGTAATGGGACACAATCTCCGAGTACCGTACAAGGAAGGCGTTCGGTATGCCGTCAGCGCCACTTGACTTCTTCATTTTTATATTTAAGAGAAGAGAAAGTATTCCTTCGCGACCAAGAACTAGGTCAGGCAATGAGTTTGCAACGGGCGGTAGGTCAGAGTATTGCCTTCGTAAATATTGAACATTTGGTCTTGTAAACGCTTGGTGAAAAGTAGTGTTAAGTTCATTTACAACAAAAGTAAGGTTTGTACACATATTACCATTATTCTTTAGATAATTCACGCACGGTTGGGAACCTGACAAGTAGCGCCAGAATTTCTCAGGAGATTCCTTCAAGAAAGCTGTAAGAGTTTGGCCGTAAAAATTACCACGCGCAAGCTTCAATTTAGTAACCAGCTGTCCTTGAAGGGCGGTTAATGCTGACGTAGTTTTACCCTTCCTTTTTCGTTTAATATGCCGCTTTACATGGATTATGTCCCGACTAATCCATGGGTTCCGACGCTTTGTAATCTTTCTACGCAAAGGAACAAGCCTGTCAATACATGATGACACTAATTTCTTCAACTCGTTCCAAAGATGAGAAACATCGCCACCATGCTCAAAATCAAAAAGTGAGAGATGCATTGCACCTAGGACAGATTCATCATCTGCAGCAGAAAAGTCATGAAAAGTTGCTACCGAGGGAGGCGTTTTTGTGCTATTGATTTTTAGAGTAACTTGAACAATTTTGTGGTCGGAGATACCATCGGAAGTAAAAACTGAGTAATCTTCAGGAAAATTTTTCAGAGAAACAAGGTCAAGAATCGATTGCACAGTTGCAGTGGTGCGAGTCGGAGTAGTGACTGTTTGTTTCAAGTCATGAAAAAATGAATAATCGAGAAGTAGGCGTGCATTGTCAGCATCATCGGGCCCCGAGATAGCGAGTACATTCCAGTCTATGCCTGGCAAGTTGAAATCACCAGTGAGCACCAGCTTGTGATTTGGTTTGAGCATGCGCTCTAGGTAAGCGGCCAGTGCTTCCAGGTATGACACATTGCTTTTTGGTGGCCGGTAAACCACGCCAAACAAGGTAGAAATATTTTTGTAATTGATTTTACACCAGACACTTTCATGGTTTCGAATGCCCTCAAACTCGATACATTGTACTTCATTTTTTTATTATAGCCACGCCCCCTCCTCGTCCTTAGCGATCGCGTCTTATTATTTCGTCTTTGGAACAATCGCGTCTTTATCGCGTCTATTATTATTATCGCGAATATTTCGCGTCTTTGGAACAATCCACACAGTAAACGTAAATGCTTGCGCAAGAGGAGAAAACCAGCAACAGCACGGGTCAAGGGGCTGAACGTTTGACGTGTTCATGGGCAAAGCAAAAATTTCCTTCATTTATTGCCTAACAGCTACACAATTGTACCCAAAAAGTGTGCGTCTGTCACTTACTATGCAATTCGTAAGTAAAGATCTGTTCTCCCGCGCTCACCTTTGTTGTGCTTTTTGAGCGGTTGAGAGCATTTTTTCACTAGACATCCTTGCAATCGAAGAGGAGATGCTATGGCTCGTGTAAGTTCTAAGTTTCCAGCAAAAGGCAGTTTTCTTTTTTTGCTTAGGCTGAGACACAAGAATACCCTTTGCTGTGGAAACCACACGATCTGGACGCGTGAACTCTTCCGAAGCGCGTGAGGAGACAGTGTCCAAAAAGGACTGGCCGAGTGGCGTCCTCCGCGAGGGCTCAGATTTCTCCGCGCACGGTTGTAGCCTGCTTAATCTGGCCCCGGAAAGAAGCGCGCAAGAAAAAAGAGGCGCAAGCAAAGAGAACCGCGAAAAAAAAGGAAATGACGTACCTCTCTTGTTTGGCGACACCCGTCTGGGTGTACCATGCGCGGATTTGGCTTTTCTAGTACAAAACCAAGAGGTGCCGTGTCCCCGTAGCTAGGCCGCACCCGGCTCGACTGACCATGTAAAGAGTGGGGCCCATATAAAATTCTCTGCAAGAAAACCGCGCAGCTGAATTGGGGTAACAAAACCTTACTCCCATTTAAATCAGTTAAATTGTATTTCAGCCAGCAAAGGGCTATTACTAGTATCCTTTCGTATTTCTGACGGAATGAAGCTCCCCGTGAGATAGTTGATTACTCAACATCTGAGCAAATATGTAACGGCAATGTTCCCAACAATACAGTTCAAGACAAAATATTAAGGGCTGAGGAGAAGCTACAGTTAGCTTGTATAAATTATTCGAGTACAGATTGACAGTCTCAAAGCTGGTATAGGGTTCTTTAGAATGCAATATACTTATTTGAATATACAACATAGGATACACCACAAATACAGCAGGCCTTGCTGGCACATGACTAGATTGGAAACTTCAAATGAAGAGTATCACTTGCATAATATCACAGGAAATCACTTATCATATCACGGTGTTTGATCCATGTATGTTATCATTGAATGCGCGATAACTGTCCATGTAAAAGTTTGCACTGCACTCTGGAAGAAGGAAACAAGGCAAAGGTTAAGTACATGTGATTGAAGGCACTAAAGCATGAATTGGACACTTGAGTTCAGATCCCAACTTGGACACTACAGAAAAATAAAGCTTTACACATCCTGTGCAGCTTTAGAGCACTACAATAAAAACGCTCCCAATTCAATGTAGCAAATGCAAAAGATATACAAAGTTTTCGCTATAGGTGACAACTCGAAAAGAAGAGGGGACCATAAGGCCGTGCATGCTTCCAAACCAATATAAATGTAGATTTGTCATCACGACCAAAAACAAGTCTTTCAGCCTACGACTCAACGTCATCAGCCCGGTTACGCCCACTGTAGGGCAAAGGCCTCTCCCACACTTCTCCAGCTACGCCGGTCATGTATTAATCGTGGCCATGTTGTCCCTGCAAACTTCTTAATTTCATCCACCCACCTAATTTTCTGCCGCCCCCTGCTACGCTTCCCTTCCCTTGGAATCCAGTCCGTAACCCTTAATGACCATCGGTTATCTTCCCTCCTCATTACATGTCCTGCCCATGCCCATTTCTTTTTCTTGATTTCAACTAAGATGTCATTAACTCGCGTTTGTTTCCCCACCCAATCTGCTCTTTTCTTATCCTTTAATGTCACACCTATCATTCTTCTTTCCATAGCTCGTTGCGTCGTCTTCAATTTAGGTAGAACCCTTTTCGTAAGCCTCCAGATTTGTGCCCCGTACGTCAGTACTGGTAAGACACAGCTGTTATACACTTTTCTCTTGAGGGATAATGGCAACCTGCTGTTCATGATCTGAGAATGCCTGCCAAACGCACCCCAGTCCATTCTTATTCTCCTGATTATTTCCGCCTCATGATCCGGATACGCCGTCACTACCTGCCCTAAGTAGATGTATTCCTTTACCACTTCCAGTGCCTCGCTACCTATTGTAAATTGCTGTTCTCTTCCGAGATTGTTAAACATTACTTTAGTTTTCTGCAGAATAATTTTTAGACCCCCACTTCTGCTTTGCCTCTCCAGATCAGTGGGCATGCATTGTAGTTGTTCCCCTGAGTTACTAAGCAAGGCAACATCATCAGCGAATCGCAAGTTACTAAGGTATTCTCCATTAACTCTTATCCCCAATTCTTCCCAATCAAGGTCTCTGAATACCTCCTGTAAAGACGCTGTGAATAGCATTGGAGAGATCGTATCTCCTTGCCTGACGCCTTCCTTTATTGGGATTTTGTTGCTTTCTTTATGGAGGCCTACGGTGGCTGTAGAGCCACTATATATATATATATATATATATATATATATATATATATATATATATATATATTAATATGTTTGAGTAATTTTACATATGCCTCGTCTACACCCTGATTCCGTAATACCTCCATGACTGCTGAGGTTTCGGCTGAATCAAACGCTTTCTCGTAATCAATGAAAGCTAGATATAAGGGTTGGTTATATTCCGCACATTTCTCTATCACCTGATTGATAGTGTGAATATGGTCTATTCTTGAGTAGCCTTTACGGAATCCTGCCTGGTCCTTTGGTTGACGGAAGTCTAAAGGGTTCCTGATTCTATTAGCAATTACCTTAGTAAATACTTTGTAGGCAACAGACAGTAAGCTGATCGGTCTATAATTTTTCAAGTCTTTGGCGTCCCCTTTCTTATGGATTAGGATTATGTTAGCCTTCTTCCAAAATTCCGGTACGCTCGAAGTCATGAGGCATTGCGTATACAAGGTGGCCAGTTTTTCTAGAACAATCTGCCCACCATCCTTCAACAAATCTGCTGTTACCTGATCCTCCCCAGCTGCCTTCCCCCTTTGCATAGCTCGCAAGGCTTTCTTTGCTTCTTCCGGCGTTACTTGAGGGATGTCGAATTCCTCTAGACTATTCTCTCTTCCACTATCGTCGTGGGTGCCACTGGTACTGTATAAATCTCCGTAGAACTCCTGAGCCACTTCAACAATCTCATCCATATTAGTAATCACATTGCTGGCTTTGCCTCTTAACGCATACATCTGATTCTTGTCTATTCATAGTTTCTTCTTCACTGCTTTTAGGCTTCCCCCGTTCCTGAGAGCATCTTCAATTCTATCCTTATTATACTTCCTTATGTCAGCTGTCTTACGCTTGTTGATTAACGTAGAAGTTCTGCTTGTTCTATTCCAGCTGTAGGGTTAGAGGCTTTCATACATTGGCGTTTCTTGATGAGATCTTTCGTCTCCTGCGATAGCTTACTGGTATTCTGTCGAACGGTGTTACCACCGACTTCTATTGCACACTCCTTAATGATTCCCATAAGATTGTCGTTCATTGCTTCCACACTGAGGTCCTCTTCCTGAGTTAAAGCCGAATACCTGTTGTGTAGCTTGATCCGGAATTCCTCTAGTTTCCCTCTTACCGCTAACTCATTGATTGGCTCCTTGTGTATCAGTTTCTTCCGTTCCCTCCTCAAGTCTAGGCTAAATCGAGTTTCTACCATGCTGTGGTCACAGCAGCGCACCTTGCCGATCACGTCCACATCTTGTATGATGCCAGGTTTAGCGCAGAGTATGAAGTCTATTTCATTTCGAGTCTCGCCATTCGGGCTCCTCCACGTCCACTTTCGGCTATCCCGCTTGCGGAAGACAGTATTCATTATCCGCATATTATTCTGTTCACTGCATATAGGCACTGCACTGCATTCTGAACACTGCATATAGCTCGAGGTTACGGCAACAAGCGCGCTACATCGTCCTTTCATTGTAATGTAGGGGAATACGCATCCAACATGCTCCAGGAGGTATTCATACACCAGCAAATTTTCAATTCTGGACAAGCAATGATTCAATTCCGAGTATGAACGCAGCAATTATGCGCGCTCTGTTAGGGCACTGCGTCCTAAGCTTGAGGGAAAATAATAATGGCTAAGAATTTCGCTCTGATACAACGCGTCGCGGTATACGGCCAACACAGCGTTGCACAGTGTCGAGAGAGATCGCTAAGCGGAACACTGACTTCACTCTATTTTGGATCGCCAAGAAATAGGACAGCACAGTGCAAATTGGAGTGCCAACGTCGGTAAACCAGCTGTCACATGCAGCGACAACGGAGCTGCTAGAGACGTCATCGACGCTGATATTACCTATGCGTCTCAGCGTACGCAATATGATATCAGCACAACAAATGCTACACCTTTATCAGATACTTGCAATATCGCGGCTTTATCAATCCTTCATGGCCAAGCAGGAACGTCATTACAGGGCGTGCTCATGCAACAAGTTCAGTTCGTCACCGGCCATCGCAATGCATTTCGCACCATGCGACGTCCGCCAATAACGAAAAGAGTACACTTAAATCACTCACCTATATCGCAATCCATCGTCGATTCCTTCCAATTTTTAAGGTGAAATCTCAAATGCAACAGGTATGCCACCTCCGCACACCGCCATTTGCAGCCGCTGTGAACTCAGTACTCTTGTGCCGGAGAAATGCAACCCGTCGTGCAGGAGCGACGAAGGGTGGTAAGCAGCGCAGCCACTAAAACCTCTTCTTTGTGTGTGTGTTTTCATGATTCGCTAATGAATAATGTGGAAACAGCGTTACCTATGATCATATTATGTAACTGCCGGTGAGAGTGGGCAGTGTCTTTTCTTCATATTCTCTGCGTGTTCCTTTTTCGCTCTTATCATGTTCAGTTGCCCTCCACATTAAATTACGGACCGCTCTCCGTATATCGAAAACTGAGCTCACGTCCATTTTTTTTTTTTTACTTAGAATGTTGCTGTTTTTCAAGAAACGGAACTGTCTACGTAATTTTTACGTATGGTTTGACCGTAAAATTACGAAATATTTTTACAGTGTAACCGCGATAGCAGTAGAACACGTTCTGGCGCTAGTTGGTCTAGTTGCTCCATAGCTTTCAAAAGATGAAGCGACGACAGAGACAACAGACCAATGAAGAAACAACAATGACATGACAAAGCGCTTTATTCTGTCATTGTGCTTTCTTCATTGATCTGCTGTCTCTATTGGCGCTTCATATTTTGAAAGCTCTGAACCGCGATAGGATTTCGCTTGGACTACTCGGAGGGAGGCTGCTGCGGCGGAACAGCGCCCTGCTAGACGTCGATGGTGCTTTTCTTTTTTTACTAAAATTATTCAGATAACAAAACACACATTACAATCACTACAGTTAATTTGCACTCCAACTCGTCGTCACTAGCACACTTGCTACGGGTGCCGCGTCTCGGTCACCGCTCTCGTTCTTGGGGACGACAGGAGCATGAGCAATGTGAAGAGCTTGCAACTGGTTTCTGCGAGACGTCACAACTCAGTCGCTGTTATCGTGCACGGGCTGCGCGGTAACCATCGCCACCCAGTCTCTCCTGTAGCTGGACCACGCCAGGAAACCGAACACCCAGCGCCAACTTGGAAGCAACAAAACGTTAGCTTCAAGGTAGGGTTCTAGGCTCTGCGTAGACACGGCACCTTGATTCTCGACATCTGTTCGAATGACGGTCGGAACGCTCCGTGGACCCGCTCCCTTCAGTCGAGTGGCGCGCCACGTTTACGCTGTTCCGAGACGTGGCGCCGTGGCTTCAGTGAGTCGCTCGCCTGCCAGTGTCGTTTCCCTGCGTGCCGAATCAATTTTCTTGAGAATATTGAAGGCTCGATTCTGCTGGAGTCGCGCACTTAAGAGCAAGAAACGTGAGCACCCACATTGTTATTTAAATTCAGATTCTCGCCAAAGCGAAGGCGATCGAAAATCCGTTTACGGGCTAGACGAGGCGACGTTTCTCCTTCTCGCCTACGTTCCTAATGCACAAATCGAATTCACCGCCACGAAACTCATTTCGCCGGTCAGAACCCCAAACACAGTACGTCGCGTCCTCGCGGCTGCGCAAACACGCACTTTCAGCGTATGTCCTCTCCGCGGCGTTCGCCGAGCAATCTTTTCTTTTTTTCTTTTTTTTTTTTTTTTGCGCGGTTCGTTCTCCACGTGTCCCACGTAACTTGTTCGCCATAGAAGAAGCGCTTTCATTGCCACCTCCGGTGTTGATGCAGCTTTGTGGCCGTCGCTAATTTTCGCGCGTTTTTCCCGCAAAAAAGAACACAAGACGCCGTCAATGCGCGTCGCGATGCTATGTGTAAAAAGTGCGGCACGTTTTTTATAGTTCTTGTTTCGCCTAAATAGCCGCGCCTCTGTAGTAACGGTGTAAAAAGAAACAAATAATTTATCGAGATCTAATAAAATGAATTACTAATACTCAACATTGCGCCCAGTGAGGACTTGCTTCATTTGATGTTTGGTCTGAAATTCACTATTCGCCCCCATCCTTCGTGAGGCAACCTCAATCCCTGCCTGCACTAGCCACGATGCATCGCCGCCGTTTCTTCCATAGTCTGGAGTGCGCATGGGCAGCTCTCGATTTCTTTCGGCTCGAAACACCGCCAAGCGGCAAGGCACTCCAGATTAATTTCGGTCAAGCCGAGAAAGACAGCGGTCGGCTATCTGGTGTGTAATCCAGAATAGAGACATAGTGAATAGGAAGCTCGAGTTGGAGGAGGCCGGAAGCTCAGTCAATCAGTGCTGAGTGGTGTGATAAAAAGTCCAGGCCGAAGATCAAGTCGTGGGAACACCGTTCAAGAATAGCAAATAAAACAGAAGTATTGAAACCAGCAACAGTTATTCGGGCAGCGCACATGCCAAAGGTAATGGGCGCTGCTCCATGAGCGACCCGGATAGTATGAGGTGCGGCATGTGTAAGGGCTTTCTTCAAGCAGCAACAAAGGTCGTTGCTCATCACCAACTTACGGCTCCAGTATTAACAAGCGCTGGGAGAAATACACTGTCAACTTCTACATCGACTACATTGCGTCTGATCGGCAGGTTGACAGGCTTTGGTAGAGATGTCGACAATGCAGCGTCACATCTGAGAGCTGCATCTTTTAGTTTTCCGAAGGTTTGCGCCCAGGTCGGAATGGCTGTGACAGGCGATGGGACTGGGGTGAGCTGGACGATGGGCGATGACTCTGTGGCGAACGGGACTGGTGACTGCTCGGTGACGGTGTTCGACGGCGCCATGCCGTCGTACCGTCAGTGGCGTGCAGGCTCGCATATGGCGTTTGGATATGGCTAAAACCGCCCTCAGGACAAAGGCTGTTCGAGAACGGCGTTGAGGACCAGCGGTTGCGATATTGGGCGACGTGACGAGCACGGCGACAACTAAAGCCAATAGGTCGGCCATCCGGTGTTCGCCACTGTGCCATGTTACGAGAACCTGGACGGATCCATTGATTTTTACTATTCACGAGCAAAGCACGTTCGGTTGGCCATGAACTGGTGCAAACTGACAGCAAGCCGACGAGTTCTTGGCGCACACTAGCCTGAACAAGGGGAACCATAGGAGCGCATGTATTCTTGACAGGTGGCTACGGAGCCGCGGGACGCATGGCGTCCAGCTCACGGCACACGATCTTCGTCAGCTGCTGTGAAGGTTGCTGCTGCCGCGAAGGACGGTCCTGTCGGTCTTCACAGGACGATCTTGCAACTGTATTGGGAAGCTGTGAAAATGACCCATAGATACAACAGCGTGTCACCTGCTCGAAACGCTTGCATACCGCGATAATGTCATTAACCTATGTACGCTTCTTACAAATGAATAAATTGAAGGCGTCATCGGCGATACCTTTTAAGACTTGCCCGACTTTTTCAGACTCCGGCATTTCAACGTCGGCTTTGCGGCAGAGTGCCAGCACGTCTTGTATATAGGCGACGTAGTCTTCGGTGGACGCCTGAGCTCGCGATGCCAGCTCTTTCTTGGCGACGACCTTCGGACCCTGTGGTTTCCTGAAGAAATCTCGCAGCTTCTGCTTGCAGGTATCGCAGTCACGGAGTTGTTCTTCGTGGTTTGGAAACCACTCTCGCGCAGTTCCCGCCAAGTAAAAAATTATGTTCGTCAGCATTATTGCGGGATCCCATTTGTTGTGGCTGTTCTCCCGCTCATACATCTCCAGCCAGTCGTCGGCGCCATCAGTGCCGCAGAAGCTTCCCGTATCACGCAGATACGTGTGTACGACAGTCGACGCAATCGACGCAGGGTTGCCGAACAAGGCACCGTCTCTTGCGACATCGGTAAAGGACTGAAGCGGGGCCCAGTGCGAAGCTTCGTTCCGAGTCGTTACCCAGCCCCTCCACGGAATGTTACGAAGAGGAAGCCCGGTGCACAAATGTATTTACGACGATATACATAGGGAAATGTTTGTAGTAATCGCGCTGGCTGGTACAAAGCTCACAGCTCAAGAAGACATTCTACCACTTCCTCTTCGTCCCTCTCTTGCGCGCACGGTGCCCTAAAAATGCAGCGTAACGATATCAATCAGCTCTCTTGACAGCCAAGAACAGGATAATTGCGGACAAAAATTCATTCTAGCATGATTATAAGAAAAAGTTGGCAGTGGCTTAGCTCTGCTGTGCCAGGATGTACGTAGTGAAAGCTAAGGCATCGCATGGTTAGCCTTGGTTAATCTTGATTGCAAGTCCACGTCAGTGTGGTCATCTAGCTATCTTGCGGCGTTTAGCCTGTCGTTCGGCGCGCTGGGCGTCTGTTTCCTCGGCGATTCGTTTCCTCTTCATCTCGTTCCGATGTCGATTCCAGGACTCCTCCTGCTTATCAGAATTGTCGTCGTTCATACTGCCGCCTCAAGGGTGGTTGAGGCGCACGCGAGCTCTCCTTTTCAATCCTCCGACATATTATCAGGCATGCGATGCAGCTGGCGAAGCGAGCGGAGGCGAGCGCAACGACAGGGAACGCGGTGGGACGTCATACCAAATGGCGACGGCCGAAAGGCGCAGCGCTGCGCAGCGGCGGAACACCTGTGGCTCGGTGCTACTAGTGGCGCATGCGCAGTAGTGACTAGAGATAGAGAGAAATATCCGCGGCGAGGCGCGCGTTCTGACGTCATGTGCCTCCTCGGAGCACCGCCATGGCGAAATCGCAAGTTCGCGCCCAGTAAAGCTTTCGCTTTAAAAGGCACACACGTGAAGACGAGAACAAACTGTGAAATGCAAGTAATGGAGCCTACTCGGAACGGAATGGGGTGATGGTAATAAAATTTACACATGTATAACGCACACAAAGGGTCTTGCAAGTGTTCAGATAATAAAAAAAAGATTAGACACACAAGTACGCAATAATTTACTCAAAATGGGATTGTTCTAGAAGAAAAAATATGGCGCTCTTTTATGTACTTCTGCGAAAGAGCGTGAATTAAGGTAGCAAAATTGTGTGAATTGTTGCATACCAAAATAAAATGGCTACAAAAATAATTGGCCGCGCACCAACCTCCTCACCTCGAATGTGTAAGCCAGTGCGTTCATCATTAAACAGCTGCAACACATTGGTATCTCAGGAAATTAAGCGCGTCGACTGTGCAGGGGGTCTTCATGTGCTGTCTTCAAAGCCTTGCAATTGTCGTCGGATAGTTGGAAACATGCCTTTGAATATGTATGATGTCCTTTGGCTGTACACTATTTTGCGTAACAAATAGCGGAGATTCCTGCAATACGTGGAACGACAGAGGCAGAAGGTAAGCAATACTGGAGGCTTCACAGCTTTTGAATATAAATGCTACGCGCTTTCATGTAATGCGTATTTTTCTTATTTAACACAGCGACTGCCTCAGGTATTGATGTATGTCACCAAAAAGAATGACTATCAAGGAAGCACTGTTATAAATGCTAATGAACGAGGAACTTTCCATAGTAAGGAGTCCATAGACATTTAAAGCATTAAAACACGCGTATTCAGCGGAATGCAACACAGCTAAAGACGTATTCAATTCCAGCAGGACGTTCTGACACGGACAGAACAAGTGCTTGTGTTTAAATGCTTGTGTTCCTAGAAGCATTCCACGCCAACACTCTGAGCCCAGCGTGCGTCGTCGTCTCTTCCTGTCAGAACGTTCCGCTGGAAGCCAATTCTGCTATGCGCAACCAACGAGCTCAGAGAAGCACTATTCTGAAGCTAAAAACGTCCGAGAGCATACAGCATGGGGTACAGGTTAAGAGAGCGCGCATTGTGGCCATGCAGCGAGAAGTAGCCACATCTGTTTTGCTGAACTTTTGCTTTTGCTTCCACCACCTTCCTCAGAAGCAACTGCGCGCAAGCTTCTTGAATAAATCGACATAAAGCCATCTGGAGCGAACGGAATATGCTCAGAGCCCGAGAATGTTTGAGAGTGTAGAAGCGGGGGAGTTGCTCCGTACTGGATGCAGCTGCAATGGCGCCGAGGTCATTCAGCAGTGCACGCGGGGGCCGTCAGCGAAATTATGTTGAGAGCTGCGACGGCGCCCCGACACGCGGGTGACACGAGGGATGACAGAGCACGCGTGCAAAGTGCGTTTCGTGGAATGTGACGGAGGGTCCTTAAGCGTGGAAGGTAATTCCACTGGATGTGGCTTTTTCAATCAGTGTTGCTGCAGAGGGCCACCTGCTCAAGTGGGCATGATGGGGGGCAATTAACCGGCAGCGAGTGAATGGAAAACGCTTGCGGGGTTTGACGAGATGGGGGTGGCTCCCGTAGGGGGACGGGGAAAGCATACACATTCAAAGAATGTACGCATTTTCTTTTTCGCGGTTGTTTGTTTGAGCGAGATGGAGCCCTTCAATAGGCGCGCTCGGGATGAGAAGGGGAGCTGTCTGGGCGTGGCCCACGCTTTGCTGCGGGAAAAAAAACGCTGTCCTCCATCGGACTCTGCATGGGACTCTTTTTTCCCGTTACCGCTCGGGTCATCAAGGGGCGCCAGAAACCATGAACTAAGGCCCCTCAATAATTTTAAAGTAGAGAAAGGCTTCGATCCAGCCGACGACGCCAGCGATAGGCTGACCGGTAACATGTGACCTTGCTCCGCCCCTTTGTCGCCATGAAAGTTCCTGCACGCCGGGCGAAGTGCGCGCGTTTCTCCTGTTGTGCTATGCCCATTGCTGCGATAATTCCGTTCCGGGAGGGCCGCAATGCCTTGCTGCTGTGCGGTTGGGTGCCGAAACCGGACGAAGAATGGCAAGAAGTTATTTTGCATTATGTACGGCAACCAGAACCTAACCAGAAGAAAAGTATGGTTGCACAGAATTGGACGGAAAGACTGAACCATCGGTAACTGCACGACTGTGCGAGGAAAGTAGCGTAGAGCGATACGAAGGTGCGAGAGAAAGTATACACGTGTGTGTGCAGAGCTGCGATAATATTTCATTCGCGCGCATGAATGTTGATGGTCGAAGCTTGTGGAGATTCTTGATTTTAGTGCGTTATGAGCCCGTTGACTTAGCAAGTGCAGTATCACCTAGCATGCAAGTAAATAGTGGGGCAGAAGCTCATTAACTCGCTGACAAATATCCGCATTGCGTTACGTGCGATCCAAAATCACAAATTTCAGCAGCGAATTCTACGTTTACACTTTCCTGTGTTAGGGCTCGCGTTGTTAACTGCGCTTTACAATATGTACAAAAAGTCTTTTTCAACTCTGCATATCCTAATCGTATTTTGTGCATTGCATATGTGAATAAATATATTCCTAAGTGCCTGTGTTACTCTGCTATTAAAAACAAATAGTGCATAGCCCCTGCTACTGGCTATCCAATAATAAAGTATACAATATACCAAAGTACATTACAAACAGCTGCGAGCTCCTTCCTTCCAAGCTTCCCTTATACTCGAAGATCTTTCAGTAATAGGCGATGCCATTTTACTGATGAAAAACACACAACTCCAAATTAACATAAGAAAAACGCCAGAAGCGATACAGGATTACCAGCAAAACACAGTGCAGTAATAGCTAGGCCAATCCGCGTGCGTTTTGTATAAATGCCCTCCAATTCTTACGGGGTTGTAGCGGTACATGGAGACGAAAAGGCAAGAACACAACAATGCGCGTGATGATTCAAGTTTACGTGGCGACGTCGCACGGTTCGCGAGAGAAGTCAACCGCATTCACACACGCGCACACACTACGCTCAATGTTGGTGTGTCGCGAGATTAGACCGTGCTGGCAACCCGAACACAATCGAGGAGACTCGCTGACAAGATCCATACCGCCGCTTCAGAATGTCACGACAGTGACACTGGCTCGTAGCACTGAACCACAAAACACAAAAGTCGTCGTGTAATCGCTACACGACACACACTCAGCGGCAAGAAGGCTGTTGGTGCACGCGTTTCCACACACACACAGGATGTTGTTTAGTTGCCGTGAGGGTCGCACGCTTCAGTGACGTTATGGCGAAAATTTTTCGGTCCAAGCGACTGTCAGCCTTTTCTGCACGAATTATTCGTTCAACGTAACCGCTATGTCTACGCAGCACACTCACAAGCAAAGGAATTCACAGAGCAAACGGGATTAAGCGCAAGCAATCACCAAGGCTCGCGCGGTGATTGGGATGCAAACGAACGAAAGGTAAACATGCGGAATCGAGGCGATCAAGCCCTCATTCCACTCTCTTTAGTGTTTTTTCTTTCAGCGCTCATTTGAAACTAAAGGACTAGATTTAGCACTGCGGGGCCTTCTTTCGTTTTTCACCACAGTCAGGCACCAGTAGGTTTTATTTCCGCGCGTGTGCAGATATTTTTGCACCTCACGAATGCCGCGGCGCTGCGATTTAGCGTTGGCGCCGTCTGCTACAGGAACTTCCTAGGTGGCGCGCGTGGCACGTGTCGCACGGAAAGCCTGTTCGGATTTTGTGGCGGATGGACGTGCTTTTCGGGGCTCCGTGGCGACGACGAAGTCATAAGTTTTTGTGCATGCTTTGAGCTTGCTTCTGTTTTTTTATTTGCTGGTTTTTTGCACTGAAATAATAATTGGGGGGTTTTCCTTTTCTTTCCCTTTTTTTGTCTCTCGTATTTCGGGTGCGCGGGTGTGCTTCGTGTAAATTTGTTTTGCAGGATGATTAGAGCGTCCTTTCGTGCCACGTGTTCCAACACGTGCAGCCGGGTGGGACGTTGAGTGTTTGTAGTCTTTAACTAGTAGCTTCGAAGTGGCAAGACAAACAGCTATTAGTGGTTATACTGTGCGTGTTTGGTCGAAAAGTGAGAGCGTGGCTGCGTGGTTGAGCGCGTGCGAGAGTGTGTCATACCTTCGGTCACCGCGGCATTGATTGTTTTTGAAACAGTGGTGAGAGTTGCTTTGCGGCATTTTGAGGATTTGGATTCTGTGCGTTTCGGTTTTTTCTAAAAGGCACGTGCTCTGCATTGATATAGTATTATAGTATTTGCAAAAAGCCTTGCAATACATGGCCAGAATGCCGGTAAAGCAGGCAGTACGGGGGGGGGGGGGGTCCCTCAAGGCAGATTAGGAGACGCGTGAGAATGCAGAGGGCTTCGAATCAACTGGCACACAATGGGATGTCGATACTAGGCTGCAGAAAATGGAGGCTTCCCAGGAAGAGTTTCTCAAACAGGTGCAAGAGCTCAAAAATGAGCTAAACAGGGAGCGTGAAGCACGGAAGGTAGTTGAAAAAAGGCTTGAAGCAGCCGAGGAAAAGCTGAACAGGGCCGCCATTGTGAACGACAATGTGCGTGAAAATGGAATGCAGACCCCCGACGCGACACGCGAGGCAGGGTCAGAGAAATACGTCGAACGCAGGCAGGGTGATCAAGGGTTAGCTGGAAAGAGCAGCACCTACCTTGAGGCCGCTACGCGGAAAAAGCTGGAGCCCAGGGGACAATCCCCCTTGTCGAGTCCGAATCACGCGGAAAATGACAAAGGGAAGCAGGGAGAGGAAGGAGAAAGTGAAATGGTCATTATCGCTGGCGATTCAAACCTGGCTGGGTGCTCAAAAGCAATTGTGGAGAGGGTGAAAGGCGACAGAAGAGTGGCGGTAGCGACATTTCCAGGGCGCACACTTGGTTCTATCATGGAGCGAGCAAAAGAAAAGCTCGCGGAAAATGCCCACGTGCGCAACCTCCTCATAGTAGCAGGTGGGCTAAATCACGTACTAAACAGGAAAGGGCCAGGACTAGCCCAGCGCTTGGCGAAGGGGGTGGACGACTTGCGTGAGCTATCCCCTCAGGTGCAGATCGTGGTGTGCACGGTACCGGAGGTGCCTGTGCGTGACAGTCACGTAGAAAGAGCCGTAGTGTCTGCTAATGAGGCAATCTGGAAAATGAGCCGAGAGAAAGGCTTCGAGGTTGTCGAAGTAAACAGGGAAGTGAGAAGTTGTGGTGGTTTTAAACGAGACGGGATCCACTTCAATTACAGGTTAGCACGAGAAGTGGGCTGGCGGCTTGGTGGTCGCGCTGTTGCTTTTTAGGGGGCCCGCAGGCGCTCAGGAGGTCAGAGTAGATAGTAATGAAGAAGGTCCCCTAGGGGAACATCAGAAGAGCATCGCTGTCGATAATAGAAAAAGGAGGAAAGCAAGAAAAAGAGCTCGCCATGCAATAGGCTACATAAACATGCAGGGCGGCAAGAGAAAGGAAAAGTGGGCAGAGATTGAGGAGCAGTTACACAGAGAACAAATAGGGGTTTATGCGGTTACAGAAACGCACCTTAGAGACTCAGAAGAGCCGCCAGTTATTGAGAATTATGTTTGGGAAGGGTGCAACAGAACTAAGTCCGAAAGAAAAGGAGGGGGAGTCGGAACGCTCATCCACCAGGGAGCCAAATGGAAAAGAGTAAATTCACAATGTCAAGAGCATCTTTGGTTATCAGGTACAATGAGTGGGAAAGAAACTTGGCTGGGTGTTACCTATTTGTGGACCGGAAAAAAATTGCACAGAGAAGAATAAAGAGTTAGTGGAATGCATAAGCGCCGATATTAAGGGTTTCGGGAGTGGTGCTGAAATTGTCCTATTAGGTGACATGAATGGCCACATACAGGATTTAGATGGCTATACCGACAATAACGGGAAGTCAATGCTGGACCTTTGTGAGCAACATAACCTCGTGATCGTGAATACAGGGCCTAAGTGTGAAGGACAGGTCACGTGGGCAGTGGGAAACCGGCAATCAACCATTGATTACTGTCTGATGACAGAAGAAATTCATGATAAGTTGAGAGAAATCGTCATCGATGAGGAAGGGTTTAACAGCATAGGGAGTGACCATAAACGCATCATATTGAAAATGGGATATGTAGTTGGGAAAGAGAGCAAGGAGACCAAAAGGGCCAGTCCAAATTTGAACGCTGAACAAATAGCAAATACAATCACTAGAGTTGAGGAAGAACTTGGCAAATGGCCAAGTAAAGAGTGGGAATATGGTTAGCTTCTAAGTGTAATAACGACAGAAATACGGAAAGAGAAACAACATGTTCGTTGGAAAGGAAAAAAGAAACCAAAAAGCTGGTGGAACAAGGAGATACGAGAAACGATCGCCGAACGACAGAAAGCATCTCGAGAGCACAGGCAGGCAAAGAAGGCGCAGTTGTCACAGGTTGAAGTAACTAGTAAATGGGAAATATACCGGGAGAAAAAGTCTGTGGTTCAAATACTGGAGCAAGCAAAATTAAAAGGTGAAAGTGAACGTTGGTTGTCAGAAATACGTGAGAAAAAGAAGGCCGCACCTAGAATATTTTGGAACCACATAAAATTATTAGGCAGGAAGTCAACAACAATACAACAACATATCCTAGACGAAGATGAAAGCAGACTGGAAGGAGAAGCGGCAATAAATCACGCCGAGGACGAACACGCCACGGCGTCGCTCGGTCGCTCGGCGCCAGCATCGCGCCTTCTCAAAAATCCCTAAACGATGCTGTCCCTAGGCACCTAGGATCAGGTCACGTGAGGGATTTTTGTACGACAAATAGACGCACGCGCCGAGAGAGGGCCGGCGCACAAATAAAGAGTGCGCCGGAGAAGCGGCAATAAATTACATCCGAAAAATAACAGCCGAATCTTTCCAAGGCAATGACGAGGTTGTATTTGATGAAAAAAAGAGCATGAAAGAGACCCAGGAAAAGGAGCTGGTTCTGACAAATTTAAACTGGAAGAAAGCGGAAGAGAAAATTCCTAAGCGCACAGCCACAGGGCTAGACGAGGTTCCCGTTAAGCTGATAAATGAACTAGGACCAAAAAGTAAGGAAGCTCTGGTGAAAGCAGTGTAAAAAACTTTAAAAGATAGACGGATACCAGACAGTTATCGACAAAGTAGAATGAATTTAATTTATAAAGGTAAGGGGGAGAAAGACAGAATTCACTCGTATAGACCGTTGACCATTACATCGGTATTATACAGGCTAGCAATGCAGGCAATCAAATTAAAGCTTCAAGCATGGACAGAGAATAATGGCATTTTGGGAGAGCTTCAGAATGGCTTCAGAATAGGTAGGTGTTTGTTCTTACTCAGTGTATTGAAATATCAAAAGCAGAAAGCAGACCGTTGTATGTGGCCTTTTTAGACATTACAGGAGCCTACGACAACGTAGACCGCAACATTTTGTGGGATATTCTGGAAGGGGAAGGCTTAGGTAACGATTGTATACAGCTTTTGAGAGAGATTTACCTAGAAAATACCGTTTGCGTTGAATGGGGAGGGATGTGGAGCGAGGAGAAAGTTCATATGAACAAGGGACTGCGGCAGGGGTGCCCTTTATCGCCGCTGCTGTTTATGATGTACATTGTGAGGATGGAGAGGGCGGTAGAAGGAAGTAATATCGGGTTTAATCTCTCATACAAACAGGCGGGTACAGTAATAGAGCAGCAACTCCCAGGTTTATTTTATGCGGACGACATTGTGTTGCTAGCTAACAAGCAAAGTGATTTGCAGCGTCTGGCTAATATCTGTGGACAGGAAGGCAACAATTTAGGTTTGAAATTTAGCGTTGGAAAATCAGGTCTTATAGTATTCAATGAAAACAGTGAACAGACAGTGGAGATACAGGGCCAAGAAATACCCCGGGTAACAGAATATAATCACCTTGGTATATGGATAAACGAAGGCAATGGATACATGGAAACACAGGAAAAAACCATAACAGTAAAGGGGAAGAGAAATGCTGCCATAATGAAGCACAGAGCGCTATGGGGACACAATAGGTACGATGTCCTCCGAGGTATGTGGAAAGGTGTAATGTTTCCACGACTTACTTTTGGAAATGCGGTTGTTTGCTATAAATCAGAGGTACAATCAGGACTCGACGGGAACCAAAGGTTAGTGGGTCGCCTCGCATTGGGCGCCCACGGGAATACTACAAATGAAGCTGTGCAGGGTTATATGGGCTGGACTAGTTTTGAAGTGAGGGAAGCTCGCAGTAAAATTGAGTATGAAGAACGGCTGAGGAATATGGAAGAAAGTAAATGGGCTGGGAGAGTGTTGAGGTATCTGTACAGGAAAAACATTGATTTTGATTCACAGTGGAGGAAAAGAACTAGGAAGCTTACCAGCAAGTATGCGGCCAGTACGGTGGACAACACAGCAACAAAGAAGGTCAGGCGGAAAGTCAGAGAGAATTAATCTCATGGGTGGCGGCAATGGAAAAGAAACCTGTCATGAGTAACTACTTAAGAGGAAAAAACGAAATCAGGAAAGAAACCATTTATGATAACCCAAAGGGAAGCTCATTACTTTTCGAAACGAGATCGGGATGCCTTAGAACACGCACCTATAAAGCGAGATATAAGAAGGAAGAAGAAGCATGTGCTTGCTGCGGTAAAGCTAGGGAAACTACGGAGAATGTTTTATTAGAATGTGAGGACGTCTACCCAGCGGTCGATTTAGGCACCACTGGGCTCCTTGAAGCCCTTGGGTTCAGAGGGAGCAGTGGTAAAGCAAAGATGTCCGCAATAGACATTAGTAAGAGGCGACTGGAGGATTGGTGGAAGAAAAGTAGGGAAACGACAAAAGACGGAGACGTACAAAAGCACAGTTTGCAATAGGCGATCAGACGATTTGGGCGTGGTAGTTCAGAGTGTATTATTATTTTTTTCAGTGTTTTAACAAGGTAGGATAATAGGCAGTACAGTAGCAAGAGCTTGGTGGCGCAACCCACCGCCCCGTTCCAAAGGGGACGCTCATAATATCCATTCATCCATCCAGCGGAAATGCCTCTTTTTTGTTTAGTGCAATATCCTTTAGCTTATACCGGTGCTTTATAGCTTTATACCGGTGGCGTACGCTGGGTACGCGCCGTGCTCGCCTCGCTGGCATTGCGGCATGCCTCAGTTGCCGCGTTTTAATGGCCAGCAGACTAAAGAGCCTCTACTCACGCCCATACAAACAAGCCATAAGTGAGTGAACAGGATGTGCGACTTTATTAGCAGAAGAAAAGCAGTGCACCTTCTCATGCAAGATCAGAAATAAAATTTGCACGTCGAGATGCGCTGAAACCATTAACGCGAGGTCGCAAACTGCTCACTTTTGTCGACAAATAGTAGCGCAAGCAAATTGAGCATTGCACCACCTGTTTGCATCGCCAGTCGCCATAACTTGCACTTCGAAGCGATCGGGTGACGCAAGGCATCTGCTGCCGCGACAGCGACATGGACTGAACGATATTTTAGCGTTCCCGCCTTTCGAACCTGCACGTTTCTTTTTGTTCGTTCAAGGGCCGCTAATGTGTAACTCATAGTTCGTGCCTCACATTCTCTTTATGGGCATCACCATTTTGCAGCCACTTTCGCAGGCCTTTCCACCCATGTGGCTATCAACTTCGGACCATGTAATAACGTGTGCTGGTCTCCGCTCACGCCGCATCACGGCCGATGAAGGCCCACAAGCATAATTTGCCGGTGGCTGCAGCAGGAAATGTCGAATGGGGAGAGCACCAATTACGGTGCATGTAAATTGGGAGTCTTTGTCGCTGTGTGGACTGCAGGAGCACATGGTTGCCTCGGGAGACTGTTGACCATGCAGCTGACCAGGTCGCCACATCGAAGAAACATAACACGGCGACCATTATCAAATTAGACTCTGCATTCAATCACCGCATAAGGTTCAGACAATACACTGTACTTTGGCTAAGATCCACATGACAACAGTGTGCATTCACGCGCTACAGGTCGCTTACAGCACATTCAGCTATCCGACTTCAGACACAGTGCTTGCCTACGTCGCACATGGTGGTCTTGTAACGAGTGACAACCAGCAGCACAAGCAGATTGGACAGTGCCCCACCTGTTTGCACTGACAGTCGCAGTAACTTGCACTGCAAATCAATCGGGTGACGCAGGCACCTGCTGCCATGGCCAACACAGCGACATGAACTACCCGGCATCCTAGCGTTACCTCCTCTCCTACATGCACGTTTCTTTTTATTTTTTCGGTGGCCGCTAGTGTGTCGCTCACACTTGGTGCCCCACCTGCTCTCAATATGGATGTGGTCTGTTCTGTGAGAATCGCCATTTCGCAGCCACTTTTACAGGCTTTTCCACCCATGTGGATATCAAATTCATACACTTCAAACCATGTAATCATGTATGATAGTCTCTGTACACGCCAGGTCACGGCCAAAGAAGGCCACAAGCACACTTTACCCACGGCTGCAGCAGGAAAGGACAAACAGGGAGCACCAATCGCAGTACATGTAAACAGGGAGTTTGTGTCACTGTGCGAACTGCAGGAGCAGGTGCTTACCTCGAGGGGCCGTTGGCCAATGCAATTGAACAGGCCGCCACATCCCAGAAATGTAACACGGCAACCATGACCAAGTGGGACAACATTGAAACAAGATTCTGCAATCAAATCACTTCAGCATACTCTAACATAATGCTCAATCTATACATATGCACTATACATTGGCTACGATCTACCTGACAACAGTGAGCATACACGCACACGGGTTGCTTGCGGCAAATTCAACTGTCCGACTGTAGGCATAGTGCTTGCCTTCGTCGCACACGGCAATCGGATAACAAGCAACAACCAGCACCGCAAGCAGATTGGACTATGTGTCCCGCGTGTTTGCACCGATAGTCGGCGTTGAATATGAGCAACTTGATGAGCAATACGAGCATTGCGAAGCAATCGGGTGAAACAAGCCTCTGCTGCCGCAGCCAACACAGCGACATGGAGTGCCCGGCATTTTAGCGTTACCGCCTTTCCAACCTGGATGTTTCTTTTTGTTCTTTTGTATGCCACTAATGTGTAACTCACACTTGGTCCCCCACATTCTCTATATATGGGCATGGTCGGCTTTGTGGACATCACCATTTTGCAGCCACGTTTGCAGGCCTTTCCACACATGTGGATATCAAGTTCATACACTTAGAACCATGTAATTATGTATGAGAGTCCGCGTTGACGCCAAATCATGGCCGAGGAAGGTCACAAGCAAAATTTGCACATGGCAGCAGCAGGAAAGGACGGAGCGGGGAGCACCAACCACGGTGCGTGTAAATTCGCAGTCTATGTCACTGTGTGGACTGTAGGAGCAGGTGCTTGCCTCGAGAGACTGTTTCCCAATGCAACTGACCAGGCTCCCACGTATGAGAAACGTAACATGGTGACAAGTACCAAGTCGGACAGCAGCGAAACCAGATTCTGCAATCAATCACTTCAATGTAGCTTGCACAGAAACACAGGCTGTCGAGCAAGAATAGCAATCCTGAATGAGACTAGGAATTCAATATGAGAATGAGGAAGCTTGCATTCAAGAAAGAAGCCACTCTACCTTGCAAGCACTGAAAGCCAAGAACATTGACAAAAGTTAAATGCTACATAGCACACAGTGTAAAGCTTAATGCAAGACACACGCCAATGTCGCATCAGCTATTTCAGGAGAGGAATTGCACATGGCAACATACACTAGAAAGTACTGCTACAGATATGTTATGCTTCTAGACAGTGACTGGTATTAAGTATGAGCAAAGACTCGGTTGACCTTTTATGTTCGGATGAGGAATAGGAGTGATCTCTAACAAAAATGTGGAATGAAAAAGCTTGCATTCATTGAAACAAAATTATACTTGGCACGAATTGGCAAGGCCAGGAAGCTCACTAAGGAAGGGCAAGCTGACAGAACACTCTTAGCCAGCGTCGTCTGTGCTTGTTCAGAGGTTGCAGGTACATCTGAAGACAGAATTTTTGTTGTTGAGGTACCTGGATGACTCGGCCAATACCCATGCTGGTGGAATGATGTCGTAGGCGCTTTTCACTCTTGAAACAGTCATCCGTAGACTTGATATCTCATCTAAATAATTCTGGAATGGCTTCTTTGTTCGTGCTCTTGGGAATTCAGCTCCAGCCCCCTCCTGTTGGTGTAGATGGGGCTCCCGTGATGACCAAGATGTACTTGGCACAGACTCTGTTGGGGCAGAACAATGACACATGAGATACAGCAGATTATCGAAACTCATGTAGTGTTTTTTTTTAATGTTCGAACCAATTATGCTGAACTGCAAACATGAACAAACGTTCATATCATCTGCTACAAACAAATGACACGTATCTCAAGACTAGCAAGCCAATACAGCATATATCAAGCGTATTTATTTTTCAACCCGGTGTTGTTTACCTTGTAGTAGCAGCCAAAGTCCACACAATGACCTTGTTGTAGCAGGCAGCAGCTTCTATATAGTGCATGGAGTTTGTTGCTTTATACTGGTGCCATTCTCATTACTGCATGTCTGAAACAGAAATTTTGACTGCATCAGAAATTGAATAAGCACAATTTTGCAATATAAAATGCGAAAAGGTGCGACATATACATTGCAATGGTTTGCGACTACAGAACACACGCAAATGTACACCATTTGTTCTAGGGTGCCTAAGGAGCATGGTAAATAAATATGGTTAATCTCTGTAAAATTGATGTCTGCGTAACTACAATGCATGTCAACAGCTTAAGTATTATTAAGATCACAAATAAGAACATTTGCGCCCTCGTTTATACACTAGAATCACACTGATGATTTCACAAGCGAATAGATGAAAGACATGAAGCTATTAGAAATGATGCATTCTTTTTGTGTATGAACGTAATGCACCGCTTCACTACTGCAAAAATAAATGTCCTGAGATAAGCCAAACTGAACAGCAAGAACATTTGGGACCAACAGGTACGAAATATGGGTGAATTATCATGTGTGCTACTGGTTAATACATTAAATTCAGTACTTTAGCTTCAGTTTATCAAAAGGTTATTCGGTTCTGTGAACGAAAGAAGTTGCTGGCGGACTTGAAAAAAAAATATATTGATAAGGCAACTCATAAGGCAACTTATGGCTACGGCTACAACGAGATGAAAAATGTGACGCTCGTTCCGATATCGCTTTCTCTTTCGTGAATGTGTGTATAATGATGGCCTCGCAACTGAAAGTTTATTTCGGAAACAGCAACGGGGGGTCCTGACTGCCCATATGTTATGGAGCATCTAGTTCTTTAACTTGCCTCCGCCTGTAAGCTAACGAGACGAATAAACTACATAGCGATTGAAGCAGTGGTGTTAAAGGACTCACCGGTATTGCTGTCCCCAGTCGCAGCAGGGCCCGGCTCCCATTTCGATGCAGAAGTGTTCCACATGGCTCACGACTGAAACATTGCTTTCGGGCTTACACCCCAAGTTAAATAACGCGAGATATCGAAGCGCATTAAACTGATGGTAGCACAAAATAACCAACCAATGTACGAACCAATGGAATCCGTACCTGCCGTGCACGCGAACATACAGGTAAAAATTTTTAATCCAGGCCAGAGGTCACGTGGGAGGTCGATGATGCTGAACGCTACTTTGGGTTTAAAATGACAAAAAACAGCAAAGTTGGTAATGAAAAGTACAGTGTAAAATTAGGAATTATAATTTTCTACTCTTTATCGTGTAATAAAAACGCTTCGTTTACTGTTGAAGAAAGTTTGTAGGTTAAAATTGCGCCTACTACGGCGCCTCTAGCGGGAAATAATATGCTCAAGGGGGAACCTTTTTAATTGGTGTAATATGCCGGGTTCTTTAGCAGCGCCGCGCGGTCGATTTTTTCGCCCTCTGTGGTCATTTGTTGAACTTGAGAGTGTTCGGGGCCTGGGGACCTTACGAACTAACTGGCCGCATTTCTCAATAAACCATTTCACTTTCCTTTTTATTCGAAATTCTTCATTGTTTCGAACGTGCTTCGCAGCTCGGACGCTGCTGCGTCGCTGCTACCGCTGAAATCGCCACTTATTGCTGAGCATGGTAAAAAAAGAACAATAATACAAAATGAAATTCAACTGTGCGAATACGAAGCACCTGTTTATGGTTTCGAGACCATCATGCCCCTCTCCCCCTCCTCTCGTCACTCGTTTATGCGGCTAACAGTGACACAACGAAATACGAAGAGAATAAGTGTTTAACAACGTACAAAATAAATTTATGCGACCTTACCGTGAAACAGCGACGAAGCAGTAGTTTAAGACGCTGGCAGAAGAACCCAACAACGATCCTCGGGCGCCTTTAACAGGGTACCGATGTCGAGAGCCCGGCGACGGGGTCTGATTGGCATTTGTACACGTTGGATCGGGCTACCTGTCAAGCTGCTAGCCATGGCCGCAACCGTAACCACCTCATCTTGAAACGCGTAGGGCCAGCTGCCGGAATCGGTGAATTTCTATAGCTTGGCCGCAAAACGGCTCGAGTGTCCACTCTTGCCGTTTGCGGGGTTATTGCATGGTAAAGCCCCGAAAGACTGCACTTTTCGTTTTGGTCTCTGGCTATCTAAGTTCAAGGTTACTGGCATGCCTATTCTTTCTTCGTTCGCAATTCTTCCAAGCATTATCCTAATTACTGCATTTATTCGCGCCATTTAGAATTCAAAATAGTGTATTACGTATTTTAATTGTACTTGTTTTAAGTCTCACAATGTAAGTCAGTCCTAGTGCTTTTTCTAAACCGTTGTCAAACAACTGTTTTCTCTCGCTGAATTTCCTGCACAATTATTTATCCCCTCCTATGTTACCTACATTGTACCATCCCCAACCTTACGCAGTGCATCCATTTATTTCAAAAGCTGTCTTACAGACGTGGCTATGAAGTGCATCACTGTCGGAGAGTGTCGGCCGGGCTTAGTGAAATTGCAGCTTTTTCGCATTGCCGCCGTCCTCTTGAGAAATTCGACTAGTGACCCACTTTCTTTGCGGCTTCGCGTGCGATCTCCCAATAAAAAGCTGCGTGTGAACTGCTTGTCTTGAATGTCACACAGTCGCAGTCTGTAGCGAAATCACTCACTCAATGAATCAACGAATCAATCAATCAGTTAAGTTCACCATAGATAAATGGCCAGGCAACTAGCCATGATGCTAGTTGCCGGTATAAATCAAACTGCATCGACAGGTACGTAACAGAGACGAACTAAAAAAAGAAACAAAAAAGGCGACAAGCTTGAGACAGCATAAGAAGGGTTTAATTCATTATGCAATTGGGAATTTGGTTATGAAGGTTGACGTGACAACAGAAATATACAACTGCGTGTAGGCATCCGGGTATATCACTCGAGAATGCCTCGACGATTGAAGTAAACCGGCTTAGATTATAATTGCAAGCCGCCACTCATGCCTGTCTTGGCCACGTTACAAAATTATTGATTTCGCCCAGTGTTGCACGTTCATTATTTCGAGGGAGTTTGTCAAAGAATGCGCGCGATCGTTTCCCGCAAGCGCCTCCGCATAGTGGGTAGGAGAAAGGAGCTCCAAGCTACGGACAGGCTCGAAGGGCCGAGAAGATGAAGTTGCCGACATGGAAAGAAGACGAGTAGACCGACTTTGTCAAGCCAATCAGTTGTCACTTAAGTTTAGTGCATATAGCAGGGGTCCCTGGCCACCCAGACATTCATATTAATGACATAGCCGATTCCTTAGCACGAGCTTCTTTAGCAGGTCCTGTGCTATGTGTGCTGCCGGCAACTTCGCACATTACTGCAGCCAGATATAGGCAATTTTCTTTGAGCGAGGACAAAAAAGCTCTGTCATTAGCAAAATCTTCAGATTTTTTACACCTAGATCATTCTTGGAACCGGCAATGGTGTCCTAACCGGAAATTCAAAGTTTCATTTACTAGACTGCGTTGCCGTATTCCAACACCTAATTTTCATTTGCAGAGATGTGGTCAGGCAGTATCCCCTCTATGCTACCTCTGCAATGAACCGGAAACTATAGATCATTTTTTATTATCATGTCGGCGGTTTTCTACGCATCTAAAGCTATGTCTAGATATTCCACTTCAAAATTGAGGATTACCTTTAAGCAGTACTGTTATACTCTCTCTTGGAGCAACAGTTTTGGGATGTAGCCACAGGAACGTTTGCCTAGCCATTTATAATCTTCTATGTGAAATAAAAAGAATGCCTTGTTAATAGTTTTTAGTTTCAAGAATTGATTTATTTTTACTTCAGTTTAGAAAGTTCAAAAAGTAAAAACACAAACTCACAGTTTAGATCGTACTATTAATATTCATAATTTACCTTACTTTTTTCTTGCTTTTTTTAACAATACTATCAATGCAAGGCTCACTATAGTATTGATCAATACTTTATCTCGTGTATTCACACTTTATTTTGCATCTTGGGTTATTTGTTTTCCTTTTTTTCGTGTGTTATTTATTTATTAACCAATTTATTTTATTTTACTTATTGAATCATATTACCACCCGATTCGTGGCCTATCCCCCACAGTGGGTTTGTGCCATTAACTGAGGCTTCATTATCATCATCATCATCAGTTGACCAATGTTAGTTTACGCGCGAACGAGCGAAGGTTTCTCGCTGCGTCAGTTATCGAAAACAGGATGACGACATCCGACGCCGCTGACGGCATACAGAAAGGAACGGCGGCGCGCAGCGAAAGCCGTGTCTTGCGATCAAGTGACAAAGATGGCTACGCATGCCCTTTGTGCAGAGCACGCAGCCGCCAAAACCCTTGCGGTGCATCGCGTCACACGAAGTCGGGCCGAAACCTAAGATGGCGGCCGCTGCTCCCGTTACTAATGCACCGGATATGGCCGGTGCCTTCTGCGAGTGCATCCTCGCTAATGGCGTTATGCCTTTTCAGCGAGACCAAGTTACCGCCACTGGACCCAAGTTTGGGGCGACGAAGGTTCTCCTCATCGCGCAGCGCCGCCTCTCAGCGCACGTGCAGAATGTCATCTGGCACGCCTTCCAATAACTTCAGCCACGCGCTGTCGGATCTCGAAGGCCGTGCTTATGGTTTCGGTCCCGCCATGATTTACGGCACCAGCGTTGAAACGTTGTTCTGCGCAATAAGATTTTGCGGTTTGCCCGCATAAGCTATCTCGTGTCCAAATAAAATTATGTTGTGGGATCCAGCCCTACGGCCACCGGTTCGGTCGGCTTGTCGAAAGACGTCGAATGAAAGCCACACCAAAAGAGCCCTAAATTTAATGATGTTTCGGCTCTCATACGGAGATGCTCACTGCTTACGTGACATATTGAAGCGCATTTAAATTCACTGTCTTTGCTAAGGCCGCAGGGCCTTAGCAAAGAGTGCAACACATGAAACGTGAAAAACAGACGCCACAATCGCTTCTTTTTTTTTTTTTTTCGCGTCTTCCCTGCGCTGCTGGCTTGGTACGTCGTACCAACTAGCCCATCAAACCGTGCTCGCTCTCTTTTGCTTCATCGCTTTTGTTGTGAGCAAGGCTCCCGTATGGGAGTTGTGTTGAAAGCTATAAATTTCAGGGACCTACAAAGGGAATACTTATTTCGGACCAGTTCAGCAGCTAAGATGCCTTCTATCGAAGAGGTGGAGTAGAAGCGTATTCTGCGAGCCTCGTACTCTCATTCACCCGGTTTAATGCTGGAGTACGGCGTAATCCTCTGATCAGTGCTGAGGCGATTGCTTTAGGTGGTACTTGAGCTCGCCTGAGAGCAAGTTCGCAAAGTACACTTAATCGCTGTTCCTGCAATGTGCCACGCTGACTTTTCGCAAGGACACGCCCGCGGTCGGCAGGGCGTTTACTTTGCTAATTGGAAACTATAACAGACGACGCTTGAAAACGCGCGCTTAGTTTTAACTTGCACGCGCCATCATTTCAAAACAACTAGCGCCACCGAGTGTGCCTGTACCAGTGGTCCACTATGGGCACTTGTCGCTTCTCAAAGCAGTTTGATCCTATCTGGCTGACCCAATGAAACGGCCGCCGTGCGCTATTCAAATCCACTGCAACTATAACTTCTCTTGTCGGAGAATGCGGACAGCAGCTTTTTTTTTTTTTCTTTTTTTTTGCAGGGCCATTTTGTGAATCTTCCCAAAACCACAAAAAACCGTCCTATTTAGCCGTTGAAGTGTCGCGTGACAGTAATCATTGAATCACACCCAGGAAACGGCTGAAAAGTGCAAAGAGAAGGAGGACGGCGGCAAGACAAAAGAATTTACGAGTCTTTGGCATACGCTTGGATCATCCGCAAAGAGGTCTTTTCCAACCGGGTGACTGTGCGTCGGGTTGTTCAGCACCAGCGTCCATGCCGAGAGTACCGCCCATGACAGCGCTAGTCTTCCATGACCACTGCTGGTGTTCGTCATGCTGCAGTGAATAGAAATTTTATTGACATTTTTTTTCCGCGGCAATCGAATTTAGCTGGCGCACATTGCGAAAACGCTCGTCTAACTTACACTGGAAGAACCCACGTCATGAAAATTGACGCGGTGTCTCCGATGACCCGGGCGCTGCAATACGATGATATATATATATATATATATATATATATATATATATATATATATATATATATATATATATATGTACAGACATCCAGGATAACATGGGAGAATTTACTGGTGCTTACTTATTGAGTAGTTCAGTTTACCCAGCGTTTCCTTGCCTTCTCACGTCACCTTTTCCCTATCCCCCGCCCCCCTTAAATTTATATGGGGAGTGTGAGCGTACCGTGGCAATGATATTATTCACTCGTTTCCCGATTGCGTCGGTTCTACCCATTCTCTGCCCGCATTCTCTCCCCGCTCCTCTTTTCCATTCTATTCATAGTCGGGTACAACTTTAGTAAAAATGGACGTTTACTCCTACAAGAAGGATGTACACGAGCCTCCACCAATGGACGCGCACTCTAGACGGACGTCACAACCTAGACGGCCGGTGACCCCGCCGATGGAGAAGATGGCCGCCCGCGGTTCCAACTGGGCCAACTCGCGTCTGTCGAGTACGTCTGCCTTCGTCAGAGTAAATTACCAAAGTGTTTGTGGTGGCCTACCATGCCGCAAATATTATTGCTAGCTTACGATGCGGCATTCGTGGCGCGTGCGTTTATTCTGAGCCGTGATCCGGCGACGAAAGATTGCAGCGACCATGGCTGACGCTTCGTCTGAAAACAGAATCCCTTGGCGACACACCGCTACAAACAAACATCTTGCGTTCTTGTTCCTTGTTGTTTTCTTTTGCTCCAATATGAAGTTACGACGAGGGAAGTTTTCAAAGTCTGGTGACTACTGTGAGCGGCGGGTGTATTCGTTTACTGTGTCGCTGAACAAAAAAAATTGAAAAGGAACGAAAAAAAAAAGCCGGTCACATTCTTGTAAATAAGTTTGTGAAAACACAAAACCAAAAAAAAAAATATTCAAATCTTATGCTATTTAAAACCAAGGGTATTTGTTTAAAACAATGAATGAACCGGTTTTCTTTTCTTTCTGGCCTCGATCGTCTTCTCGTCCCAGGTTTGTAACGCTTTAGATAAATGCATTTTTTAAAGCACTTGCTCAATAGCAATTGATTCACTTTAAGCTCGGAAAACGAGTAGGAAATAAGCCGTGTATATGTAAACCTGCGCAAAAGCCATGCAGAGCTGCTCTTTTTATTTACATCCCTTCCAATGAACCGGCGGCTGCTGCTTACACGGAGCGGCCGCGCGGGCGCCGTACCTTGAAAGCGATCTGCGACGTGGACAAAGGCCGCGCCCACGCGGGCCTCATCTTCAAAGCGATCTGCGATGTTTGCAGAGTGTACGTAGTACCAGCAGCTTCGTGTGCGCTGTGCTTTCGACGTTTTGTTCGCGTTGAAGCAAGAAATGCACGAAGGTCAATTCCACCGCTGCTACTGCCGCGTTTCCTCACTCCAGCAGAGATGTGTTTTTTTGCGGTCGCTGCGTATTTGGTGTGCTTAGCATGGCTCCAGCCTGGTGCGGTTTCACGACAGTATAGCGTTGATCGATTTACTTCTTCGCCACTTTGCTCTCCCAGGTCACCACTACGACTTGCGTTTTACTGACACCGAACCTGTTTCGCGAGTACACCTTCACACTGAGTCACCCCGTTAGTCTGATTCTCATGCTGCAACCACTGCTTTAACGGACGCGAAAAATTCTGAGCTGACTGCTCCGCAGAAGTAAGACCTTTCTGTCTTTCTGCAAAAACACAGCGCTTTACATCACGTTCACTTCAAGCTTCAGGGGCTCACTTTATTCACATCGCATCGGAACCGAAGGCTGTTCCCTTGTACGCCGCCGCACATGCTACGTGTCTTCCGCAGAGCGAAAATCATTGCGGACAACGTTGATGACATGCTCAAAAAAGACATCATTCGGCCATTGTGCAGTTCTTGAACGTCTACTGTTGTGTTGGTCCTGAAGAAGGACGGCTCTGTATGACTTTGCGTTGGTTATCGAACACTTAAGAGCACGCACAAAGGCCGATGTCTATAATCGACGATGCCATTGCCTCCCTTCAGGACGCTAAATATTTCTCAAGTCTAGACCTCTGATCGCGGTATAGGCAAAAACCTATGCACGAACCAGACAAGGACAAGATAGCTTCTGCAGCACCAGATGGACTTAACGATGTCAACGTGATGCCCTCTAATTTATTTCATGCTCCAGTAACATTTGAATGCCTGATAGGCACAGTTTCACGCGGCCTCATTTAGAAGACCAGTTTGTTTTACTATATTTTACTAGGTTCTACAACTTTTCGTCGATACCTTGAGCGCTAGGACCAAAATTTCACATGAATTTCCAACGCTGCACTGCAACTCAACACAATGACAACCATTTTGCCTGAAAGAAGATCAAAGTGTAGGGCCACCTTATCAGTAAAGACGGAGTTATCCTGACAAGATCGGGGCCGTGATTCGGTTTCCTGGCCCCGAAAATAAACAAAAAATATGTTTCTTGGGCGTGGCATCCTACCGGCGCTGCTTTGCTGCTATGGCGTAGAAGCTGCACAAGTTGCTCACGTCGGGCGCTGCTTGGACTGCGAACGTTCTCTGCGAGCCCTCAAGCAAGCTTTAACACCCGTCTTCTGTCACTTTGATGAAAACGTACTAACTTGTTTGCACATCGACGCCAGTGGGCATGGGATTCGTGTTATCTTTCTACATCTTGATGCCACTACACGAGAGAGAGTTGTTGCTTATGCCAGTCGCGCATTAACGGATGCCGAATATAACTACTCGATAACAGAGCCGGAAGGCCTCGCAGAAGTTCAGGCCATACAAACATTTCGGCGATGTCTTTACAGACACCACTTTGTTGCCATAAGCAACCATCACGTCTTATGCTAGTTGTCGTCACTGAAAACTGTCTGGACGCCTTGGTGGGTAGGTTCTCTGACTGCAAGGGTACACTTTTGACGTTGTGTACAAGTCTGGAAAAGAACATCACGATGCGATGCTCTGTCTCGCTGCCGGCAGCCACTATCACCTACGAGCGCGTCTCTCTATTGCCCGCCACTTGATGATGAGACTCTCCATTATGTTATCACCGCTAGCGGTTACTCACACGCTTTCTTCCAATCACGGCAGTCAGTTCGCCTCGTGTCAGTGTGCTGATCCATACTGCAATCGCATTATCCAACACCTGTGCGGAACTATCTGCACCGAATGCCAGATTGCGTCGACAACTGCGACTATTTAAGATCGAAAACCAAGTGCTACACTACTACACCCACGGACACTGCTGGATACCTGCTCTTCCACGTTCGCTGCGCGCACAAGTCCTTGACGCCTTTCTCGACGACCCATCTGCTGGCCCCTTGGGTTTCTACAAAACACAACCGCGTTAGGAGCCGTTTTTCTTTTGGCCAGGCATGCCCACCTTTGTGGCCAAGTACGTCGCTTCTTTCGTCCTGTGTACACAGCGAGAACGACCGACTTCGCCTCCGGCTGGTTTTTACAGCTTATCCCATGTCCCGAGACCCATTTTGCCATGGTTGGGATAGACCTCGTCGGACTTCTGCCCATAATGCTAGGCAGGTCATTGTGACAGCTGTCGACCATCTCAGGCGGTATGAAGAGAGCGCTCCTCTACCTACTAGTTCGGCCTCAGACGTTGCCACCTTCTTTCTGGGCGCCATTGTGCTGCGTAATGGTGCACATCATGTACTGCTGAGCGATCGCGCGTGGACTCTCATGTCAACAAGGATCAACGAAGTACTCAGAGCTTGTGGCACGTTCATAAGACGACATCTGCATACTACCCTAAAAAATGGCTTAACAGAGCAGGAAAAGCCGCTAGGGGGCCGTGGAGAACAGACGCGCTTCACATGAGCTCCCGCTTCTCGTGCCTGTCAACCAGGATCACGGCCAGCGACCAACTTAATTTTGCCAACTGCATAACCGGCAAGACGAGAGGAATCGGCGGACACTAGCCACCATCAAGTGCGTCTCATATTTACTTATTTCTGCAACGGCCGCACAGCCGCCTAGCTAAGCCCAAGGCCGAACGAGCGGCTGCGACCCCGTGGCGCGTGCTCGCGCCGCTCGAGCGTATCTGCGAGCATAGCACGGGCGCCTGCCCACGCAGCGACGAGCTCTCGAGATGAGCGAAGCAGCAGTAGAAGCAATCAACACACCAAGAGACAGCTGGAAGATACAAACACAATGCAGATGTACCCGACTGAAGTAAGCAACGCAGAAACTGCCTGGAATTATGACGCAAGCAGCGGAAGAACTATTGAACGCGAGAGCATCTGGATTACGAGGGGCAGAAAAGGCAAGAAGGACGCAGAGCATCAAACGACACAAGAAAGCAACCCAGCCAAGCAACAAACGAATGAAAAGCCACCACCACCACAACAGCGAAAGCCCCGAATGCCGCCTCTACCAGTCGACGATTACAAGGTCGTATTCCGCCCACAACCAGGCCTCGAGCTTGCAAAGTGGAACAATGTCGCCATTATGCACGCCATCGGAAGAGCCGGCGATTTTTCGCAGCAAGACTTTGGCGAAAAAGCGTGTGTTCAAGTGCAAAGAATTGAGAACCTGATTATTGCAAGCACGGCCGACTGGGAAGACGCGAAGAAACTCGAAAATATCAGCACAATACAACTTGGCGGCACTTTCTTCACTGTAGAAGGCAACACGAGAACCCCGGACGATGTATCCAGAGGCGTAATAAGCGGGCTCTTGCCCGGCACGAGTGAAGAAGAACTCAAGGCAAGTCTTCGCGCACCAGCGAGGCACACCATCCTCCACGCTCGTATGTCCGGCAATCTTCCGCTGCCGTGATCTTTTTCCAAGGACCGCACGTTTCTTATTACGTCTGCTTCCAGAGTCTCGATTTTCGATGCCGACGCTACCGCAAGTCAGTGCAATACTGCAGAACTTGTGGCAACACGAGACACCGCCAGGATGTCTGCCCGAGACCATGGCCAGCCTTCTGCTCTCAATGAGGCAAAACAAACCCGACCACGAGTGCAAACCCGCATGCAAGTTATGTGGAGAAGGGCACGAAACCGCAAGCAAAGATTTCAAGAAAAGACTGAAACCCAACCCGCCGCCATTCAACATACGACAGCAACGCATCGACAGGCTCGAAGTGAGAGATAGTCGCTGGAGCTCAGACGGCGAACAATTCCCACAATTAAGAAGCTCAACCACCAGCTTGAGGGGCAGTGATGGCAGCATCCCCAAACGAAGTAGATCTAGATCTATACTCCGATCGCCTTCCCGATCACGCTCGCACTCGCCCAAACGCGTGAGCTACGCGGATGTGGTAGGCGGATCGAGTGGATCGAGAACCACGAGCAGCTCCAAATTCTTGTCGGCCGAAACTGCGGCCCTTCAGGCTCTCGAAAATAAGGTGCAAATTCAACAAAACACGTTGCACAATCAAAACAGTCAACTGCAAACCCAACAGGCCCTTATCGACAAGCTGATCCAATGTCAACAGATACAGCAACAGATACGACAGGCTTCTACAGAAGTGCGAGGAGCAAAAAGATATCATTGATAAACTGCAACAGAGATGTACGAAAGTCCAAGAGAGCATTGCACAGCCGCGATCCTCACTTCCCGACGCAGATGTTCAATCCGTAGTTGACGCAAGATTCCAAATCTTCCAACAAACTCTCATGAAAAGTACCCACGACACAATTGAGAAAATCGTCGAGGCAGCAATAACGAATTTCGCCGCAGGTATTGCCAATAAGGTCACCACGCTAGACGCCAAGGTGGATGGACTCGCAGCGCAACAAAACAACTTCATAGCCCACATCAAGAAGACGTACGTAACAAAACAGGACCTGAACACGTCACTCAATGACATTCAGCTCGACAGAAAGCGGCCGCGAGCAAACGGCCGGAGTGCCTCTCGTTCAGTTTCACCTACCCGCGAGTGCCGGCAGGGAACAGAAACACCCGAAGATGGCGGTCCCTAATCACAGGACTACAAATGCGCTCTCAACTCTCCGCATATGGCAGTGGAACTGTTGTTCCTATCGACCACGGCATGCTACCTTACAAGAATTTGTCAAACAAGACCCACCCGACCTCATAGCGCTGCAAGAAACAAATACACAAAACGACCGGCTACAAGGGTACAACGCCCACGTACAAACAAAACGCACGGCAATTCTCACCAAGAAGAATCTCACTGTACAGGAATCGGAACCCGTCAATTCACCGATCGAACACACCTTAATCGAAATCATACCGGAGAGGAAATCGCTCAAGAGCGTATTTGTAGTCAGTGTGTATAGCCCTCCCAGAGACGCCCTTTCAGACTTCGAACACCTTGTCCGAGAAATTAGGAAGCGCACCGATGGTCATCAAGTCGTTATAGTAGGGGACTTCAACGCCCCACACACGGCCTGGGGATACCAGACCACCACAAAGAAAGGAGCCCGAGTGCACGACACTGCGCAACAGCACAGACTCACCATGTGGAATGACCCACTCGAAACAACGAGGATAGGTAATAGTGTCTCCAGAGACACAAACCCGGATCTCACCTTCACGCTAAACGTGCCCTCGGCAGAATGAAGCCGACTACCAGAAACCCTGGGCAGCGATCGCCACATCCTCCAACTAACCGTGGCTCACACTCGCAAGCCCGCTAGGCTTGGAACGGCCCGGGTAACGGAGTGGAAGTCATTCAGAGACATGCTAAATGTCGAGACCACCATCGAGAACATAGATGACTGGCTGGAGAAAGTCCTGACATGGCAGAACGCCACACGAAAACAATACAGCTGAATGAAGTAGTGCCAGCCGTCGACACGCACCTCCTTCACCTCTGGGAAGCCAGAAGAGCTCTCCTCAAGAGGTAGCAGAGACAGAAGCTAAACAAGAAATTAAAGAAGCGAATTGCCCTCCTCACCGAGCAAGCACAGGCATGCGCGGAGAGATTAGGAAGACATAACTGGCGCGCATTTTGTGACAAACTCCAGGGAACCCTGAGCACAAAGACGACGTGGCATCTCCTGCGCGCCCTTCTCGACAACGGCCCTACGAAGACGCACCAGCGACAGAACCTCTGTAGGCTCGTGCACAACCACGCCGGATCGGAAGAAAACCTCCTCCGAGGAATTCAGAAGAAGCTGTGCGGTGACCCACCCCTTAATACGACGGCACATGACAAAGTTTACAATGGGAAACCAAACCGCGACCTTGACCATCCCTTCACGTATGCTGAACTCTGCAGCACTGCCGACGCTCACCAGAAACACTAGCCCTGGCAAAGATCGGATCATGAACAAGCATCTTCGGAACCTTCCGCAGCAGGCTACCGCGGCCCTGTTCCAGTACTTCAATGCATGCTGGGAGAGAGGAAAGCTACCGGCTGCATGGAAGCACTCGGAGATTACCATGATCCCCAAACCAAATAAACAGCTCAGCGTAGAGAACTTGCGCCCAATTTCCCTTACCTCGTGCGTAGAGAAACTTTTCGAGCATATGATTCACAACCGGCTAACCTCGTACCTCGAAGACAACGGATATTTTCCTAACACTATGTTCGGTTTCAGGCAGAACCTGTCAACGCACGATGTCTTCCTTCTACTCAAGGAAGGCCTCACCGACCACCTGAGTACCAGAAGCAAATCATCGATTTTAGCCATCGACGTAAAGGGAGCTTTTGACAACGTTAGTCATGAAGCTATCCTCTGCAACCTCAAAGACCTGGGCTGCGGTTCTAGGACATACGACTATGTCAGGAATTTCCTCACGGGTCACACGGCCACAGCTGGAAAATACAACCTGCGCAGCGACAGCTTCCGACTACCGAGCAAAGGCAGCCGACTCCCAGATTCGTCCCAACGGTCATATCGCCGTTGCTCTTCAACGTCGCAATGATCAAACTACCCAGCCTCCTTGACGCGATACCAGACGTAAGACACTTTTCTATGCAGATGATATCGCGTTATGGACAAGGGCCTCGAACACTGGAACACAAGAAACACGCCTACAGGAAGCAGTAGATACCATCGAGAGCTACTTGCACAAATGCGGCCTCCGCTGCTCTCCCGAGAAGTCCGAACACCTCGTCCTCAAGTCAAGAACGAGAGGCAGACCACCCGGCTACGATGAACCCGATCCTAACGTCACCCTCAATGGAACGCCCATTCCAAAAATGGAAACCCTACCAGTTCTAGGGCTACACATACACAAAGACGGGTCCGGGGCGGCCACCCTCCCGCGACTACAGCGAACGCTATCACAGCTAACGCATCTCGTCCGGAGAGTTGCAAGCCATAGAAGCGGACTTAAAGAACAATACACGCTACGCGTGATGCAAGCACTCCTCACCAGTTGAATAACATACGGCATGCCCTATCTCGCGCTGAAGAATGTAGAGGTAGAAAAAATTAACATTCAAATACGGAAAGCCATCAAAATCGCACTGGGCCTACCATCTACGGCTTCGACTACGAGACTTATCAATATGGGCGTACACAACACCTGGCAAGAGCTAGCTGAAGCTCACAAAGCCAGTCAATTAGAACGACTGAAGATCACGCCCACCGGAAGATCAGTGCTGCAACGGCTGAGCTACGGTGAAACCTTTATAGCCACTACGGACCGAAAAGAAAGAATTCCTTCAAACCTCCGCGAATCCCTGTGCATAGCCCCAATTCCACGCAACATGCACCCCACGTACCACAAGGAAAGAAGACAAGCCCGAGTGGATGCTCTACGGCGAAGACACAAACAACATCCGGACGCCAGATACACCGACGCAGCCAAATACCCGCAAGGAAAGGCTTACGCCCTGAGCGTCGTAAATTCTCAGGGCAGAGAGCTAGCGTCTGCCACAGTCCGTGCACAAAACCCCGAGACTGCAGAAGAGACGGCGATCGCCCTATCAACTACCACGTGCATGGACGTAGCTGTCATCTTCTCCGATTCGCAAGCAGCCGTCAGGAACTACGCTAAGGGTCGCGTGTCGACAGAAGCACTGAAGCTATTGAAGCACCGCAGTACTCCGATCCCCTACACCTGCGTGACATGGGGCTGGAGGGGAACGAAGCGGCACACGCCTCGGCCCGAGGCCACACCTGCCGGGCCAACCCTTCCTACTCTCGAGAGGCCCGGTCTGCGCCAGTGGAGGCAGAGACCGTACCCATCACGGACTCAGGGATCCTTCAACATCACAGGCTGGAACGCAGGGTGTACCCACCACCTCACCCAAAGCTCAACAAAGGAGAAAGTACTACACTCAGAAGACTGCAAAGTAATACTTATATCCGCGGAATCATCATGCATACACTGTACTTAACGCTACAAGGATACCACTGCCCAATATGCGGCGTACCGGACACCTTAGTGCCCCTGATCCTCGAATGTCCATGGGATCTAGACAAAGACGCATTGCCTTCACTGAGAGACGGTCGCAACGCCAGACAAAGCGAAGACCTCATAGAAACGTGGGAGGCCAAGCTCGTCTCCGAGGACCTGGAACAACAACGACGTCTCGTCGCCAGGGCCAAGGAAGCAGCGAAGGCCAGAGTGTTCCTGGAATGAGGAGACCTCCCACCGAGAGTAGAACCGAGGTTTACTCCGGAATACTGTTTCCAAAATAAAAGTTTATTCCTCCTTAACAGAGCAAATTCATCCCACACTAAGACATATAAGGTCATGTATATCGTGCCAACCACAACTGGGACACACTTTTACATTTTGTGACGTTTGCTCACAAAGCCGCTATCCAACCCGCCGTGGTTGCTCAGTGGCTATGGTGTTCGGCGGCTGAGCACAAGGTGGCGGGATCGAATCCCGGCCACGGCGGCCGCATTTCGATGGGGGCGAAATGCGAAAACACCCGTGTACTTAGATTTAGGCGCACGTTAAAGAACGCCAGGTGGTCGAAATTCGCGGAGTCCCCCACTACGGCGTGCCCCATCATCAGAAAGTGGTTTTGGCACGTAACGTAAAACCCCATAATTGAAGAAAAACAGCGCTATCCAACGAACTACGGGATACTTCTCTTTCTACCTCGTTTACGGCCAATCGCCGACATTCACCATGGACACCGCTTTCTTGAATGTCCCAACTAACACATCGGCCAGTATACCCGAAAAGTTTGTATCAAGACTTGACGAATGTCGGCAACGTGCTTGCCTCAACACAGAAGTCAGTCAGCTAGATCGCAAGCAACGTTACGACATCTCGTCGAGACGTCTCCGTTCGTCCTGGAGAGGAAATGCTCCTTTGGACGTTTATTCGTACACCAGGATTATGTGAGAAGTTTGAATGACGTTTCCTTTGACTACATATTTAATGAAGAAACATTCCCAATGAACTATCACGTTACTCTCGACGCGGTTTCTTCGGACCATCGTTACCGTGGTTCGGAGATCCTTCACGTTTCGAGTTCAAACGATTCCTTCGGTGTTTCCGTCCTGGCTCAGTCGCGGCCTGGTTGGCCCCTTGCGCGCGCAGAAAAGTTAAGTGTGAATATTATTCATACACTTGATCTCGTCTGTATATACTCATCATAACGTTTCGCGCCTTTGTTGAGGAGCTCTCACTCGAGAGAATAAATACGTTGTCTTATAATATATATAAAAACCTTTGTATATATTTTGCAAACTAAAATATGCATGCGAACTGTTCTGAAGCGTAGATTCGCGTTGTGAGCAAACCATTTGGTTAATATAGTGCGTATGCAAGTGTACTCGTCTTGCTCACAGTCGCCATTTGTCCTGCGTGGTCATTTCAGCCTTTGTTTTGTTGACGCTGTTTTAATCATGCTCGTAAAGGTAGTGTCGCAGTAGGCACTGAAATATCAAGCGCACTGATTAACTCTCTTGTGGTGCTGTCATAAAATTTTCTACAGCTAGCATCCCTGCTGTTTGCTATTTTATCAGTACATCTCTATCGTTGGTGCTTTCTTAAATTATCTGCTTAATTCTTTTTTTCCGTTTATATAAAACAATGCAAAAATTACAGCAGAACCGATATCAGGATGGCTGTCGACGGTAGTGCCATTAGCATTCAAGCAAAGTAGCGACAAACTATGTTCCTGGAGTCACGTTATTTATAGTGAAATCTATAAATCTATTTTAAATATCTATAAAATCTATAGTGCTATTTCTGAGACTTGCGTTGCTTCACCTACATCGCACATACATTTTCTCCGGTATCGGTCAACTGGGCTATGGCACTCGCTTGCAATGGTCACCCATAAACACGATGGCATGACGACGACTGTATGACGACGCAGTCACAATGATGGGATGACGATGGTATGGGGACAATGGCTATGTGAAGGATGGCTTGGCGTCAGCTGTTTGATAAAGCTGGACTGACGACGATGGCACGGCCACGACGGCAGCAAGACGACGCTAAGAGAGCGGGTGCATGGGAGCGATGCAGTGACTACACAACCAAGGTTCGGTCTCGATAGCATGATTACGATAAAATAATGAAGGAGGAATTGCGTCGATGAAGCGAGGAAGGCGGTATGATGATGGCGGCACGAGGACAACTGTCTGACGACGATGGCGTGACGACAACGGCATGAGGTACTCCGATGGCGAATGTATAAAAGGGCGACGAGGGAACGCTCATGATGGTATCACGACGGCGTATCATGATGAGACAATGACGTCGATGATGTTCCAATGGTGTTAGCAAATAGCATGCCGACGAGTGTATTTTTACGATAACGTGACGACGGCGGTATCAGGAACATTGTATGACGACGATGGCATGGCGAGGTTTCACGATGCCGGCGTGATGAGAACGAATCGACCACGACGTCCTTACGATGAGGGAATGGCAACTAATGCATGGCGACCTTGTTACGATAAAATGTCACGTGGTGGTGACGTTGAAGAACGCAGTAGCAATACTGTGAAAGGCAAAACTAACTTTTATAGGGCGAACCTGTGCCCACAAAAACAGGCTGCACTTATAGCATACCGATAGCGGTGAACACGGTCGGCGATCGTCGAAAATCTGATCGGCGGATCAAGCGCGTTCGCTTTTATACATCAGTCGTAGAATGTTGGCGAGTAATCGCAGGGACCAGCGTGCCTTCTACTATGAGAGCAGCATTCCGGGCAAGTTGGTAATCCATTACTTACTTAACTCTTTTCATTAATCACCCTACTTATTATCATTTCAATTGGGTGGCCAAACTTGCCACTCATATTGGCATTCACGTGAATACTTAGTGTTTTTCTTCGTGTTTTGTTCTGATGTATACGTGTTCTAAGCTGTAATTGCACAGTGACCTATTTAGTTTTGTATTTCTGTGAATGTTACCCGTAAATGAAAAGGGATTCATAATGTCTGCATTTTGTTTTGTTTTTTTGTTGTTGTTTTTTTTCTGTTCGTGTTTTTCGTAACTTGTATGCCAATACTATATCTGCATTCATGTCAATTTCTTCGCCGCAGTGCGACGTAACTTTGTATAAATAGTCCCATTTATCCACATATTGTTTATATTTTTTATTGTTCATCTTGTACTTGTGCACGCATTGCTACGTGATGCCAAAGAAACCAATAAGGGACACAGACCTAGTCAAGCCGATTTTATGGCTTTTTGTCTGTGCCCCTGCTATCTGTACGTTGTATAGATACAAATAAAGTTCAAAGTTCAAATAAATGATATTGCTCGACAACAAAAAAAAACGACACGGACGTGAGAGAAGACGACACACCAAGCGCAAACTTTCAACTAAGTTTATTGTGCCACTGCGTCGATTTTATACATGGGAGGAAGTGTAGACCACTCATTCCCTTACAAGAAAATGAAGTGCGAATTCATGTAACATAGTTACGAGTCATGTGATGCCGCGTCCAAGAAACTTAATTCTTTTTCTGTGAGAGCCAGAGACGGGAAGCTAACACACTTATCACCCCATTTTGCGATCATCTGCGCA
This sequence comes from Dermacentor andersoni, assembly GCF_023375885.2. Classification (NCBI taxonomy): domain Eukaryota; kingdom Metazoa; phylum Arthropoda; class Arachnida; order Ixodida; family Ixodidae; genus Dermacentor; species Dermacentor andersoni. The sequence goes on from NC_092817.1 coordinate 219,958,134, forward strand.
TCAGATATTTCATGGATGAGCTGCGTGCTGCTACGGGATGCAATCGTGCATTGATCCTCAGGAGGTTTGCATCCATGATCGCGAAAGTGGATCGCCAAGAAACCACCAGAGCCGTTTTTTACTTTGTTGTGGTGTTCGCGGAGCCGATCATTGAGGCAACGCCCAGTTTGTCCGATATATTTGTTCCAACATGAAAGCGGGAGGTTGTACACCACCCGGTGGACAGACTCGACAAACTTTTTGCGGTGATGCTTTCTGCACTTATTGGAAGGGACGGCATTTGGATCCGTCAGCCTGTAAAGCCTGCCGAGCTTGTTGGGAGCAGAAAAAACAACTCTTACATTCGCCCTTTGGGCCATCTTTTTCAAGTTATGGGATATTCCGTGCATGTAAGGAATGACACTTACTTTAGGGCGTGTGCCGGGAGGGGAATCGGCAACTGACTTATGCGTGCTGCAACACACGAGCGGCTTTTCTGCAACACGAGCTCCTTAACGCTGTCGCGTTAAACTCGGGAAAGTTTGTCAGCGTCCGTAAAAGGGTTTAAGACGCACCACGTGGATCACTTCAGATCGTGCGCGGCGGCGCTGTGAATGCGAAATGCCGTCTGGCGCGACCTCATAGTCCAGCGCGCCAATACGTCGGATGACCTTGTAGGGCCCGAAATAGCGTCGCAATAGATTCTCACTCAGTCCTCGTCGGCGTATCGGGGTCCATACGCAAACACGGTCGCCGGGCTGGTACTCGACGAAGCGTCGTCGGAGGTTGTAGTATCGGCTGTCGGTACCATCCTGCTTCTTGATCCGTAGGCGGGCGAGTTGTCGGGCTTCTTCGGCGCGCTGGAGATAGGTAGCGACGTGAAAATTCTTTTTGTCAGTGACGTGCGTTAGCATAGCGTTGAGCATCGTCGTCGGGTTCCTGCTGTAAACCAGCTTAAACGGCGTGATCTGTGTTGTTTCTTGAGCCGCCGTGTTGTAATCAAATGTTACGTACGGCAGGACGGCATCCAAGGTCCTGCGTTCGACGTCAACGTACATTGTTAGCATGTCGGTGAGGGTCTTGTTCAGGCGCTCCGTGAGACCATTGGTCTGCGGGTGGTAGGCAGTTGTCCTCCTGTGGCTTGTTTGGCTGTATTGCAGAATGGCTTGGGTGAGCTCTGTTGTAAAAGCTGTTCCTCTGTCGGTGATGAGGACTTCTGGAGCACCATGTCGGAGCAGGATGTTCTCGACGGAAAATTTCGCCACTTCGACTGCGCTGCCTTTCGGTAGAGCTTTAGTTTCAGTGAAGCGGGTGAGATAGTCCGTCGCCACGACGATCCACATTTTTCCGGAAGTTGATGTCGGAAACGGTGCCAGCAAGTACATCCCGATCTGCTGAAAAGGTCGGTATGGAGGCTTGATCGGCTGTAGAAATCCTGCTGGCCTTGTCGGTGGTGTCTCGCCTCGCTGACAGTCTCGACATGTCTTGACGTAACGGGCGACATCGGCGGTTAGGCGTGGCCAGTAATACCTTTTTTGTATCCTCCATAGCGTCCGAGCGAAACCGAAGGGCCCAGCGGTCGGATCGTCATGTAGGGCGTACAGTACTTCTGGACGCAGCGCCGACGGAACAACAAGAAGGTAGTTGGCGCGGACTGGTGAGAAGTTCTTCACGAGTACGTTATTTTGAAGCGTGAACGACGACAATCCGCGCCTAAATGCCCTAGGGACAACGTCGGTGTGCCCTTCCAAATAATCGACGAGGCCTTTTAGCTCCGGGTCCGCTCGTTGCTGCTCAGCGAAGTCTTCCGCGTTTATTATTCCAACAAAGGCGTCGTCATCCTCGTCGTCTTGCTGCGGCGGTTCAATGGGGGCGCGTGATAGGCAATCGGCATCTGAGTGTTTTCGTCCGGACTTGTAGGTTACAGTGATGTATTCTTGTAGTCTGAGGCTCCACCGCGCCAGCCGTCCTGAAGGGTCCTTTAAGTTAGCTAGCCAACACAACGCGTGATGGTCGCTGACCACTTTGAATGGCCTCCCATATAGGTAAGGGCGGAATTTTGCTGTAGCCCAAATGATGGCGAGGCATTCCTTTTCAGTGGTAGAATAATTGCCTTCCGCTTTTGACAGCGACCGGCTAGCATAAGATATCACCCGTTTAAGTCCGTCTTTCCTCTGGACTAGGACGGCACTGAGGCCTAGGTTACTGGCGTCACTGTAGATGTCGGTATCGGCGTACTCGTCGAAGTGTGCAAGTACCGGCGGCGACTGCATGCGTCGTTTGAGTTCTTGTAATGCATCGGCCTGTTGCGTTTCCCACTTGAACTCATCATCACATTTGGTTAGATGTGTTAGCGGCTCCACGATGCGTGAAAAGTCCTTGACAAAGCGCCTGTAGTAGGCACACATGCCATGGAGTATACGCACTGCCTTCCTGTCGATGGGCTTCGAGAACTTTGCAATGGCAGCTATCTTCTGTGGGTCGGGGTGGACTCCAGATTTGCTGATGACGTGGCCTAGAAAGAGAAGCTCCTCGTAAGCGAAGCGGCACTTTCCCGGCTTCAGAGTAAGCCCTGATTACCTGATGTCCTCTAGTACTGTTGCAAGCCGCCTAAGGTCATCGTCGAAATTTCCGGCGAGGACGACGACGTCATCCAAGTATACGAGACAGGTCTGCGACTTCAATCCTGCTAAAACCGTGTCCATCACGCGCTGGAACGTTGCAGGCGCCGAGCACAGTCCGAATGGCATAACCTTGAACTCGTAAAGGCCGTCTGGGGTGATGAAGGCGGTCTTTTCGCGATCTCTTTCGTCGACTTCTATTTGCCAATAGCCTGACTTGAGGTCCATCGACGAGAAGTATTTAGCGTTGCAGAGCCGATCCAATGCGTTGTCTATTCCTAGGACTGGGTATACGTCCTTCTCCGTAATCTTGTTCGGACGAGGATAATCGACGCAGAAATGTAGGGTTCCGTCCTTTTTCTTCACCAAGACTAGAGGAGATGCCCACAGGCTTTTTGACGGCTGGATGATGTCTTCCCGTAGCATTTCGTCGACTTGGCGTCTTATAGCCTCACGTTCTCGCGTAGAAACTCGATAAGGGCTCTGGCGGAGTGGTCGAACACACTCTTCGCTATTATGCGATGCTTTGCGACTGGCGTTTGTCGAATCCTTGATGACGTCGAAAAGCAGTCTTTGTATCGTCCAAGTAAACTTCAGTGTTGTTAATGCTTAATCATGGGGAGACATGGATTTATGTCGAAGTCTGGTTCGGGAACTACGGTCGTCGGGGTAGATGCGACAGAATCCGAGAGGACAAGCGCATCGCTGGTTTCCTGAATTTCCTCAATGTATGCGATCGTCGTGCCCTTGTTGATGTGCTTGAACTCCTGGCTGAAGTTTGTCAGCAACACTTTCGTGTTTCCTCAGTGCAGTCGAGCGACCCTCTCGCGATGCAAATTTCACGGTCGATCAGTAGACGTTGGTCGCCTTCGATGACGCCTTCTACGTCAGCGGGTGTTTCGGTGCCGACCGAAATAACAATGCCGGAGCGAGGCGGGCTGCTCACTTGATCTTCGAGCACACTCAAGGCGTGGTGACTACGAGGGCTCTCCGGCGGAATCGCTTGATCTTCCGACAGCGTTATTGACTTGGACTTCAGGTCGATGATTGCGCCGTGTTGGCTCAGGAAGTCCATGCCAGAATGACGTCTCGTGAATACTGTTGGAGGATAACGAAGGTGGCAAGGTAAGTCCGGTCGCGAATGGTAATTCTTGCCGTGCACATTCCAGTCGTCGTTTTGAGGTGTCCTCCAGCGGTCCGAATTTGAGGGCCTTCCCATGTAGTCTTAGCTCTCTTCAACTGGGCGGCGATGTGTGCACTTATGACAGAGTAATCAGCCCCTGTGTCCACTAAGGCGGTAACTGCGTGGCCGTCGAGAAGCACGTCGAGTTCGGTGGTTCTTTGTCTGGCGTTGCAGTTAGGTCTTGGCGTAGGATCACGGCTGCGTCGTGTTGAACTGAAGTTGGAACGTCGCGTCGTCAAGTCGTCTTTCGTCGGTGTAGTCTTGGCTTCCTGACTTCGTTGGGAGGGCGGCGTGTCGTTATTATGGCGTCGAGATGGTCTCTTGGTCGTCTTCGTCGGCGGCGGAGGATCTTCGTCAGTTCGACGAACAGCAACCGCACCTCCATCGGTCCTTGCTTTTAGTTTTCTGGATATGGGCTGACGGACCGGCCCCGGGCTGGGCTAGCGCATGGTCGTCGTTGCGGCGACAGGTAGCAGCCTGGTGGCGGCGAACCAGACGTTTGTCGAGGTCTCCACTGAGTGGTGGCGAGGTAGTCGGCGATATCTCGAGGTCGTTCGCGAATCTGTGGTCGCGGCGCGGTAACGGCGAACCCTCGGAGTCCCATCTCCCGGTATGGGCATCGGCGGTAGATGTGCCTAGCTTCTCCGCAGTGATAGCAAAGCGGACGGCGGTCGGGAGCGCGCCAAATGTCACTCTTTCTTGGAACGGCGCGTGAGGTGACGGCTTGGCGTGTTGGCGGCGGGGGTGGTGGTGGTGGATGACGGAACTGCGTCGTCACTGGGCCCTGCCGTGGGCGCGGAATGGGAACGTGACGGCGGGCTACAGCGGCTTATGTCATCGCTTGCGGCTGAGGCTGCGGTGATTCAGGGCCTATTCCGAGTTGTTGTTGGAGCTCCTCACGTACGGTGTCGGCAATCGAAGCCACTTGAGGCTGTGATGAAGGCAACAGCTTCTGTAGTTCCTCTCGCACGACCGCTCGGATAGTCTCGCGCAGGTCGTCGGTGGCCAGTGACTGAACTCCCGCGTAGTTTGTCGAGTTCGTGCGGCGGTTGAATTGCCGGTTCCGCATTTCCGCTCGATGCTAGTGGCCTCACGAAGAAACTCGTCGGCGGTCTTCGGTGGGCTTCGTACCATTCAGGCGAAAAGTTCCTCCTTTACACCACGCATCAGTAGGCGGACTTTCTTCTCCTCGGCCATTTCCGGGTCGGCGGGGCGGAATAGGCGGCTCATTTCTTCTGTAAAGATCGCGGTGCTTTCATTAGGCAACTGCACCCGGGTTTCTAGTAGTGCTTGGGCTCGTTCTCGGCGTACGACGCTTTTGAAGGTCTGCAGAAAGCCGCTTCGGAATAGGTCCCACGTCGGTAAGATGGCTTTTCGGTTCTCGAACCACGTCCTGGCAGCGTCTTCCAATGCGAAGAAGACATGTCGCAGTTTTTCGTCGCTGTTCCAGCTGTTAAATGCAGTGACCCTCTCATACGTCTCAAGCCAGGTTTCCGGGTTCTCGAATGTTGAACCGCGGAACGTCGCAGGCTCCCTGGGCTGCTGCAGCACGATGGGGGACGCTGGGGCTGTCATTGGGGTTGCCTTGGCCACAATCTCCTTGGTCTTCTCAGGTAGAAGTCCGTGCTCCGGGGTAAGCTGTTGAAGACGGCGGCTTGCTCGATGGTCCGGGACTACGTTGGTGTTCTCTTTGCGGTCCGGGCTTGGATCACGTCTTGTCGGAGGCGTCCGGTACATGAACGAAAGGCACCTCCAGCACATGTCACGTGGTGGTGACCTTGAAGAACACAGTAGCAATACTATAAAAGACAAAACTAACTTTTATTGGGTGAACCTGCGCCTACAAAAACAGGCTACACTTATAGCACAACGGTAGCGGCGAACACGGTCGGCGATCGTCGAAAATCTGATCGGCGGTTCAAGCGTGTCCGCTTTTATACATCCGTCGTCGAATGTTCCAGAGTAATCGCTGGGACCCGCGTGCCTCCTACAAAGTTCTACATTATTCGCGTCGCGCACACATGCGATCACATTATACAAGGTTCCGTCACAGACAGCGGATGGAAGCATAGATAACATTCCAGAAACTTCCGATAGATGCAGGCGCGTCGTGCGCTGTACGATAACATTTGTTAGGCGGTGAAACGTTTCGCACGATAAAGGCAAACAAGTACACGTGTGAATAACGTGATGACGACAGCATAATGAGAATCAGATGGCAAAGCTTGAATGACGACGATGCAATGAGCACATTGGCATCACGACCAAGAACACATACCTAGTGGTCAAAACTATTCGCCAGTTTTGGGCTCCTGAGGGGGCTTGGAATGCTTGACAACAACGGCATGAAGAAAGTTACAAGGCAAAACTGAAATGACGATGACAGAATAACCACGATGGCATCACGACTACAATCATAGTGGTCCAAGGCATTAAGCAACTTGAGCCACAGAGTCGGCCTAGAAGGCGGGATGACGACGGCATGACAGGCATCAGATTACGAAACTGGAATGGCGGCCATGGCACGTCAATGATGGCAGGAAGACGACAGTAAGGCAACGGATGTTTGCAAGCGATTGTTTTGTGACTGCGTAAAGACGACTATAGCTTGAAAATGGCGGCCGAGTATCGCGACTGAATGACGACAGCATAATTAAAAAGAGAATAACGAAGAATGAATGGTTACGATTGGGTTTACATTTCTCATGTGATAAAGATAATAAAATTATACGTGACAACGACGGCTTCACAGCAATAGTGAAACGCTGACTGTGACGACGATTGCATGGCGAATACGTCATGACTACAGTCGAACGACGAATCTGATGACGGTGGAACGACCGCGACGACTTAACGGCAGTGGTATGAAGATTAATGCATAACGACTGGGTAACAGCGACAAGCGTGGCAGTGACGGTATGGCAAGAGTCGGATGAGAAAGCTTGGATGACGATGCAACGACCACGAGTGTCTCACGACCTACGTTTTGGACTACACTATTAGACAACTACTGAGTTGGCATGGAAGGCGTCATGGCCAGAGTCACGTGATGATGCTACTACGAGCACACACGCAGTGGCTTGTGTCATTAGGTCGGATAGATAGATAGATAGATAGATAGATAGATAGATAGATAGATAGATAGATAGATAGATAGATAGATAGATAGATAGATAGATAGATAGATAGATAGATAGATAGATAGATAGATAGATAGATAGATAGATAGATAGATAGATAGATAGATAGATAGATAGATAGATAGATAGATAGATAGATAGATAGATAGATAGATAGGCAAGCTCAAAACGCCTGAAGTAGGCAAATAAGGCTTATCGTATTAAAAATAAGAGACGGACGTCATATTGCACTTCTTGTTCTCGTTATTTCTTAGTAGTGTTGTTTTCATTCGCTTTACTACATCGGGCCTTGGCTTTCTCTATTCTTGTGTGTCTAGTTTCTGTAGTGCTCAGGAGAAATGCAAGCGAAATACCGATCTCATTTTGCCTTCCTGCAAAGCAAAGATGTATCAAGACCTGTATGGTTATTTCAAAGTTTCGACACACGCTTCCTTTTACAGCGAAACCTCTCGATGGTCGGCATTTTCCGTGTCCGCGTCCGTTACAAAACATGTGGGCCAATGCCGGCGGCAGTGCAAGCCAGGAGCAGTGACTCCTGTAAGGCAGATGCTTCAAGCACTCAGAAAAGGAGAGCCCAAGGTGCATACATTCTCTGGAATGACGCATTCACCATGCAGGTCAGCACGTTTCAGTAAAGAAAAAGCACAAAACAAGCATACCAACCGCATAATTGATGAAAGGGCGCTCCGGATAACAATTCCAAGCCCTGCATGTATTTCCCGGCAAATATTACTGCTGCGCCAGCTGCCGCGGCGAGGACAGCTTGCGACGAGGGTAGTGACGTCCCTGCCTTTCGTGTACCAGCCAAGCAACTACTTTCATTGTTGTTGCAGCACCGCCGGCGGCGTGCTGCCAAAATTACAATCACTTCCATTACTCTAACTTATCATTACTAGCATTACTCTAAAGTAAGAAAGCATTGCATCCGCCCTCAGCTCTTGTAGTGGTGGTTTTCAACAGCTTCACTGGACATACACTTTCGCAGGGCCGGGACGGCGAGATAATATTTATGGCCTCATTGGGCCATGGATGCCATTTAATCTGCGTCCACTAATTAACATCGACCGAGGCACTGAACAAAGCAGCGCACTGCTAATTTTTGTAAACATTCCTTGGTCCCATTTCTAATAGGCGAAATGTCCGTATTTTTTTCTTTTATCCAATAGGTGGGGTTCAATAAACGCAGAAAGTAGGCGGCACGAACAGGACCAAAAATGAGTGATCCCTCGTACGCGCTGTCCCTGATCCAATTACTGATCGAGGCCTCTGACCATGCTCTTCTTGGCCGTTTGCGCTGTCGACTGTCGAAAGGTTACGCCTATCCATAATTACCGCGACCGCGCGATGTACATGTGCTATCTACCGCGGCATTAATCCTAAAGCCTCTGAGACTTTGCTCTTGAATACACGGGCATCAGAATTAACCGTGCTCCATCAGACAGTATGCGTGCTTTTATAAGAAAAGCCATCGTCACAGAAAATAACAAGGAAACCGAGGAAGGCATTTATCGTAATAGGAAAGCTGAGAAGACGGCCTGAATCAATGTCGAGACCTGGTAACTCAGCATTGGGGAAGAAAAATGGCTGCAAACAGAGTAAGAGAAAAATGTGCTCATGATCAGCGCGAAAATTGTGGTGAATGAAGTTGAACATGGAAGACCGTTGAAAGTGTCAAATCCAAACCATGCAAGCAGTTGAGTTTTATTTTTATTTTATTTTTACTTTTTTTTGGGGGGGGAGGGGGACAACTTGGCTTTGGTCCAAAGGAAAGGCAACAATGCTAAGTTGGTATTTCACGCATGTGGCGCTTGAAAATAAAGAATGCTGTACGCATGCTTCTTCAGGTTTTCTTGAGTCCTCTTAGCGTTCCCTGTTAATTTACGGCAGCATTGAATGTTCTTCATGAGAACCGAAGGGCTCTTGTCAAAGCAACGCGATAATATTAATACTTCCTCAGAATGCAGTAATATCCTAACCTAACTAGGCTCTATGGGCTCGATGAATGGTTTCAATGCATTTTCACACGGTGAGCACAAGCGCTGCAATTATCTGAAATACTTGTGCCAGTCATCAATAATATGAAGATTGTATAATTGCGGGTTACAAATCCTTTACCCCGCCTACGTATCTAGCTGCAAATCTGCCAGAACATAAGAGTCCTGCTTTTATATTCAATAGTGTGGCTGAAAGAAACGCTGTAGTGCACGAGAAACCTTCAATCCATCACCGCGAGAACGGCTGCCCTCAAGCTCACTTTCCTAGGGACGCTTATTGCCTGATCTACCCGCCGCGGTTGCTTAGTGGCTGTGGTATTGGGCTGCTAAGCACGAGGTCGCGGGATCGAATCCCGGCTATGGCGGCCGTACTTGGACGGGGGCAAGAACACTCGTGTACTTATATTTATGTGCACGTTACGGTATGCCTCACAATCGTATAGAGGTTTGGCCCGTAAAACCCCATAATGTAGTTTTTTTTTCATAGCCTGAGCTGAAAACGATGAACGAACTAGAAGATATTTTGCTTTTTCGTTGTAAGAGGAACAACATGATGGAGACAGCAACGACGTCCACTGAAATGGCGAGTAACCGGTGTAAACACGAGGCAACGTGCCGAAAGCCAACATAAGCTGCAACGCAACTTGTTGGAATCTACGTACAGCTAAGCTTCGTTTAAATACATCGAGATAGCTGAAACGTGTGTCAGTTTCCGCGTTATTAGGCGAGGGCTATTAGGCTAAGGCCCAAGGTGCATTCATCTATGCTGGCTCGGGCGCGACTGTGCCACGCGGCGATAATATCAAAGAACTATACAGAGATAAGACGTTGGATACCGCCATCGGGCGCACGCAAAGCTTCTTTTTTATAAATTTGGTTATTTGGCAAGCAAAGATAGATTCTTTCTGGTGGGCAATATTTACGAGCATAACATCTCCTAAGAAGAAGGAAAAGACCGTGAACATGCAAGCAGCACGACATGAGGCCAACTAAAAACAGTGGTTATATTGGTGCGTGTCTATATAAACAAAGACAGCAGTACCAAAGTGATTGCATTACAGTAAAAAAAAGCTAGAACAATCGGGGAAAACCTGCCCTAAACAAGGTAATCAGCCAGTCAATTATTCAATCAATGTTTATTTTTCATCCTGTGGATGTATGTATTGAAGGACTGTGAGCAATCTTTCTTTTTTTATGTGCTTCTTCAAAGCCACGGAATAAATTTCGGTACACTTTTTTTCAGTATAGCCTAAACATTAAGAGAGATACAAATAGTTACAGAGCAACAAGTTCATAACCGCAGCACAACTGCATTATAAGAAAACAACTAGACACAATGGGACTATAATATACTAGATACAAGACTGCCGATCTATCGTGAAACACAAATTACGTATAGGAACATTAAAGAACACAAGAGGTGGAAATTATTCCAGAGTCCCCCACTACAGCGAGCGTCATAATGATACAACGGTTCTGGCACGTAAAGTACCACAAGCTATATTTTAAGTTTTATTCGAAAAAACGAAAATGTTACAAATTTTTAAGCGTAATGCGCCGTAATCTGAAGCACCTTGCCGGAATTTTTCGCATTTATGCATAAGATAATTGATGATGCTCCTGTGAACTATCACATAAGAATTTTGGATGCATAGCTGCACGTTTCTCTAAACCATGTCTTCTTTTCTTTTTGTCATTTCAGTGAAGTCGTTACAAACGTAGTTCAATAAGGCTTCCTGCTAGTCCATTTCCTTCATAATGCTTACAAATAATAAAATACGCAGCGCAGACAAGGACGAGAAGGCGACGAACACGGACAAGTGCAACCTTTCAAAGTTTTTCAAATTTTTCAACGTTCTTTAAGTCTTTCAACGTTGCAACGTAACAAATGTTTTCGTGCTTAGAGAGGAAGTGGCGGTGATATCGATTGGGATAGCGACTCGGTTGTCAAGGTCCCTCTAACAGCCATACTGATTTTCCTCTTGAACGATATCCTGATGCAGTCGACTAAAAAGAGGGTAATTCATGGATCATGCCTTTCCGAGATTTCAATTATCCAAAGGTCGACTGGCCTTTCGTACAATTACGTCAAACCAAGCAGGTGCTAAATACTTCCTTGACGTTTGCTTTAACTTTAACTTAAAGCAGTTCGTGACAAGCCCAAGACGCATAACCCAGGCTTGTCAGAACCTTTTAAATTTATACTAACCACTCATACGAGAAATCTTGTCTACCATTAACTACCTCCGGAAATTGAGTCATCATGAAGTAATTCACGCCGCCTTCACCTTTAGTCGTAACATGCGACTCCACTATATTTTTCGATATGCTGCACTGAATCAAGATCTACATAACATTTATGAAATATTCCAATCAAGTATCAAGTTTTCATTCGCACTCTGGGAAACAACTAGGGACCTATAACCTAAGACTATTCCAATCTGTTTTTGCTCCAATCTCCTGATGTCAAATTTGCGTAATCGCCGACGCAAGCATCGGGCGGTTACCTGCAGCGTTGTCTGACCAGCCCAATCAAACGACGGTCTCCTCGTTTAGAGAAGGTGACTTTCGTTTGCTTTGAAAACGAATAACACTGCGTACATTGAGCGACTTGTCTTATCAACTGGCTGACAAAAGGCAAAAGTGGAGAGGATTTCGGTGGAGCCGACGTTGCGCAGTGAAAATAGATCACTGGATGGAGAGGGTGGTGACGGCATCCATGATTGGTCCGCTTCCCCTTACTTAGCTTGCGGTGGCTGGTCAAAACTCGCGGCGGCGTGCAACGTAAGGGTAAAAATGGAGCTAAAACGGATCCTCAACGCAGAATGTTTGGCCGAGCAATGTCCTGTAAGTGCTGAAAGGGCTCGACAATGCTATCTTGCATGCAAACGTTTTTTATTACGCGGAAATAAATCCGTTCTCCCCGGCAGCTCCGAGTAGCAAGTGCCAGAGCGATCGGCGTGTAGCCATATTGTATTAATCTCGGAACGAGGCAGTCTACGGTTATACTGCAATAAGTTCAGCTTTGATCGGCACATTAATGCATCTTTGATGCGTGCACGTCACTTTCACGAGGCCCGTTTTGGCAGTTTTGTGACGTCGCGTGCACAACAAAATTAATCCGGATTGATTGATTGATTGAAAACATTATTGTTCCACCGAGCTGGGGTGCCCGCCTCTTAACCTACATGTAGGTAGGGGGGGGGGGGGGGGGGGGAGGACGAAGCAGTCCCCGCGCGTTGAGGACGGTGAGTCTTCACGGCCTCAACGGCCAGGCGGATTGCTTGACGCTGGTCGTCTTCAGCCTCGCTCTGGAGCAAGGCCTCCCAGGCTCCTCTACTGTCAATGTTTTCCTTGGCCCCTGGGGAGCCAGCACACTCCCATATTATATGGTCTAGCGTACCTTTTTGCTTACAAATTTTGCAGAGGGCGTCGTTATAGTCCCTCGTCTGTGTTAAGTAGATCCAATGTGGTTATGTATAATTGTTTCCCTGGAGGCGTCGCCAAATGCGAGCGTCCTCCAGAGAGAGAGACCGATGCGGAGGCGGAAAGATTCTTCTTTCGGCTTTGTAGTGATCGACAATTTCCCTGTACGTGATAATGCTATCTTTTATCCCTGGAACTGGCTGCTCTAGAATCCGGAGTCCCTCACTACGGCACGCGTTATAATCACATCACAGTTTTGGCTCAAAAACGTCGGAATTTAATTTGTTTTCAAGTATTACTTTCATGCCAACCGACATCACCAATCGTTTAACAAAACACTTAAAACTGTTGCGAGCAAAAAGAAAACTTCTTTTTTTCGACTCGCAAAAATTAAATCATGTCCCGGCCCCAGGCCTACGAGGCTACGAGGCTGAGCGTGCCTACGTGGATGCTGTGCGCACGCATAAACACTCATTTTATCAGAACAACCCTCATCACGTCATAGCTGTTAACCTACAAAAATTTTGTCGCATCACTAATCCCCCAGACATCTTGTACTACCAGTATTCAAACTGATATTCAAGATGACTGGTCCTTTATCAGACATTGACAGTGTAACGTGTTTGACACGACGTTTTCAGCATAGAATCTGATACGCCCTTTCCAAACATGTCTGCTATTGCCATGTCATAAATAACTGTCATGGTCTTTTCATTAAAAGGCATCAGCAGCGTAATAGAAAATCTCAAAAACTAGTCTGCTGGCCCTGAAAAATCATTTCAGAACTTATAAAAACACCAAAATCATTGCTGCTTTTTTTATTCTTGCTGTTACCGAGTCGTTAAGCATAGGTAACCTACGGATTGAGTGGAAAGTGAGCAATGTCGTGCCTGTCTATAGATCCCGGAATAGAGATTCACCACGAAATGACCGCGCAATTTACATAGCAATAGTCACTTGAAAAATCATGGAACATATCATTTTCTCTCAATTAATGAGCTTTTTCCACTCAAACGGTTTCGTCCATTCATCACAGCACGGTTTCTATAAGGGACTGAATTGTGAAATACAGTACGCCATCTTTCTTCATGATTTACATTCCAACTTCGAACTAACACACAGACTAACGCAATTTTTCTCGATTTCGCAAGATCCTTTCACAAGGTAACTAATCAACGCGTGCTTCTAAAGAATTCTCAATTCAAGATGCATCCTGTGTTAAGATGAATTCTTCAAATATCTAGATATCACTTCTTCTCACGGTATTGACTCGTGTTTACATGTAAATTGCATTATAAAGCTCGCTAACAATAATCTCGGTTTATAAATGTCAGTGACAAAAAGCTCCTCCCCAGGTAACTCTAAAGTTGAATACGTTTCTCCCATCTGGAGCACGCATGAAATTTACCCCACTAGCGCCCTTGAAGCCGTACAGAATCGCACTACTAGGTTCATTCACTGAGCATATTCTTAGCCGCCGTAGTTGATTAGTGGCTATGGTGTTGGGCTGTTAGGCACAAGTTCGCGGGATCGATCCCGGCCACGGCGGCCGCATTTCTGTGGCACGCCGAAATACGAAAAAAACCGTGTACTTAGATTTCTGTGGGCGTTAAAGAACCCCAGAAAGTCCAAATTATTCCTAAAACCCCCACTATGGCGTGCCTCACAATGAAATCGTGGTTTAGGCACGGAAAACATCATAATTCATCAAATTCAGCATATTATTGCGATATGACCCAGTCATTCCTTAAAACAGGCTCCCGTTTGTCAGCTCTTCACCACACGATCATTATCATCACATTAAGTGCCGCGTGCCCCAAGTCTTCTTTTTTTTTTTTTTCGAGCGTACTTGCAGACTGGAACCGCATTCCTTACGATATCGCTGCCATCACCAGTTTATCTATTTCACCCAAGCAGTGTCAGCGATTTCTAGCCTTAACTAATATTGTTTTAACTACAGTTGTAATCCCGCCCGGTATGTAAGATCCATGTCTGGGGTATTTAAGTAAAAAAAAAGAAGAAAAAAGAGAGAAATCCAACTGAACAATTTTATTTTCGCTTGATGCAATCGACTGACAAGCGAAACACAGTGGCATGAGAAAAATCTCCTCTATCGAAGCTTGACCAAACTCATGCAACCCCTTATCTTTCTCCGGTGACTGCTTTTCACGGCCTAACAAATGTTAAACTTAATCGCTCGGCGCGAATTGGCCATGAACAAAACGAGAACATCTCCCGTCTTACCCCTGTTTTGCCTGAATTTCGACCCGAATTGGGTAGCTTTTTCAGGAAGGAACGCGGGCACCACCAAATACGCTGGAACCTTGGATGAGTCGTGTGTGTAAAATAACCGACGCGCATTAACCGCAGGTCATATTTCGCCGATTATACCCACCGCTTTCGTGGTGCTTTAATGTCACTTGCTTTTCAAGGAATAAGTTAAAGAGTTAGTTAAGACACTTGCAGTAGTGCGAATATTTTGTTCTTTCCCCTTCAATATATCATAGCAAAATATGTACAAAGAAAAGGATATAAAGGGCCAAGTAGGATGATCGCTTTAAAATGCTGACCGTCCGCTGATGCTACACTATTCTGTGAACACATTTTGTTGCTTCCTGTCCCACGTTATACCGCTGGCCGCAATGGTCGCTGCCCCACACTGAGCAGTTCCCCTTGCAGGATGGCCACAAGCAGCAGCAGCAGCGTCGCCGGCGTGTGGATGCTGGCGCTGCTGGTGCTCGGCTCGCTGCTGGGCGCCCTGGCCGAGCCGCAGGCTGGCGGTGACTGGAACGCCCTGTCCGGCATGTGGGGCAAGCGTGCCTCGTCCGACTGGAACCGCCTTTCCAGCATGTGGGGCAAGCGGGGCCCCTACGGACCCTACCAGGTACGCCAACTACTGGGCTACACGGGCGCATTTACTTGTCTGTCTTTTGGTGCTGTCTTTCGTGCCGAAATCAGGAGCGCTAGAACGTCAAGCTGTTCCAATTCTTCTAATTTCATTTCTGGCACCCCCTCTTTGCTTGTCTGTCACGTGACATCACAGAAACCGTGATAATTCCCCATCTCATATGACGTGTGCACACCGATCATGTATGATTAGGCGAAACAGCAGAAACAAAATTCTTCAGTGTTCT